>NC_134188.1:2461065-2768698 GCF_964188355.1 Buteo buteo | reverse complement strand
CTTGCATTTTACTAGGCAGACTGGTTTTGTGGAAGGTACCTTTTCTGTTCATGTTCCCATAAAGGCTCTGTGGCAACTCTGGCATGGCTTACTGTTAAGATATCTTTCCTGGGTATTTTAAGCCTCTTTTCAAGCCTCTGTATACAGTTATAAAGAGCAGAGTTTGGGTATGGGGCAACTGAAGACTGAGAGATGGACACCTACTGTCATGCTCCCTCTCTTGGCTGACCCAATGTTTCCCCCCAAATTTTTTTCTTGTTTTTGCCTAGGATAATTTACTTCTCTGTGTTAAATATGATGCTGTTAGCTGGAAATCTGTGACAGCCAGCGAATGGCACAGTTTCCCTGTAGCTAAATGTCGCCAATGTGGGCTTTCACTGCAAGCAAGCTGGTGTTCTTTTTTAAAGTTGCAATAGTATGTTCATGTCAAATGATTTGTTGTGCCAAATTATGAAGGTGACACTGAGCACAGTCCTGGTCACAATGAGATCTGAAAGGCATGCTAATAAAGCACATATTTTGAGAAAGCCATGGAATATTTTTTTGTGCTTTTTACCACTTGGAATCCTTCTGCAAAATGTTGGTTTCATTCTTGAGTGAGAAGGAAGGAAAGGAAATCAGGAGCCCCATCAAAGAGAAGAAAGAAAGAAAGAAGTCAGAATGACAAAGCAGACAAGGACAGATCCTGGGGGAAGACAGGTATACTCATTAAGTGTATTTACATTTCAAAGACAAGTTAACTGCGGTGCTCTCAATCATACCCTACACTTGGGTTCCCTGCCACACACCATGAATAATAAATGCACTTTGGAGGATAGAATAAGTGACCCAATAGGCTTCTTCCACTTTTAATTTCATGGGCGATCTTAATTTGAGAGGTCAGTGCAAATGCCTATGGTAAGTGACAATTTTAGGCCAGTAATTACTAATTAAGAAGAAGGCAAGATGTTGGCTAAGGCACTTTCAAATAGATCACAGATAACCTTGCAGGAGCTGATTAACTCAAACGGAACACCTCCTTAGGTGATAGGTACCAAATGATACTTGGAACAATTTTTAAAACTAAAAAGGATGAGGGAAAAGGATTTATGAAACTCTTGGCTGAGTTTTCTCTGGAGAAAGAATTTTGATAAGTGGGATTAGCTGTTTGCCAATTAACAGACAATTAGAAGAAAGACATTTACCCAGTGGGCAAAAATCTTTTATGACAGACGCACGCTCCTCAAACCTGTTTATGCCAAAGGAGGATAAACAGTTCTGCGCTCGCAGTGTCTCAGGTCTAGTGATGTGAGCAGCCCTGGCTGCTGCTGCCACGCCAACTTCACGTGGGCTGCGTGGGATCGACGAGTCAGTGCTCACCATGGCAAGGACAGAACAGAGGATCCCAAACCGTGCTTGTGGATCCTGGGATGGCTGTGGACAACTTCCTAGGGGTCCACAAAAGAAATTAGGAACAGGACAGCAACTGTGTGTGGAGAAAATTGAGAAGTCTCTGGCGCTGGGGAATTTTTAGGGACCTGCAAATCAGAAAAAGTGAGAAGGCATTGGCTTTATTAATACTGGTATCTGTAAAAGTGACCATCATTGGTAGATCAGAGATAGTGTCAGACATTGGAAGCTTTTCTGAAAGTGTCCCTTGGACAGGTGAGGCCTCAAATGACCATAAATTCAGTGGCAGATGCTGTAGAGAGCTGAGCTAGGCTGCTGCTTTTTGTCTTTTTTTTTTTCCCCAGCTTAACAATGAATTTTTCCGCACGGTTCCTACAAAGTAGGGATATGTAGGCAGCACTGCCTGGCCAGAAGGCGGAGCGGTGGATGCATCTGTCTGATTTTACTGTTGTTCATGCTCCTTTTTTCCATCCTCAGAACTTAAAAGATTCCTAGGTAGGATCCATCTCTCCTAACTGAAGCACCCAAGAATCAGCGTTTCAGGCTCAGCTCCTCTCTAAGCTCCTTCCACATGCGATGGAAAGAGACGAGCAGGTGCGGAACATGAGCTCTCTAATCCCAACAGCTCCTCAAGGTGTGTGTTCATCCTCTAAAGGGGTTATTTCTGGCCATTAACTCCACAGGCAATATAGAGCACAAAGCTAGACTTACATACATGGATCTACAGTCTAGATGCCTAAATGAGGCCAGAAAAATTAAACCTTTCTATTCTAAAATCCAGACCGGAACAGCAAAGAGCACAAGAGGAAAACAAATTAGGACCAAGCACTGCTCAGGAGTGCAGAGCATTTCCGTGCTACATTTCTTGGAGCAAGGTAGCGCCTACCCTGAGGACTACAAATGCAGACTGTGATGTAGAAATGAAGGAATGAACTCCGTCCTGGTTTTGCTACTGGCATCCTGATCAAAACGAGAATTTCAAATAGAGCTTATGGCTTTGTAACATTTGTGACACGCATAAATTTGAGGAAGTATTACTATGTGATCCTTCCAACCAAACCCATGTTTTTACTTTCTTCCCCTGCATAGTCAGGGCAGGCAACTTCGTTGGCAAGAGGCTGAATTTACTCTGATCCCAGGAAGCACTTGGCACCCTCCAGAGGCAACGATCGCATTCAAAACAAGGGCATTAACTCCTTGCTGAAGGGGATGGTTGCTTTTAGAGCCGCTGACAGCTGTCCAGAGATTAAAATTCCTTCCAGTTAGGCTAGTACTGTCCCTGTGACATGGATCTTGTTTGGGAACCCCTGACCCGGAGCAGGCAGACGGGGGGTATCAGCATTAGGAGAAATCTCATCGCACCCCAGGGAAGACCTGGAGATGACGGAGCCTTTCATTCAGAGAGTGCTGGAGCAGGTTAAAACCTTCCAAGAGGACCGGTCAGGTTCAGTTAAAATACCTGTGTTCATTTCCAGGAAAACTAAACGTGGGGTGTGCTTGAGGGCAAGGACTGGCAGCTACGATCAAAGGCATTTTTCTGGTCCGTCCTGTGGGTGAAGAGCCTGTGGAACCGTAGGAGCGGACACGGTGGAGATGCTCAGAGCTGCGGCTCCTGCTGCTGCTGCTTGGTGCCACCTGAAGCTGAACTGAAAAATAGGGAGATGCTGTCAGGACATTCCGGCAATGGAACAAGCGTACGAAACGATGGGAACGGTGTTGTCAGAGCCGAACGGCAGCAACATTTCATGACTGAAAATTCTTTTCTTTGCTCGCACAATGATACTAACGTTTAGGGGGAAAAGAGGAGCGCTGCAGAGGCAGTCATTACAGATGGAGGAGACTGATTAGCCCTTCCAGCTCTTCCACCTAAACATACAAGATATGCTGATACCACTGACATGAACTCCATGGGAGGAAATAAAGGAAATGTGATTACAGGTATTATATCCAAATTGAATTAAAGCTGCATTAAAATACTCAGATTACTGTATGGTTCCATGCTACGCTGGAAAACATGATATGCATCTGCTACTGACAGACATGCAAAGAACATGCAGGGGCTTATTTCTCAGGAAACAAGTTTGATCTCTGACCTGCTGATTCACAAATCCACAGAAAGAAAGGCAGGAAGTACAATTACAGACAGACCTCCCCAGCACATAAATAATCATCAGCAAAGCAGCTGTGTCGCTTGGGATTTTTGTTTGGTTATCTTCCAAATATTTACTCTACATTGCAACCTTAAGCAAAATTACTTACCTCAGTTTCTTTACCTATACAAATTGTGTAATGAATCTGATCTTCTTTGCAAAAGGCAGATCTGTAGATAAAAGCATTAGCATTGCATGCTGATGTTAATAAATATTTTGTCAGTTGACTAGCGGTCGCTGGAGCACTTTTCGGTGCTATGCTCATTCACTGTACAGGTTTAAATGAATTATGAAATCCTTCTGACTTTTCCTAGTTTTGCTGATAGGCAGAAAGACTTAAGCATACACGTGAAGCTCACTTTTAAAACTATTTTTTTGGGGGCTCATGTAGTGGTATATATGGAGGGAAATATCTCTTCACTTTCCTGGCTGTGACTGCCACCAGGCAATGACAAAGATCTCTAGACTATGACAGTGTCATGAATTACTGCCTCTGCCATGAAGGCTCTATACACCTAGTAATTCTCATAAAAGACTGTCTGTCTAGTATGACTAGAACTATCATATAGGCTGACAAAGTGAACTGTAATAAAATAGTGCATCTTTCAATTACTTCCCGCGTTACTTTACATCAAGTGGCAGAGTACGATAAATTTTAAAATAAAAAGTTGACACGAATGATTATATAGTTATAAATGAATAACAAAGCTTTTTAATGCACATGTAAAAAATAATCCAGCAATCACCTTCCAACTGTATTTTACTTATTTTCAAGCAACAAAACACAGCTGGCAGCTGTTTATGGAAAGGGGTCAGTGTGCTAAAATGCGCTCAGTCTCAAATAATAACTCTAGAAAAAAAATAATCAATAGAGATGTATTTTAAGAACAAAATCAAAGAAAACAAAGTCACAGAACCTGAGAGTTTCAAAGCAGTCTCCTCCTCATATGTCCCCCTCTCCCCTAAAACAAACCTGAGGCTATAAAAAGCTTCAGGAAAGATTTTCAAAGGTGCTGAGCTTTCAAAAGGAAGAAAGCCCCGAAGTATTCTTGGTGCATTTCAATAAGGAAATTTCCCCTAGATCTTCCACACTTCAGTCTTTTCTGCAATCACACACCAATTGGCGTGGTCGAAGTATGATTGAGTAATATATAGCTCAGGAATATGACAGTCTATCAGCTCAGCCAAATCCCCTTCTTTAAAAGCGTGGTAGTACCTCAGCCAGGGCTGCTGCCGGCTCTGGGCGGTCGGGGTGGACTCATTGACTGCTCTCTGCGGAGAAGAGCCTGGTCTCCTTTTGTTCTGAGGGTGGCAGAAAGCTCCTTGTTTTGGGTGATGGTCTATTTTAAGTCGTTGTCTGACAGCTAATTCTTTCTGATGTGAAATCAGGTCAGGTAAACACACTCTGCTGCAATTGTGAAGAGTATCTGCAGGCATAGGGAGCTGGGTAGTTGCTTGCCCTAATTCTGAATAGCGACTTCTGAAAGCCTTCAAGCAGCGTGGCATGGGCAGCACAGGTTTAACAGCCACTTCAAAAGCTGTTGTATTTTCAAAACTCGGTTTGCAATGTAGAAAAAAAATCAGAAGCGTGTTTCAGAAAGCTACGGTCTCTGCTTTTGTCAACTTTTTCCCCTCTGTTTAATTCATTCAGCTGAACATCGTAATTGCAGTATCTAATGAGCTCTTCTTGGCGCTGCTGATCACCCGCACCTAATACCGAGTCAAGTGATCTTGAGAACAGAGACCATCTCAGAGGTTTCTCTAACGCCGTGCACAGCGCTTTTTTCTCCCCTCCACAGGATGAGCTCCTCGCTGTCCTGTGTACCTCTGAAGTCCCGTCCAACTTACGACAGGGCTGGTTCAAAGCCAGCTCTTTGTCCTTGTGAAGGATTGATTTTTGTACTCCACATGGGCAAGGCTCACCCGAGGAGCAGGAAGGAGGTGAAGGATTCCAAGGAACAAAGATGTCTTGCTTTTCAAATCTTCTCCAGTTTTGCTCCATTGCCCACACATATATCATTATCTGGCCTCCTACTCTTAAGATACGAGCCGTCTCTTTTATTGCCCGCATGCACCTCTCTTCCGTTGAAAAATGGTGAATCACTAGAACAGAACAGATAAGGTGAATAAGTATCCCTCGAGGCACTAATGAATACAGAGTATAAGGACAGGGACTGGCTCTGACACACTGGCAGCCTGTGGTTTGCACCACAGGAATACATCATTTATCTTCCATTGTGCTACCTGTTATTGTACTACCTCTAACATCTCGAACATTGCGCTATCTCTAACTCTAAAGAGTTCATAACACACCGACTTATTTTAAAAACAGCAGAATTTAGAAACGTTGAAACAAATGACATCTTTTGGGTCAGCAATGAGCAACACAAGAGACTCGTTTTCTCGGTGAAAGGCTACCGCTTGGTCAGTGGCAAAGCAACCTGGCCCTTTCTTACCCTCACCTAATGCTCATCTGCAGCCTGAAAGAAGCACTTCTGAAAGACCGAGGCCATACGTGGTCCTTGCAACAGCTGTGCTAGTGATCCTGCTGATGATAACCCATTAAAAAGAACGAGGTTAAAACCGCCTGCCCATTTCTTCTCCTTCATTGTCAGACGTCAGTAACAGCAGAAAAAATGAGCAGTCGCTATCAGCCTGGGATATATTTAAATCATCAACATATGGGTGAAAGACACTTAGTCAACTAGCATTTGTCTACTTCTGCCATTAACAAGCATATATCATGAAAAAAAATAATTAGATAGTCTCACTCGTGCTTGATAACCCCCCACACCACACAAACATGCATGATGTGGAGAACGCCTCACCATTACGACGGTGAAACTCAAGCAGCACAGCTTTGCTTGAGTCGGAACTGAGTTTAAATTTGACTCCCATTTCAGTAAAAATTTTTGCCCCAAAAAAGGCCATTGGCCTCAGGCTTTGGCAGGCGTTTGCCAAACGGCAGCTCTGCAGGTCGGCTCCTGCTCTCAGACCGAGCAGCTCTAGAGCAATTCGCAGCAGATGTCGAGGTTGATTAGGTCTTGGTGCACAGCAGGGACCTCAGCAAAGTTTCGACTACATCAAATGAATGTTACATGAGAAATAAGAACAGGAAAAAATTCGGGAATAATGCTGGATAGGAAAGGGCACATATTAAAGATGCTGAAAACAAAAAGCAATAGGATTAGTGGTATTTTTCCAACCATATATTTTCCTCAGTGAAAATGCCTGTACCGGTTTGGGCAGATACTTCTACACATACCACTTCAGGTTACAATGATAAACCATTTTTTGATTAAGCTGTTGAGGTGTTGGTTTCCACAGAAGAATAACAAATCTCTCAAGGGAAAAAAAAAAAAGGTGCAAGCTTTCGATTCTTTCAAGAAACGTAAGTATAGAAAATGTTAGCAGAAGCTCCGTATGTGCAGCCTCTGTGTCTGTCAGGGCAGCCATTCACCATCAGATCCATTTTGCCTCAGAAAAAAAAGGCACTTTGCAATTAAAAGAATAACAGCATGCAATCCAGCTGAGATAGGAAAACACTTTCCCTGCAATGAATGATGCATTCAGAGCCTTGGCGGCAGTGTGAGGATCAAAAGGCGAGCTTTGAAGAAATAGGGTCTTTTAACATGTAGTTATTCAGCTGCTCTGCCTGTAGGTCTCACTTGTTTGAGATGAACAGAAATCAATTCCAAAAGCTCAGGTCTTCTAGCACTAGTTGAGACGTTGACATTGAAACTTTATGACTATTTTAATTAAAAAGGGATCAAGTATCATTTAAGAAATTACAGCATATTAATAAAATCTCACACTGAGCAAAACTTTAGTGTTGTCGAGATAAATTTGTCAGATAATTTTAAAAGCTATGGGTGATGTATTCAATTTAAAAACGCATAACACAAGGAAATAGAGCATCTGCATGGGGCAACATCACACTATCCTGAAATCACAGATTATCACATGAATTATTGCACACGATTGTTTTTAATCAAAGCCAAACCTGTCAGAATCCAAGATCACCAGGCAGCCACATTCACCTAAGGCAGGTGGCTTATAAAAAAAATCAATTCTTTCTTTTTTTTTTCCCCTTGACATTAAATTCCTTGTATGCTGAAACTGTGTTTAAACTGAACGATCTGTACTGTGCAGTGAAGGTGCCGTTTCAGAGACGGAGCGGCTCGCGTTAGCTGGCGGTGAGGCACAAACACTCACCGAGGGCCTGATGGCAGCCCGGCAGGGACGTGAGCCTGCGTCCCTCTGCTCCGGTGGGAACGGTTCAGGTCTGCTTCTCCTGCAATTCCTACATACTGATGAGCAGATGGCACTGGGGTGGCATTTTGTAGAATCATAGAATGGTTTGGGTTGGAAGGGACCTTAAAGACCATCTAGTCCAACCCCCTGCCGTGGGCAGGGACACCTTCCACTAGACCAGGTTGCTCCAAGCCCCATCCAACCTGGTCTTGCACATCTCCAATGATGGCACATCCACAACTTCTCTGGGCAACCTGTGCCAGCGGCTCACCACCCTCGCAGCAAAGAATTTCTTCCTTTACATCTAACCTAAATCTACCCTCTTTCAGTCTAAAACTTGCCCCTGTCTTGTCACTACAGGCCCTGGTAAAAACTTTTTCCATCCTTCTTCCAAGCATTTTAGCATTGAAAGACTGCAATAAGGTCTCCCTGGAGTCCTGCAGTGCTACACCCCTAGAACAATCTTTCGCCAGCTGTTCAACGTATTTTAAGGCGATTTCCCACCATCCAAACACTGTAAAACAAGGGTCCAGATGCTTCAAACTGCACTTGTCATAACGACTGGTACTTGAAATGAAAATTAGTTTTGTCCTAAATGACAATAAATACAGACGCCTGCAGGTGGTGAAAACAACATCAGGGTAGAGGAAACTCAGCCTGGGCTGGAGCTTGTGTCTTATAGCCAGTGATGGGTCTGTCCTCCATGGATACTTTCTTGGACTCACTTCTACTTCTGATTACACAAATTCACATATCAAAGGAATCTGCACTTTAATTATATATTTTTTAGAAAAATGGTTCCTTCCATTTTAAATCTTTCCCCTTGATTCTCCTGTTGTAAGAAACTGCAGAAATTTACTCCCTATTCACTAATTTAATATCATTTCTGGGCTCCAGAATGCTATCTCCCTCTCCCCTAGGAGCAGCATGATGTATACACTTCTTTTATGGTACTTTTATGATGATTCTCTTCTTTCTTAGGTGAAAAGCCCTAGCCCATTAATCTATCCTCATACATAAACAGTTGGCACCTTTGATCATTATAAGGACCTTCCAGAGATGGAGAAAACCTGAATTTCATGCAGTATTCAAGATATGGATGCACCAGGTATTTATCTTCTACCATTCTTCTGGATTTTCATTTTTGTTCCTAATATTTTAATACTTTTTTGACCAGGTTTGAACATTGAGCTAATGAAAATGAGTCTAATGACTTCAATATCTCTTTCCCGAACAAGGATAGAGGGTACCACTGTGCCTGTATGCTTAGTTATTTTTTTCTATGCACATTACCTAGCATTTATCCACAAGTACTTTTCTGCAATTTTGCACCCAGTCATTAGTTTCACAAGACTTTTTTTGCAACTTTGCGGTCAGTAATCCTGAATATCTCTATGTCACCATAAAGCAAACTTTATCACTAGCCTATTCATTTGATTTGTAACTATAAATTACATAGGAATCTGTCGAACAGCAGCCTTTTTATAGGTGCCATACACCTACACTAAGCATTCAACATTGGGTCTTTCAGCACTTTCCACACGCGTCTGCTAGCATTTTACCATTCTGGCTTTCCCATTCAATTTTCCTTAAGAGTTTCTTCCTTTTTGGTAGTAAACTTTTATGCAGTGGATTTTTTTAAAGCATTTTTGTTCCTAGCAAGAGGTTTAGTTACAGTCACATTAAATTCAGTGGGAGAATGTGGTTCTTGCACAATTATTTATTGATGTGGGCGTGATGCACTGGTCCAGACTAATATGAGTTGCTTCCCTTTTGTGGGTTCTCAGATTAATTTTTCCAGGAGGTTTCATGCCCCTGTGTATCATTTACACAGCCTACATATGGATAATTGCGGTGTCTCAATATTGTGTTTTCTGCCCTCATAGTCCTCACAATCTCTCTAATAATCTGTAGTCATTTTCCCAAGTTTATCAGAGAGTTAGTGACACATCCTCATTATTACACTGCTCTCCTCTGTAGCTGTCTACCTACTATCGTTTCTTCCAAAAGTTTATCCTCATGCTTTTTTCCACAGAAGAATATTAAGAGCTTTTTAGCTGTTATGCAACCCTTGTAACGAAAGCTAGAAAAACCTCTCAAGTTCACTACAAAAAGGGCTTTAATGAACATTATATCATTATCGTACTAACCAACACCATGCCATGGTGATGAGGACAAGTAGGACCACATTCAATTTTTTAAACATCCAAATAAACCATTGCAAAAAGGAAATCTAAGCACAAAATATTTGTTTGGGGTGAGCACGGGTGCTTGTCCAAACCCCCTGACAGCTTTTTGCAGCAGCAAGGTCTTGCTTCATGGATTAACAGTTGTTGTAAATCAAGCATTCCTTTTCATTTTGGCCATACATTACCCTAGAGTACCTAAAAGTCAATCCAAATTAATTTTGTGCCATGTACTGCTCATTCCTACCACTTTTGTATAAATTGAAGACTGAAAGATTTTCCATAACTGAAAAATCCATAATGCAATTTTAGATTTCAAAGGGAGGGGATAAGGAGGAAAGGAGAACATTTCAAAGATTCTTCTCTTCTTCATTTCATAAGAATATAATTAATTGCTCCTTCTCTTAATTTAATACTGTGACTAATCCTACTAAAAGGGATTATTTAGAACAAGCAGACAATGCATGATACATTTTTGTGTCATTCAGCTGTCTTCAGAGAACAAACCTGAAAGCATCAACAACTTTGTCTGAATTTCTTTTTTAGAAGCCATTTTCAAAATTAGTATTTCAGGTCAGTGATTTAATTTAAACCCTGTTAAATGGCAAAAAGAAATCTGTGTAATCAGAAACTGCTTTTCTCTGTCAAACTTCTTTGCTGAAGTTAAATCCCTTCAGAGACATTTGGAAAGTATTTAAGGATCACAGAATCCTTATCTTTGAGACTCTTTTGTATATACTGTACATACACTTCAGATGTCACTTATCTCTGTCAGCTCTAATAATAGGAACAATTGCCACATACAGAGAAGGCATGATTCTAAGTTAAATATCATCTTATTCTCTTCATTATGGTGGTATCAAAAATAGAGGGGAGGAAAAATACTAATATACCAAACAATTATTTAAAAGAATTACTGAGTAAACTTCAAACAGTGTTTCCATTAAAAACTTTTTCCTATTAAAAACATAACTCATTAATTACTTACATCGGAAAACTCGCTCCTTCTTTTATTTTCGCACATTTATGGTTAGCATTAGCAAATGAGGATGCTGCCTTTATAAAAATCATTATAATTATGAAATTTAATTAACTTATTAAAGCCTTGATTCAGGAATATAATTATATGCTTAATTTTAAGCATCTGGGTAGCTACACTGGTTTCAGCAGGATTAATTCTGCATTTATATTAAAGATAATTCTGAAATGCTTGTCACAGCAGTGGGGACACCTGTAGCTAAAAATCAGCAGAAGAGGAGAATAAAACAAGGTCAGGTGGAGCAGTTCTCTTCACGCTGTTCCCCTCCTTTGCTTTGTGCCACCCTCGAGGTGCCCGCTGCCTTTCCTTCCCTCCTGGGCTGCTCCTACCCGCCAGGCTACAGGATTAGGCTCCCTTGGGTTTTTTGGCTGCCGGTTCCAAGGGATGGTGGTGCTGAGTGCTGGAGGACTAGGGCACGTCCCCGAGTATTGGAAATGTGGGTTTGAGGAAAGGAGGGAATCGAGCATTTCTGCTTTCGGGGTGAGTGCCCGGAGGACTTGGCTGAAGTGGAAAGAGGAAAAAAAACGAAATCTCTGCAATGCTCTGCTAGTCACCGCCCTCCAAAGAGGCCTTGGCGCTACGGATCTTTGTTTAGTGAAAAAGGTTTAATCGTGCGCCCAGCTCAGGTGCCTGAACGCCCTCCTGGATCCGTTCTGGGTCTCAATGTCTTACTCAGCAGGAGAATAAGCTTTTGGTAGTACGGAGCGAAATCCCCGTACTCGGAAGCCTGCTTTCGGGTAGCAGCACAAACCTGCCAAAACCATCTCGTGGATGCAGCTCGGCCATCCCTCCTTCCAAAACCACAGCCGCGTTGCTCTGCAGCCCGGGCGAGCAGAGGACAACGTCCGTACACCAGCAAGTCGTGCAGCTGGCGAGAAGCTGTTGTCACCTCTTTTAATGACACCCAGCAGCTGGTCAAGACCTTGCGACCAGGTAACGTGTTGTTAAGAACATGTAGGTGAGATTTAAAACAGATATACTGCCAACATGACGACAGCGGTAAGAACACAGATAGCTAGCTGTGGTCTAAAATAAATGGTCGCATTTAAAAATGCTGAGCAGGCTGCTGGCTGCTACTGTGAAAATTAAGCTAAATATAAGGGTGTATTTGGAGCTTGCACCAGTTCTGCACTCCAGTGACTTGGAGAAATAGAGGGGACTGTAAGGGGCAGAGCTCGTTCTGTTGTGACACACGTTTTTCTAAGGAAAAAAAAAAAAAAGTCAAGTTTTCTGACCAGACCCCATCCTGAGATAACTATGTATCATCCACTGGAAATAAACAGGATATTTTTGATAAATCAATTATAACTTGCATGAAAATATCACTGCAAGGAACACAAAGCTCCTGATTTAATGAAGTGAGATAGAAATCAGGCTCCTCGCTGTTGGCGAGAATGGCACCGATAGACAACGCTGCCAGCCGACAAGCCCAGCGGCAGCGACTGCCTGAATGACGGAGAAAGCCTGCGGGTGTCAACCACAGGCTCTGACTGTCCTACGGAGCTTCTCCACATCCCTAAGAATTCACGATTACTAACTTAGAAATAACTGTATTATTCACTTTAAAAAAAACACTAAGAGTGATGAGACCAAAGCTGAAATCAGGGCTTGCAGATGTCTCAGAAGAAGCAGAGGGACTGGTAGTGGGTCACACTATGGGTGGCACTTCTCCTCTGCCTCCCACACCTCTTACGATATTCAGACTTTGTTAGTATTTTGCACCTCTGACTTCCATCAGGGAGGAGAGTTTGCTGCTGTGAGAGGGGCTGTATTAACATTAGGCAGCAACTGGATACAGGAGAGTCAACGGATTTTTTCCTCAGAACGGCCAGGTGGCCTTTACATTAGAATAGATGCAGAAAAATAGAGGTCATTCATCTTCCATCTCCAAGGCAGGATTAAACGCTTGGCCCAAATGTGACCCAAATTGCTCTACCCTGCTCTTAAAAGCCTTTTCATATCTGAGGTAAATAACCTTTGCAGCAGAGTAAGATGATTTTTTTTTTTCTTCCCATGTCAAATAAAGAACAGCTTTCTGTAAAAATCATTTATGTATTTGAAGACTGTTATGTTTCCTTCAGTCTTTCATTTCTTTCCTTTCTTGACTAACCAAACCCAATTCCTTCAGCTTCCTCTAATAATTCAGATTTTCTGAACATCAGTTATTTAAAATGTCTCCATATTGACTGCAAACATTGTAAGGCATCGTTCCCAAAAGCAGCAAAGATATTCCACCTAGGATCTCAAAAGTACTAAGTGCAGGAGAGTGACTCATTCTTCTTCCTTCCATGAAACTGCTCTGTCACCATACTCCACACAGGTATTTGGCTGGTTTTGTAACAGCAGGACACTGCTCACACATATTTGGCCTGTGGTCCATCTTGCCTGGCCATTATTTCTCATTGAATGTTTCCTTCCTGAGCATGGTACATCCCTCTCGATGGGTTCTGTATCTCAAAGACAGAAAGCAGATTGGCTTGCTCCTGACAAATACATGTTGGCTGTTTCCCATTACATTAGTATTCTGTAGGTTTAAATAATTTATTCTATTTAAATTAGATTATTTAAATTATTTATTCTAGTATCCTTGTATAAATCTAAATTAGGCTGGCTTCCTCTTGATGTCCTTTCTCTTTTGGAAACAAGTATTATGTTTGCTTTTCTTCACTTGCTGGAGATCTTAAGGATAATCTGCTGTTTCTCAGTAGTTTGAGATTAATTTCATGATTTCCTAACAATTTGTGTAACCTAATTTATCTAAATATTCTTTAAGACATAATTCCTGTTTTATAGTCTAAACTCCTGTCCTCTGGTTAAAACTCTACCTTGCTGATGACTACTATTAACTTTTTGTAAAGACCAAAGAAAAATGCAGCTTCCCTTGTCATCTGTTATTTGCTCTTCTTTCCTTTTTGTTTTCCTCTTGCTTTGTATACATTTATAAAACCTTATCCTAGTTCTAATTCATGTTATGCTGTAGTCATCCTGACTTCGGTTCTTCACACCATCTCTTGTAATTATTGATAGTGATTTTTTTGATGATTTCTTTTCAATTTCTATGGCATTGAAGAGTTCCTGATGCTGTCATACCAGACATTGTTATACTCTGCTTTCCACTGGGACAAATTGCTTCTTGTGCCTTTAACTTTGCTTCTTTTAGAAAATGTAATTTTCTGACCACAGTGCCTTTTTGTTGGAAAAAGTTAAAAAACTGTTAGAATGTAATCCTGACTGATCCTTAGGAAAAACAGAAATTAGGAGACCTGGCAAGCAGTGATGATATACCTATCTGACAAAACTCAGCGTTATGCAGAAATAACCAATGGTGCACAGAAATATGAGGTTTCTTTATGGGCTAAAGAAACTATGTCACGACAGCATTGCAATATTGTGCCCACATTAATTGGCACAACAGTGCGATGTAACTACACTGATATGATCTGATACTAACACTTGGTTTCTTCTTGCTCAGCGTCTCATGGGATTCTACCATAAAGACAGAACCTTATATAGTAAGGAAACTCTCCTGGACCTTTTATTTGGACTGCTTTTTTCCCCAAGAGACTCTTCCACCTTGTAAACTTTAAGAATTATACAATTTGCAATTAACGCAGACCATTTTCTCAGGCAGTGTAAATTAGAGGACTAGACATGTTTATGTCCCTTAGGTTCCCCTTACTTTCTCTGTTAAATTACTACATGACTAAAAGATCACAGATTAAAGCAAAGTTAATTTTCACATATTGGTATTAACAGCAAGGAAAGCCATTTGATGCTCTTCACTTCAGAAACCCTTTTTTCCCACTGGGATGAAGAGTCTGATCAGATATTTCATTAACATAAAATAACTTTATGGACTTGAGCATCTGACTCCTAACAGGAGAGGAAAATGTGATGTCTTCACCTTTGCATTTGGAGGAAAGAAATTACTTCTCTAAATGAATAGAAAAAGCTTCTTCTTATCCTTTGCCCATTTCAGAGTCCAAGAGCTCAGCATATACAAGATTTTATTAACACAGAACGTGACCTTTCCATATAAAGGAGAAAGCCACCTTGACAGAGGTAAAGCCATGCTAAAAAATCAGTCCTGCATTACGATTCGCAACAATTCCTTAGGTAAAGTGGAAACACGAGGGCCAGTCCTCTTTTCATTACCGCAAGTGGCAGAAATCCTACTTATTTCAATAATACAGGAATGGCTTCATCACGCTAACAATAACAAAGCCATCAGTAAATGGCAATGGGATGATTTCTGTTGTTCGATGATATTAAATCTCAAATAAAATTATGCTATGAATACACTGGGAAAGTGGTTTCTTTCTTAAGGCAGTGAAAACGTTGTGGAATGACTTGTATACTTACAGGGCAAATTTGTCTCCTTGAACAGAAAGTTAAGCATTTGAAAGCAGCACATTTTAAACTTTTGCTGATATATCATGTCTAGATTTGTTTCTTGTCAGTATAGGTGATTCCATTCATGGAACTAGCAAAAATACTTCATTATATATGCATATGCAATAGGTGCTGAGTACAAAGAAAAATCATCAAGTTAGGCTTGACGCTCCTCTTCTGCCAATATTTCCTACTACAGACCTGACTTTAGAACACCTACAGAAATTTCTTGCCTCCTTTGACAATCTTCTGAAGATTAAAAAAGCACATGCTTACCCAAACTACAGTATATATGTACTATACTAGTATTATACTATATACTAGTATATATAATAATTCAAAGTATTATTTGAAGCTTTATGATGCATCTGAATCATATTTTTCAGCAATAATAAGGAAACATGATCATTACTATGGTTCATGCATGACCTGTGTTGGTAAAGGCTGTAACAGAAATAACTTTGCAATTTGCAGCCATATTATAGCGCTGAAAGGGCCTCTGTCCATAACCACGCAGTTCTACCTGCTGCTCAAGTGTCCTGGATTTGCCACCGATTCCAGCTTCTGGCACAGCAGCCCTGCGAACAAGGTTTTCAGCTTGCTGTGGATAGGAAGGTCTGTAGTTCTGCATCTCCAGCCCAGCTACTCTGCTTTTCTGTAGGTTGTTCGTAAATACTCCTGGGGCACAGATTCTTCTGAGTCAGGCAACTTCTGAACACTGCTACATACCCTTTTCAACAAATCTGCCTTGTCCTTCACTTCCTTACCCTGGATTTCCAGAGAATGGCAAATCACCTGTGGGCACACGAAGGTTGCTACTCCATCTGGGCAAAGGATGTGAAAATCTAATAAGGACTGTTAGCTATTGGCCATGTTTCTGAAATCACGACTGAAAGATTTTCAGATGGTGTAGCTGAGCATGGTTCACAGCCCCACACAATGATGTACCACTGACAATAACGTAATCTCAAATTTCCATCAAATGTCAAATGAACCTGGGCTTGAAAAGTAAAGTCCTTCAGGGCTTCGGGAAAGGTCACCCGAGACCTGGAGAAAAGGCTGTGTCAGGCTACTCGCTAACTTAAGAGATGTGAGGTATTAACATTTCACTTTGATTTAACAAGGCTTGGAGACCTTCACACTTCTTTGGTTAAGAAAAGGAAAATCAAGTTTGCTGAGCACTGTAATTTGTTTTATTTACGGTATTGCCCAACTTTTAATCAGTATAAGCTCAATAACTAACTTCTAAAAGGTGGTTGAATAATTTCAAGACTTCCAAAACAAAAGAAACCTCAAAATTTAGAAGAGAAAAAAGCAAAGGCTAAAGCTACCATTCAGTGTATGCTTTAAAAGAGGCAAAGACGGGTAGTTCCTCCATCATTAAGGTATTTTGAAAAGGGCAACTAAGCAAAAAGGGAAAATCTTACATTTTAAGGCAGCAGTGGCACTGAAATAAGCACTTCTGCTCGATTTGTCATCGGCTCCTTGTTCTTTCTCTGCATTATCCCCTGCTTTTGCTGAAACAGGTCTCTCTGCAGTGAAGCAATGGGTAACTGATTCAGCTAAAAGCAACCTTTCTTTTTGCTGGGTTACTTTCCAGCTGGATCAGTGTCATGGTCGTCATTCTTCATAAGCACAAAAATGATTGTGTTGGCTGACAAAACATGGAGCATGGGAGGAAAAAACCCCAGTGTTTGGAAAGGTGCAGAAGGATTTAATAATGTGCTTTGAATATGCTCAGTGTTCCTAAGCAAGTTTTGTTATATCTTCTTCCTGACAGAGCCAACATTTCAAATTTCTGCCATGTGGTCAGGCACAAACAAGGCACTCTCTCTTCGACAAGGCAGACGCAAGCCATGGCATACCCTTACTTCATGGCCTTCACTTCGTGCCGATTCCACAGATGGGAAACCGTAGTCGCAACCCAGTTTATAGACTTGAGAACTGATGTGAAGGTATTTGCCATTTCCACAGCCTAAAGTAATAATGAGGAGGAGAAAGAAAGGCGGACATTTGGTGTCTGTACAAAAGAAAATGTATTCCTGACACAAGCCATGATGTACACCCTTGACTGGCCTAATAGCTTGAAATTCTCCACCCATTTTAAAGGAGATGATACAATTGCAGTGGAATTCAGGTTATTTTTTACAATCACAGTACAATGAGCACAGACTGCTCCTTTCCGTCTAGCAGGCTCTCTGCAGCGTGACAGGAGGTGTTCAAGTGGGATTGCTCGAGAGCATTTACCTTGGCCTTCCCACCACATACAGAATCAAAAATATTTATGGTAATGATGCTACTGCAATTCTGCTTGTAATAGACTCAAAATGCTAACTGAAAGCATCATGTAGTGGGAGCACTGCACTGAATTATTCCTGTGTATTGAAATGCTGATAGACAAACTAGACTGCTAAGTAATTAAGTCACTATTAGACCAAACCATTAAATCCATTGTTTGCTGTTTTAACTGCTGCTAATTGCTGTCACCATGACAACAGTGGAGTTTCTTTTTCTGGTATCTCCATGCAGTTTCCTTTTCATAATGGAGCCTGTGACATGGAAATTTACATCTTCCCAAATTGAAATACTTGTTGTGTTGAAATAAAGGCAGACATCTTTAGATAAGAAGGATTTTAATGTCAGCAGTAAAATGGATCTTATCTAAATTTTTGATAATCTGTTTGCAGAATTATCTGGATCTTAACACAAAGTGCATTTTAAAGTAGACTGTTAATTTTAAAATTTGCCTTCCCACTTGCATCATAAATATCGTCGTTCAGATTAAGATCAGGGAGGTAAGTGCATCTGGCTACCAGTAATACCCTGTACCTTGTGCAGATCTTAGTTCACATCCTGTTTATGGCTATGCTTACATCAAACATTGAGCTTGGGGCAGCACCCAGATTTTATCTCTAATTAATTTAAAAAAAAAAAATTTTTGGAGCCTTCCAAATATTTAAGTCCCTATATTTTGCTTACAGCCACCCCATAGCACCTATTCTGCAACGCTGCGTGGGTCCCTGTGCTCAGTAAGGAGCCTCCCAGCCCCATCAATCTGTTACGCCATTTGAACGGGAGATGAATCATTGCTGAGCTGCAGATAGAAGTCTGCTCCGAACTGCCTGTCTAATATTAGCTGCTGATCCCACCTCCCAGGAATGAAGGAAAGCTATCTGGAGAAAAGCTGGGGCTCTCTCAGTCCTTCCCATGCCTGACTTCAGCACCAGCTGAGAAGAGGTGCTGTGAACTGGTGTCAGCACTTGGCTAATATTAGACTTGGTTTTCCAAGGAGAAAGAGCAGAAGGAGGTCTACCCTGGAGCTCTGACTGGAAAAGAACTCCAGGACTTTTTCTGGTTTTCAGTTTTGGAGGGGAAGGCTCCAGTAGAAGCCAAACAACAGCTACTAAATATGTTTCCTCTAATCCGACACCAGAGGCTGCTTCCCAGGGACGGAGGGGCAGAGCAGAGCCCTGAAGGCAGGCTCCTTTCCAGCACCGTGCCACCACTCTTGGCAATCGTGTTTCACACAAAACTCCTCTCTGGCCACGGACACCACAACAGCGTGCCAGCAGCCTCGGCAGGCCAAAGCCCAGGAGCCAAGCCTGAGCTTAAATTACAGCACTAACAAAGCCCAAAGTCTGTGACATCAGTAAAAATTCAATGTGCTGGTTCTTCATACGTTTTATTTGTTCACATTGAAAACACTGCAAAATCTACCAAGATCTGGTAGGAATATAGTTCCCAGCATTTACACTGTGATAAACTGGGAAAAGTATATGGTAGCGTTTGAAAGACGCCCGAAAAGTTAGTGTGATTACTCCAACCCTCAGTATTTTTTCTCCTTCACAAACATTCCCATGCTGTAGTGGGGAGACTACACATATGTGCCGTTGGAAAGGATTACGGGTCCAAAGAGCTATTTAGAAGTCTACCCTAAACATGTAGAACCGATGAGTTAATGCCTAGACCTCATTTGGGCACCCAGCATGTATCCACTTCTTGTGCAGGTGCTGAAACCAGTACAGAGAATTCCCTCGTACCATTTAGACATTCTCAAACCTTCAGGGAGTTAAAACCTGTCACATATTGTTCCCTAAAGCACTCAGTGTCACGATACCTGCTTCAAATTGGCCACACCACTACATGTTGTAAGAGCTAAACAAGATTTCAAATTCCAGAATTGTCATACCAATACACAACAAAAGCATCCACTAACAACATCTTAATAAATTTAGCTTCAGTTTAGTTGACCTACTGGATACTGGGAAAAGTAAAATTGTCTCACATACCTATGAATGGTGGAGCAAAGCAGGAGGCAAATTTTGATAGTCAGTCTGGCCATTTTGATTCCCCAGTTTGATTCACAAGCTCCAAACTCTTCTGCCACAAATATTGCTTGACTGAGACTGTCATTAGCAATGTGATAAACAACCCCACTCACCAACATCAGCAATCAGGCTGCCCGGTTCCTGCTCTGAAACGAACTGCTGCACCTTTGGCCATGCCTTGTAGCACGCGTCATTGAAGCAAGGAGCAATTTTCTCACATACACGGTGAATGTGGTCCCTCTCGAGTTGGCTTGCCTCCTTGTCCATCACAGCCAAGGCTAGGCTAACTCACTGAAGGCAGTGCGACTGTCCTGGAGAAAGGGAAGGCAGAAAAACAAGTGCTGAAACTCTTCTTACCAAAGTACATTTCCTTAAGTTAAGCAGTGTGACATTGTTTATTTAGGAAATAGTATTTCCAAATACTATGTTGCCGTTAAAGAGAAACTGCTGAGGCTTTTAAAGGAAGAAAGGCAATTTATTCTATGATTTTATACAATGTATTGTTTTCTTATATAAAACTGAAAGGAATTTTATGACCTACCACTCAATGTTTATTAACGTGCTTATATTGTTATACTCTGGAAGCTGTTAGCTTTTGCGTCATAAAGTCTTCCACCCTTTCCCAGTCTACCCTTGAAAAAGTAATTTCTAAGAAGTCCTTTGTTTGCAGACACATCTTAAAAACCAGTGACTGAAAGTGATGATGAATACCTAAAGATGTTCAGAAACTGAAACAAAAGCTCCGAGAGGTGTCGTTTCTCCTCTGGTTCATTCAGCACCCAGAAAGATCCATGCTTACAGACTTCCCATCACACAATTCATTGACACCCTGTGTTACTGTGAACAAAAATCTTTCCAGCTTTCCGAGCATCCTTTTTTTCAGCTGTTCTGGATTGGCCTGGTGCACTGGTATTAGCAATGCCGCCAGGAAAACCCTGTGATATTGCAAACAGCCTATGGCAACCTAAGTGATTGTTCAGTTCACCGTGAAACTTTGCACAGAAAGGCTGTAAGAACTCTGAACTTCACTGAACATACCTGGCCATGCCAGGATTTCCATTGATTTATTGAAGATTTGGGCCACCAAGACAGGCTGCTCTGGCTCCACTCACACGCTGCAAACAACTCTAGGCAGAATAACTTCTCCTCTGAGGCAAAGGTATCGATGACAGCACCTCACCCAAGATCTCTGCGCTGCAGGCTGGCCATTAATCTGACTCCTGATACAGTCCTTATCTGGTCCTTATTTTCAAACCCATAAGCATTTAAAATCCTATCACCTCAAAAGACTAGAGTTCTGTGATTTCCTAGGCAATTACATCAAAGAGAAACACTGGAGCAGACTAAGCCCAGATTCGATCCTGCAGTAACAGCAAGAAAATAACTCTGGAGGCGTTGTTATGTCATTTATTAATCTGAAAAACTGTGCAAGGATTAAATCCTGTAGCCCTTGGTGTCTTCTGTCATATCAGATACTCACTCAGCATCACTGGGAAATTGCCCAGACCGCAAGTTTCCTGAATATCCTGCTTAGATCAAAGTGATGACAAGTATTGGAGTGGGGTGAAGAAATTATTTGGAAGATCATCGTGTTCTCTTCATTATATGTGTTGCTAAATAAGAGCCACTTTAGAAACACAGATAATAACAAAACAAAAAGACAATGAAAGTGAGTTGCATTGGTTTAGTCTCTCCTGCACTGCAATGCATATCTTTTTAGTTTCCAGTGAGATTTAAAGCCATCACCTTGCAAGCACTTACACAGGTGCTTAACTCTGTGTGTGCAAACAATAGCACTGACTGAATCCAGTGGGGATATTCCAGGCACAGAGTTCACCACATGCATTAGTGCGCACAAGACTGGCTCTCCAAGGCAGAGGGATTTTTTTCTTATTGTTCTTCATTATAACCAAACTCTACTGTAGGAACTAGTTTTTAAAAAATACCTTCAGAAAAACCCTGGCTGAAATAGCTGAAGTACTCTACTGGGGATCATTTCAAGAGGAAGCTGATGTACTATCAAATATACAGGGAAAGGCAGAAGGAGGCGAGAGGAGAGGGAAATTGTTCTTTGGAAAAGCTGCAACATCATTTCAAAGCTTTGCTATTGCTTCATTTGACAAGAGGAAATAATAACTGGTGAATTGATGTGAGATCACAGGAGTGAGGAGAACAGAGCTGTTTCTGTTTAATTCCAGGCTTACAGTCAGGATAGCTCACTTAGAGTCAGAGGGACAGCCTGGAAGTTGCTACCAGCTTGAGACACTTAATTACCAGGAAAAAAAGGTGCATATGAAAGCACCCAGAAGACGAACCACATAGTAAGACACCCTTTCAAAGTAAGGCAAAAAAAATGCTTAAACACAAAAAACCCACCACAAGTTGTGTGTAAAACAGTGCCTCCTCTGGAACAGGAGCAAAAAAGATGTAATGGGCTATGATTAAATCCCCCTTAGAATTAACAAAGACACAGCGTCTTTTGTTTTAAAACGGTAGCTCCGAGAGTGGTCTGACTCTTTGAAATTTAGAAGTCCAACACTGCAAGGCACTATTAAAATAAATTTTCTATATGGTTCTTAGAAGAAAGTACCACTTCGTGGGGGAGGCTGGAGGATGAGACCAGTCAGGTTGGTCCCCAGCAACCACCAGCAGCCATGCTATGGACATTTCTGCCTAGAGGAGTCCAGTGAATGCCCATCTCCTACATTTACCAAGCCATAAACCACAAAATGCTTGTTGACACTCCATTTAATGCTTTTAGTACAACAGACTGAAAACCATAAAAAATAAAATGCAGCAGAGGAAGAGAGCAGAGAGACGTTTGAGGGCACAGCCACCACGTTTACTAAGTAAAATTGTTCAGACAATCTTAGGAAGCTGGTTATGACCCACATTGCAGAAACAAGAAAAAAAAAACAAAATTAAAAAGCAAACAGGGATGACCACCAACCTAGCCTGGGGGAAAAAAAATTCTGGGGGATTGACTCAGGTTCGAACATATGATTTATACATGCCCATTTGAACCTTAGACATTCCAGTTTCTCTATCATCCCCAAGATCCTTTCTCTAGTCACAGGGAAAGCCAGAAAACAACTTGGAAATTAAGCTATGCATCAGGAAAAAAGAAACATTTTCTGCCCAACACAAAATTGGATATTTAGTGCTGCAAATGTCACACAATGGCATTTTACATTGGTGGTGTTTGCTTATTTGCATAACAAAGGCTTTGGGGAATGCAGATATTTTCTTTTGAGTGCACTCACCCCTACCTTTATGCAAATTTAAAAAAAGGAAATCTATTCACCCAGGGCTGGCAGGAAAGCAAAACGAAGAGGTACAGAGCAGCAGTTCAGCCTGGCTGCCTGTCACCTAATCTTAAGCTAAATTTGACACAACTTGATTGAAAGTGAAATTAAATTTGAGTGTAAAAGCCATTACAAACTTCTGAGTTCACGAGTGATTATCAACTTCCCGAACACTGTGAAGCCTCCGACTGTTCGTGCGGGATGCGAGCCTCGTGCAGGCTGTGCCCCGTGTTTTGGGGAGCCCTGGGACCCCGCAGCATCGTTCCCCTGGGGGTACCCAGGCAGCTGCTGGAGGGGGCTCTGGCTCCCAAATCCAGGGCAGGAGCTCATCCTCCGGCTGCGGCGTGGCAGCCTCCGCTGTGTTAAGGGTGCCTTAAATTTATCTTTGAATTTAAAAAGAAATCGTTTGGGAGGAGAATAGGCTTTCTAATTCTAAATAATTTCATTCTTTGGGTAATACCCAATGATGTCAGTTTAACTCAGCCGCTCTGTGGTTCCACCTAATAGGAGAGAATACACCGATTTGGTAATAAGCTTGCTTTTGACAGGGAGAGTCTTCTAGAAGGACGTGGCATCTGAGAGCTCCCAGATGTAATGAGTAATTCTGAATTTAAAAAAAAAAAAGTCAATTCTTTCCCTCTGCCCCCATAGCACTTGCAGCTGAGGAGGCAATTGCAGGAGGGGGCTGCCCGGGGCAGTGCAGCGGCTCCCGCCAAGCTCGGTGAGTGGAGGGCAGCTCTGCCGGGGTCCCTCCAGCCCCTCCGGAGCCCCATGTACGTGGGCCAGGCCATGGGAGAGCTGGTGGGAGCACTGGAGAAACGGGGCTGGCTCGGAGACGCGTCCTGATGCCATCGAGCCCTCCCTGCCGCCGGTCGGAGAGGTAAAACTGGAGCTGGGCTTCTTCAGAAACGAAATTAGCTTAAGTCTTGCAGAAATCAGTGCCAGCAAATGACAGAACGGCTGGTCTGGCATAGCTGAAAATCCAAACCGACAACTCCAGGAACACACTGTTTCTAATACCTATGAAAGCGATGGAGGTGCTTTTCTCCCCTCGGTTAAGTGACTATTTTTGTGATGATACATTTGGAAAGCCTGCTTAATTCTTCTCCCTCTCTGTGTCCCCTGCACCATCACCATTCCCACCTTACGCACAAACATGACATTGTGGCTGCATTGAAATAGCTTCTCTGTGAAGTGCCTCAGTGAGTGAAACACTGCAAATATTCAGCCGGACCTTGGCAGGGTCCCTTTGGGGACCTCCAGCAAATTTGTTCTTCCACCAGCAGCACCAGCCGCAACAGGAGCACTCTGCCAGTCAGACTAACAGTCCCTACCCCTGTGAAGCAGAAAAGAAAAGAAGAGAGGAGAAACTGTAATATCGGCCTTAAAGCCCTTGAATGACGGTTCCCATGAGGTGTCAGGATCTGGGGAAGGACTGATTAACAGAAGGAGAAATGCAATATGGGGTACAAAGGGGCTAGGAGAAAAGGAGAAACGAAAGAAGATAGATGGGAAGCAAATGATAAAAGGGAATTTTATAAATAATAAAGCGGGAAAATGAAGGGCAGGGAAGGAAATGAAAAGCAGGAGAAAGAAACTGAGAAAAAGAAGAAAGGATAAAAAAGCAGACGTGTAGAGAAACTCCAGGTTAGTATTTTAATTAGTTGGCCTCACTGCATTTTTCCCAGATACCATCATGCACGGGCACAGCATCACAATTTGACAGTTAATCAGCCATTTGGGGATTCCTCATAATGCTGTATTAATATTACCGTAGTGCGGTGAAACCTTCCCACAGCCTCCCAGTTCCCACAGTGCATCCTCCTGGCCTTATCCTCACCCTTTGACAGGGCTGAGAGGCAGCAGAGCTGCATCTTTTCCACCTTCCTAAAGCCACCGGCGACCACAGCGTAAGGTCGGTACGTGCCCGTCTGAATTCCCCCCTCGTCGCAGGTGCTGCCGGGGAGGTGGTTACATGCTGAAGAGAAGCAGAAAGGGAAAACTAGAAGGGAAGGGTGGGATTTGTGAGACTGAGCCAGTGCTCACTCAGGAAAAGCCACAACTTTTGGAAAACCTGACACGGGGACATGTTCACCTAATCCAGGAAATTAACCCTGAAGGGCAGCCTCACTAATTGCCAATAACCGATACTACGCCCAGCGTTGCAGGAGCGGGCAAGGAGAGAAGCCTGCCTGAAAAAACCCAGTCTATTTTGAAGGGAAAATGAGGGTAAAGCTCTGGAGGGGAGATGGTGGTGCTTCCTGGGTATCCCCATAGAAAGCTGGAGTGTGGAGCCTCATCCATAGTCTTGGAATCTGGAGTGCAACCCAGCAGCAAGGATGGATGCAAAGGGAGAACTTTATGGCCCTACAGGCTAGAGAAGGTGCTGAACCTTGGAAACCTGAGCTACCCACTGATACCCCCCGTGACTTTCAAGATTTGAACTTTGGTCCTCATATAAAAAATAATTTTACCAGTACTTCTGTAATGGAGGCAAAACATGTTTAGGGAACTCGGGACACTGAGTGTTAAAATAAATATTAACCCACTTTGCCTTAAGTATCAGCACTAGGGTCTTGGACTGCCGTTTTGTTTCCATGGTGGCTGCACCACCCTGACCTACTCAGGCATAACCAGTCATAAGATTTTCCTCTACCTGTTCTTGTTGCCTTCACAGATGGACAGAAGACCTCACCCTGCTCACTAGCTCAGACTGCCACGATACAGTCTGCTGACCCCAGCCCTTTGGAGGTGTAGCACTACAACACATCTTTTCCTGGGGACCCCTCGCGAGTCTTTAAGTAAACACAATATATGGAAGGAACGACGTCCGTCTCACGGCAAAGGAGGAAAAGAACAAATTTAGAGCCTGAAAAATAACAAAAGCAGCCCTCTTCCCTTAGTTCTGATGGGGAAAGAAAATGAACTTCACAGCATTTGGAAAACTACTGGCGGAGTGGAGACGTCACCTTGAGAAGCTGTGCTGCTGTGCCGGTTACAGCTTACTCTCCTCAGCTGCAGCTGTGACATGAAGTTCACATCTTGCCCAATTCATCTGACATCCGAGGAGAATTTTTACAAACACATGTTGGCAACAGCTACGAGTAATAAACCAAGCTTACATCACCACCACAGCTCGCTCTTCCTGACAGGGACCTGTCACTGGAAGGGCGGCTTAAGTAATACAACTTCCCTTGGAGATGGATCTGCGCATCCCTGGGAATGTTGATGCTGCTCAGGGGGTATCACCCTAAGTGGGGGCAGAGGAAAATTCCCCCCAGAGAAGAAGACCAACCCTGCAAACTCTGGTTTGAGTCACTGGCAAACTTGCTTGTAAGTGCACCCCTTTCATAGTTTATGAAATAACCTTTTAAAACTATTATCTCCTTCCATGTTACAGCACTGAGACAGCCTCTTAATAACAGCTACATGGGAAAACAAAGGCAGATATCGTGACATAGCTTACTTACGGTATGAAGTGTACATGCAAATCCATAAAGTAATCACACTTGGTGATTTTTCTCCTATCTAAGAATAAGACATGCCTGAGAGAGTGAAATAGTAATTGGATTATGCTGGATTGAATGTTTTAGTGCTGCTTTATGCCATTATAAAATTGACATGATTATACAAATGGAAAGCATAAAATCGGAAGTATTAAAGTGAAGTTCTTGTAAATTTAGTACTTCCTTCTCCCTGCTCCAGAGATCTTAAAAAAATATATATTTCTCTAAGTTGCATTATAGCCAAATCCTCCCCCCCTCCAAGCCTGAGGTACTAAGAAGAGACTGTACCTGGGCACAAAGAAGAGGAAACATTTCCAGCACTGTGCTTAAGGTTTTATGCATACAATTTCCATTAATCGAGCTAATATTTACACTCAGAATTTCAACCTTGAAGAAGTGAATTATATTCAGAAAGATAACAGTTTATAAAAAAAAGTCAATAACCAATGAACCGCATTTTCATTTTCAATGTTTTATTTAAAGAGTTATTTAAGGGGAAGAAAATAATAAGATGAGCCTCTGGCCACTGAAGGCTGAATCATTTTATAGATGTAGATGCAGTTAGTCAGCTGAACAAAACAGTACATGACACCATTTTACAGTTCAGGGACTGATGGGAACAGAGACATCATGTAAAATAATTTTCAATTTATAACTTCCTCTTTAATAACAAAGAAAGAAACCAAAAAAACAAACTATGAAAAAAGGCAAATAACCAGATAGTCAAGAAAACACACATTAACCACAGCCCAGTGAGCTTTCTGTTGCAATGAGAATTCCTAAAAAAATTTCAATAATCTATGGTATTTTCAGAGAAAAGCGTGGTTTAAACACTTCCTTTTTGCAAAAACTCAGATAATTTCCTGAGTGCAAACCAGTACTGGGATTTATGATTTGCAGCATGCAAACAAAAGAGATGCAACCACCTGAACATGCAGCTGTAACCCTTGCACTGGAATTAACCGGTCACCAGGTATTTTTTGTAGCAGAGCAGCAGGCACGCCATCTTGATATGAGCAAGTCAGAATAAATTGCTTACACATTGTTAAGTCTGAAAAGTCCAATAGTCTGTTCAAAGTAGCCCTTATGTGCTTGGAGATATGTGTGTTTGTACTACCGTAATCACCACACTTTTCCGTTTGGGTTAATAGACATGGAAAGTTCTTACTCTGTGCTTTTCCATCCTCACAGACTCTACAGTTACAGTAAGGATCCTGAGTAAAGACAGATTTTATAAAAGGGTCTGAAGAGAGTACAAACAGGCTTGCTTAGGTTTTATTTAATAGAGAATCCAACATGGGTACAACTCCCATGGGGAATTTTTTTCCAAGGCATCACTGAAGTATCACATCTCAATACTTTTGCCTGTTGCTCTGCAGTAAAGGAGACGATGCTGGCATAATGCTGGAATAATGGGGCTGGCAGCCTGTCTAGCTCTTAGAAATCTCTGTGAAACACATTGGCCTTCATGTAGACCCTGGCACACAAGATGATGGTAGACTGTGGGCAATGCAGACGGACTTGTGAGATTCCCTACTGACATGATGTTACACTCTGTTATTCCTCTTTCTCCTCCCCAGCTTGGGCTCAAGGCAGCAACAAAAGATGGGTTAAAATGCTAGTTCACATGGGAATAGCTCAAGCATCTTCATTAATGTAGCTGACAATGAACTAGGCAGGAAAATATTGCCAGTTGCTCGTATCAGTGACTTTCTCTCCTGTATCTCCATGTGATGGGTTTCACTTCCCTCATGTACAAAATCAGACCCTTCACTTGTTAATAGTATTACATCCTTGCTCTACTGCTATAAAAGAGCTCTGCCATCTGTGCCTGGTAATCCTTCCTTGCATGTGTCCAGCATCCCCTTACAAATCTGTGTTTTTCAGATAGAAGCAATCTATAGTAGCACTGGTCATCTGCACTCTAACGCATGTCATCTGATCCTTGTTTATTTAATAAAGAATTTGTATTTGGAAACCACTGGCAGTAATTCAACAGTGAAGGACTATGGATTTAAGTGGTATGGATTTACGTAAGTAGAAAGAAAACCAGTCTGGTTCATGCTTAAGTGATTATGTTGAGTCCTGCCAATTCAGCCCGGG
Organism: Buteo buteo; assembly: GCF_964188355.1. NCBI lineage: Eukaryota > Metazoa > Chordata > Aves > Accipitriformes > Accipitridae > Buteo > Buteo buteo. The sequence continues at coordinate 2,740,046 of NC_134188.1, read as the reverse complement.
GGGGAAAGCTCTCCACTTCGTAACTCCCCTGCTTGGCCTGTGGGACATTTGCCACAGAGAGGAAATGGGAGCTCCTTGCTTCATATTCCCTCCTGAGGACAAAAGAGCAGAAGAGATGGAACTAAAATAAAGTTGTTTTCATTAAAACTTCAGCATTGTAAACAAGGCATCTGAATAATACACAGGATTAAGTTGCACAATTTGAGCCAAATGGAATGGCGTACCTAATTTTGTTACTGACAGCTGCAGTTTTGGCACTGTAAGAGTTAATTTCTTAGCTTTTGATTTAAGATCATTTTAACATCTACTACTACTTTCTTTTAACTGCAGAGCCTGAAAAAATCGCAGAAAAAAAAGAATCATCGAAGCAGGTATGGAAAGATCATCAGGTCCTGAAACAGAAGTCAATAACCTGATTTCACATTAGTTTAGACCGTCATTAAAACATCACATCCATTTAGAAATGACACAGCTGCCGAGCTCAGAGGAGCCGTTCTAAACTGCCAGAAGCATCTCTCCCTACCCCTGTTTCTTCTGCACTACCGCACGTACTTACACAGTGCACGTGGACAATCCAGTTCAGAAAAGGCAGCCAAAACCCCAAAATGGCAGAATGACGACCTGGCAGCAGGTGAGAGAGTAAGAGAAAGGAAAATTGCATGCATAAATACAACACCAACACCCACGGACAACGTTCAGGGAGGGATGGGTAATCTAATCTGGGTAAGGGCAGGAAAAAACCCCCAAACAGTTGTCCAAAAATTAGGGCTCCCCTCAAAAAAACCCTGGTGCTAAAATTTTGATGCCGTAGAAATCCTGAAGAAGAGAGGGGGTGAGATTGGAGGCGGTGTGGGGAGAGCTGTGCGGCAACCCAGCCATGGGATGTGCAGGAACATGCTACAGCAAGCAGGGCTAGCGAGCTGGCCACAGCCCCTCCGGCCATAGCTCTGCCGTCTTTGCTCATATTCGTTAGTACTCTAAAAATAGCCCAAATACAACTAGCCAGAAAGTGTAGTGGTATAATCTGGCCTAGCCTGAGGAGATGACTCATTTGAAATGAGATATGGGCAGATAAACCCCATGTAAGTCCCAGTAAACAGCCTCCTTTCTTGGCCTGCTTAATGTTTTGGACATAAACATTTGTCATGTCACTGTTTGGTTGAAAACTACCCCAAATTCTGAATCTTAGTCACCCACGGACGCCCAGAAGTGTCTCTCCTGAGGTGGTGGTGGGCACTCTCCCTTACAGGCACAGAATCGCAGCTCTGTTGAGGTTGGAAGGCACCTCTGGAGATCGCCTGGTCCAACCCCAGCTCGGAGCAGAGTCAGCCAGAGCTGGTTGCCCAGGACTGTGGCCAGGCAGGTTTTGAATATCTCCAAAGATGGAGACTCCACAAGCTCTCTGGGCAACCTCTTCCAGTCTTCAATTACCCTAACAGTAAAAAAGATGATTCTTATGCTCAAGCAGATTTTATGAGAAGAGTCTGGCTCTGTCTTCTTTACACAATCCCATCTCGTATTTATATACATTAATAAGATCCCCCCCCGAACTGAAAAAACACACAGAAGTATCCTCACAGCCTGTGTTATAGAAGCATCACCTGGGAATCAGAAAACAGCTAAAGCCACGTGCCACGGAGTGTGGATGTGGCCAACCTCTTCCAAAATCAGCTTAGCCCCGAGCAGCACGGACACAAGCCAGACTCTGCCACTTGGCCGGTCAGGGACTAGTCCCTTGACCTCTTCTCTTTAGCACGACAGACATAACCTCAGGTACACCCACACCGTGTAGCTGTTACTCTCCGGCTCTGGGTTTCAGTGCTCTGACTAGTTTTCTCTAAGTCTTATCTGCTGTAAAGAGGTGGCCCATAACGGAGAGGGTACAAAACAGTCAGTGTTGGTTTCAGGGCCAGGGATCAATCCCTCACCTTTTAATTAGCGGTAGAGACACAGCCAAAATTTCAAAAGGCAGCGTTTGCACCCAGGATATCCTATTACCTTGTCATTAGGAGACACTCCAGAGCAGCAAGGCTGAGTAGTGCCATCAACCCTTTGATGAAGTGCTCTCAGAAGTGCTGTAATTGCTCTGCTGGAGTTGGGAACTGACTTCTCATACTGTCCTGAAGTCTCCTCAGAAGGATGTTCTGCCGTGCGGATCCCAGGGAGATGAGGACACCTCACATTTCCTTCTGGCTCCCCATCCTTTCCACTCGGACAGCCAAATACTGGATTTAAGCAGAACGGAGGTGGCCGTTGGAGAAACGTATCAAGCAACGCAGTATTAACATGGAAGGAGTCCACAGGCTCTGTACAGTCCGTGGAAGGGCAAAGGCACTGAAGTTAGATAGCACCTATCTCCACGTGAAGGTCTACAGGGGAACCCACTTTTCTCCACTGGCACTAAATTTGCAGTTCCGTTGAGTGGCCTGACCCAATCCCCCTTCCTCCTTGCTCTCCCCACCTCAGAGCAAGCAACACGAAAGTTTGGTTGGTGTAGCAGTGCCCTAGCTAAGCAGGAAGGATTTCATCGTAAACAACTGCAGCCCACCGAAGGACACACGTCCAACCCCACGGAGGTTGGCAAGAGCTTCCACAATGAATTCCAGCTATAGACTCCCTTAGCTGGTTTTACGGTGCTCGGCTCGTCAAATTTACAGGGGTGGTATATACAACCTGTTATATTCTCACAGTCGGCTGTGGGATCACAGCGGGGCCTCCAATATTTCTAAATTTAGTTTCACAGATTTAACACTTGAGGGAAGAATGGGACAGAAAAGGTAGAAGACAGGGCAAAATAGCTTCCAGCCTCACAGAAAAGATCATGAAAATTTGAATTACAGTACTAAAATGTCCCAGGCAGGATTTACTAACCTCTGGCTGCAGGACTCCCTCTCCTGCAGCTGCTTTCAATAATGAAGTCTCAATGCCTATTGTTTTGTTCCTGACATGCAAACAGTTCCAAGCGGTTGCTTTAATTATGCTGAATACAAAGCTGCGATGTCTCTGGCCAGAATTACTTCTGACAGCTATAGGAGTTGCAAGGCCCCAGTCTTGCAGGCCTCCAGAATTTAACCTGTCTGCAAACGGTAACTTGTGCAGCCCCCAGGTTCTTCTTGCTGGGATGAAAACAGACAAAATGATGTACACTTTGCTATACCTTCCAGCTTAAAAAAGATAAAATTTAAAAACCCTTCAGAAATCCAAAGAATGTGAGCTCTTGGCTGCTAGTTCATAAAACAGAAAGAAAAGAATGGCAGCTTGTTTGCTATTTCTTTTTGTTTTCAGAACAAAACAAAACCCTCTAAAACTGACTTCAGACCAAAAAAAATAAATAAGGAAGGGCTGTAGATAAATCCTGAATTACTTTCTTAAGCTAAACCAAACAAACATGATATAAAAAGAATAGGCGAGACAAAGGGAATCCATAAAAATTTCAAAGCAATATGGAGCCACTTGTGAGCTAAGGTTTGATCTGTGTCATGATAATGTAATGCCAGAGTAACTCCAATGACATCAACAGAATTACTCTGGCTTTACGCTACCATGACTGGACTCATAATCTGACACTGAACATATTTTTATTGAAGCCATCACTGCAGTTGCCACACTCCTTAGGTTTATAGATGTTTTAAAACTGTTCAGTGAGCTGTAGTTATTTTCAGGATATGGATATAGTAAAAGATATTAGCCAAAATGCTACAGGCCAAATCTTAAACCGATGTAACTTTGTACCAATTACTGACTGACATGAGCGGTGCATCTGACCTTCTGTGTGTTGTGCACAGCAGTTAGGACAAGACGGATCTGCAGAGTGTTCTCATCCTTCTGCTAAAGCGCTAAACAACATAATGAGAGCGGTCAAAATTAAATGCGAGGTCACTGAAGACTCAGACTTGGGACTGAAAATATCCCAGCAGAATCCTATCCTCTGGCATGTGAGCGAGGTTAGCCTAAGGTAAAGACCACGTTTTGCTCGGTAAGCTTACGGGATTTTTCAGTAGAAGCCTGGGCTTGACTCAGGGGGTCCCTTCCCTTCTAATGAGGGTGAGGGCCCTGCGTCCCTCAGCCAAGAAGCTGACTGAATTCCAGTCTATGAAAGCCTTGATGTGTGAGAGATTTGGAAGCCATGCGAAATTTATAAATTTGCTCTCTGCGGTAAAGGAGCCCTGGCCCCGGCTGCGGTTGCGAAGTGGTGGGGGATGGAACTGGAATGAGGTATCAAGGAGGATGAAGTGCAGGATAAAATGGAGGGAGGGAACTGTCGGAAGTCAGAGCTCTGTTTTCTGCATCACAGTTGGAAGAAATAAATCCGTTGTTTGCATTTTTTAAAGCTGCATAAAGGACTTGGCCTCCCAGTAGTAAGTCAGCTTTCAAAATCTCTCGGCAGCCCAGAAAGAGTCAGACTCCCCAGCTATTGCCTGAAGAATGCTCCATGTCTTCATCTCATTTCATCTCATCATTTTTCCCCCCCAAAACATTCAAATGACTAAGCTGCATGGCATCACCTGTTAACTCCTCGCCCTGTATCTAGTCCGGTTTGGTCAAGTTCATCCAGCCACGGTCATGCATTCCCTAAGGTGGACTCTCAGCTGGAAGCTGCCTTGTTCTCATGGTCCCTATGTCACCTATTTGCCTCCTCGCTTGCTACTGCAGTTAATCCCATAATGTGTTTTCAGATTCTTTTCCTTCTAACATCTTAATTTTTTTCTGACACCGTTTCACCTGACGCCTGCTGGCTCTGGAAGACTTTTTACCTCTGCTGTGCCGAGCAACTTCAGCAGAGAGCGGGACAGAACAGGGTCGGGTGGCTGATACCCACAGCCAGCAGCGGGTCTGGCACGACGCTCCTCTGCCAGAAGACGCCGTCTTTGCACGTGTGTGTGTCCACTAATGCAGGGACACCTTCATACCTACGTGCTGAGTCTTCTCGTTAGGACAGGATAGTATGTTCCTGCCACAGAGAAAGGCCAGAATCTCTCAGCCACATTAACAGATATATGAAGTAACTTTACATTGGCATGAAACCTAGAAAGTGCTCTCCCTTCCTTTCTATCCAATTCAGTGATGTTGGCAAAAATTAGTCTAAAAGACAAAGAAGGTCTTTTATTTATTAAAAAATTCATAAAGTAGTCCTCATACGTAGACAAATGTGATGTGGTCTGTAAAAAATATATTTCTTGACGTATGAAGATAAAAAGTTACAAGTCATATTGCAGTACAGCATCCTCAGCATTAAGTTGTAGAGTCAAATGAACATTCTGAAAGAGTTTTGATATACAAATCACTAAAGAAAACAAGCTTCACAACAAGAAAGAGAAAAAAATTAATAGGACTTATTCATAATTTATTTCTCATGAGTGAACTTGCTACCAATTGCCCAGTCATCTTATATAAAACAATATAAAGAGATAAAAAAAAATACTACAATATATCCTATCTGCATTCTGGAATAAATATGGTTTTAAAAGTCAAACTAAAGAAGGTTCTTCTGAAAGCAAAGGAAACTTTCAATGTCCCCAACAGAACTATAACTGATGACAAAGAGTAGTAATTCTCCTGCCTGTGCAATCTGTCCTACACAGTGTCCTTGGCCTAAGGAATGAGATAGGATGTAGGGTGCCAAAAATTCAGTAACATTATATTCTGAAATTAAAGGAAAAATTGGCAAAAGAAAATGTCTCATCATTTTTCTCCACATTTTTCTCTTCATCGGAATAAGAAAAGACAATAGAGTAACAACCAGCTGGTGAATAAAGTGGCCTATAGCTTGTCATATGGCAAAATAATCAGAGGAGTTCAATGTCAAAGCATCTGCTCCATGCAGGATGACATCAATCCAAGCTTCTAAGGGAAGGGAAAACCTTTGCTGCTTAGACAGGTATTAAACCTTCCTGGAATCTGAAATGTATGTCCCCTATTAGAACTGTCATTGGTGCTCTTCAGAAGAATTGTCTCCTACAGTAGCTCGTAGATGAAACCAGGACAATTGAAAATGTTTATAAAAGATGGATATGTTTGATATCATGACCTATAAGAGCTTGATAAGTCAATAAAACTTTCAGAGCCCACTCAGGAGATGAAAGTCCTGGAGAACTACAGCAAGACATGAAAAAAATATTTTTGCAATATAGATGTTTCAGATCTGTAAGTCATTTGAAGGGTTCTCGTTTCTGTTTAAAGGACTCTGGGGAGAACAGAGCTTGGCCTTGTTGGATAAGGGGCTCCTGCAAGCTGTTTGGTCCCACCCTCATGGCTTGGGCAAATGCAATATACCGACGTCTTCATGTCTCTCACTGCACAAGGGATCTTCCGTGGTGAGAATGACCTTGGGGGATCAGGTTGGTCGTGGGGCCACAGACCACACGGCGTGAAGTGGCTGCAGAGCCAACTCAGGACAGAGACTGACCAATTTGCAGGGCTGTAGGTCAAAAAGATGGAAGAGAGATGCCTTTTTCACCCCTCCCTGCTATCTATATTATAGAAAAACCTCAATTATCTCTTAGCAGTAAAGATTCTGAGACACATGGATGAATGGATCTGATTCCACTAGCACAGAGCACTAGTATGCATGTAAATTAGAGTTAATTATAAGATGTTCAATCTTTCAGTATAATTCATATCTTGGGAGGCCCCAAAAATTATTTCATAGAAAGTAAAGGTGCCTTTCTTTTAATTACAAACTCTGAGTTATGGATTTGGAAAATTGAAAATTCTTAAAAGCATAGTTATTCTCTACTGACTACCGAATTTTAAAGTATCATTAACTGGAACACATAAAACAAGATTAATTTGGATCACATTATGTCAGTAATGGCTCATAAACATTTCTGCAGGCCGGAGTTTTATCCCAGAAAGGAAGCGAGTGCTGCACTGGCAGAGCCCAAAGGTAAGTCTGGCTCTGGCTGCAGCACGTGCCAGAAACCTTGGGGGAAACCTGTGTGTGACACCATGAGAGTCCCACTGGAGGCAGGGGAAGGATGTCTCCAGTCTCCCGAATTCCTGGGAGTGACAATCTCTATCACCCAACCTAGAATAAACTTCTGACTGCTCCCTCTTCTTTCCTCCAGTTTGAATGAAGCCACAAATAACAACAAAAGGCAGCCACGTGTTAAATGTCACAGAATATGCTTACTGACATATATATTAGTATGTATGTATTATATATGCTTTTAAATAAATAAAAAAGGTTTATTTGTTTAAAAATAATGTTACAAGTTTTAGATTAGCCTTTTATATTTTTTTTCACACTATATGGTTGTTCCTCTATTTCAAGAATATTTGCCATCTTTCTACAAAAATAGGCTACTTCAGTTCTATTTTATGACATACTTTCTGTCCTTATCTTGTTTCTAGCTGTTCTGTGTGACTTTTGACTGTGTTGCATCCTCTGTATCTTGCTGTTCTATTCTTCCCCGGAATATAAATGCCAGCTTTATTAAATCTGCTGTGACACCAATCCTACACAGAAGTATTTGGGGCTCTAGTTGGATCTCATTGATGCCAATGAGAAAATAATTGTCCTCTAAATTAATGTTGGCCAGGCAATAGGCTTGTCATGTCAATAAGGAGAAAACTATTGCCCAGCTGTTAAATTTAGACTATTAATGCAGAAAGAATTCTAACCATTTGCCAGACAACTTATTCTTCTTCCACTCCCGTCTCCTGCCCTGTGCTCCTGCAGTTTGCTGCTTCCCATCACAAGTGCCTGTGTGATTCTGGAGGGCTAAACCAGGTTGCCTACGCGTGGTCAGATCCAAACCCTTGCAAAACAAACCAACCAGACAAATCCCGCTCTTTTGACAGGTTATAGGAAGACCGGGCATGCACTGACTCAGTCTCAGAGGCCAAAAAAACGCAGCGGCCCCTTTACCCATGTGTCCTGCTTTCTGAGGATTTGGCTTATGTACAAATATAAACTAGAGAAGAGGCAATTCTCCAAACTGCTCAACTATTTAAAAAATAGGTTAAAATTTTAATGGAAATGCTTAGTCTGCCTTGTCACCCAATTACTTATCTGACAGGTTACATTTGCTTCTATATATGTCATTAGCATATTTGCCTACCGGCTATTTAACCTGTGGATACATTTACCGTTGTTTCAGCTCACAGGACAACGCACCATGAGCTCATCTGCCTGCCTGGAATGGACAGTTTATTACTGCACCCATTGTTTTTCTATGTATTAGTCTCGTTTTAATCCATGACAAGACTTCATCTATCTCTCTGTGGTTTCTACGTTTACTCACAAACTCCTGTAAAAAACTTTTATCAAACCTGTTCAAAGGGATAGGACTATGTCCATTTGTTCTCTCCACACTAGTTTGAAGGTACTTTCAAAGAACACTAGTATGCTAGAGAAACATGATTTTTAGCAGCTGGCTATATTCTAGTTTTCCTTTTACTACCACCCACTACTCAGCAAAGCTTTTGTGAGCTGTGCTTTCCCCAGACTGAAAGCATATGCTGTGGATTCCAGGCGGGTGACGGTGCAGAGGACCTGAGAGCATATATCACGATGAGCTTACCTGCTGATCAGAGACTGTGATTTTTCACTGCCTCCCTGCACTTAGCAGAATACCTCCATACAATAAAGACCACATGAGAACTCCCTGGGCTCCAGCTGAGATACTTGTTTATAATCTCTGCAACCCTGTATCTTTTTTGTTTGGGGGAAATTTCCCATTTTCCTACCATAGAGCAATTCTTAAGAAACCACGTGGCTGTTGCTATGAAGGAATTCTCTCCGAGCAGAGATAAGCCCATCTTTTTCCACCTCCTGCTCCCTTTGAAGCTTGGCTTGGTCCTGTCTGTGTGAGCAGGCTGATGTACAAAGACACTGAATCAAAAGGAGCAGCAGGGGATTGCAGAGAGCATCAAGTGACTTCCCAGCCTTATCCCTGCCTCCCTAACATGCAGTATGCCAAGTGAAGGCTGGGAAATGAGTACAGAATCCATCCTGACACCACAAAATACTAGGCACTGTTTAGGCCACTGTCTGAGACTGCTGCTGACCCAGAATTGCCTCCCCTTCTCCTTTACTACCCTCCCTGCCAGCAGCCCTGCGCTGTTTCTTGAATCACAGCCCAGGCCACCTTTGCGGTAAGACATGAGCACACTGCTCTCTGCTCATGCTTGTTATAAAAAATTCATCCTGATGCAGTTATACAATGGTAATTAATACAATTGTACTGGAAACTAACTGCATTAGCTGAGCTAGTACAGTTTTCCTTCTTTGGGCACAGCACCACGGCAAGGAAAAACCCAGTCCCTGGAGCATGGCCATTCACGTTCGCATGCAAAAGACTATGGAGGTGAATTGTAAGCTCTTTTGTTCGTGACTTAACCGCTGCCTTGCACAACAGGGACCTAGTCCATGGCCTGGCACACCAAGCATCCCAAAAGTGCTGCTGTAACTATGCAACAACTACTAACGCTAGCAGGCAAAGTATCATCCATTTCAAGCTCTGATTTTATGCAATGTTCTGCTTCGTCCTTCCTTAACGGGATTTAAAAAAACTGAAAATCATACCATTCAACCAAAATCAGTGAAAACAGTGCTCAGTTATCTTTGGAATACACAGACAGGAGCCTGTGTAGATAGGGACCAACAAACAAAACCTCTCCTGTTGGAGAAGAGAGCACCCTATGCCAAGGATGAACAGCACCAATGCTCCAAAAAGTACTTGCACTTTGCCACTGACATACCGCAGAGCCGCTCGCAGGGTGCACGAACACAGTGAGGTTTTATCTCGACAAACTGACTGCATGACAGCCTCTTCACGGAAGCCTAAATTTCACCTGAATACTAATGCTGGCATTGTGTTGACTTTACAATGCAGAGTTCTCACACTCCCACTATCAGCTCAACCACCGTACAAATTTCCTTCATTACTGCTGCGGCTTCACATTCCAAAACCCTCCCTTGCAGGAAATTACATGCATTTCAACATTGACAACAAGCAAGATCTGACAAGTAAATATTCTGCTGCAATGGGATTTGAAATCTGGACTTCGAATGCTTTCATCTCCAGATGGTATCGTATCATAGGCTTTTTCACACGAAGCTTTAAAATTATATGTCCCCTTTGCAAAGCCACAAAAAGAATCACCGAAGAGTGTGAAATTTCAATTAATATTGGCTCCTAAAAGTTAAGCCAATTAGAGAAAAATATTCGGTATATATACCTTTTCAAAAGGCTGGAGATTGGAAAAGTCTTAAAAAAAAGTATTTTGAAAGAGAAAGAAAAAGTTCCTGTCTTCTCAATTACACGAATGAAAATCAAAGTGTTAGAGTTGCTACTTCAAATTGTACAGGTAATATGAAAAGAAAATTATACTGAATCAATACCAGCCCTTTCCTCATTATGCAATGATGAGAATTTATCCCACACAACCAAATCCAAATCCAAATTCTAATTTTAGAAGCAATCCGGTTTGTCACAGATTATCTTTGTTGGTGCTTTATGAATACCAAAAGCCCTTCCTTAAAGGGGGGAGCTGCCATCTACCAAAGTGGGGGATGAACGCAGCTGGAATGGGCTGTGTTTTGCCAATCCCAGGCTGTGAAAAATTCCCTTTAGGGTCACAGGGCAGGTTTCAGCAGTTTTCAGGCTGTAACACACTGCAAAACTGGTAGAGCCCAGCAGGAGGGAGATGCAGCTTACTCCATCACAGCCTTCTCCTCTGCTGTTTCTGCAATTCAGCACCAATTCTAAGCAACAGAATAAAATTCAGCTCTATGATACAAGTAGGCGTGATTTCCATCCTTCCTTTCTGCCATTACTCTGTGCCATTATGCCTATAAAGCCCTGAGATCAGTTCAACGGGCAGCAAGCTGTGCCTGAACGGTACCACAGGCACCAGTTCTGCGCCACGCTTACCTTATGCCCCCCTTTTATGCTTCAACTATTATCTCTGTGTGTGTAACCACCAGCTTTCCACTTTCTATTTCATATGAACCTCATCATTTCAGCGCTCTACGGGTCCCACTGCATCCCACACGCCTATACCCATACCCAAACAGGTGTGAAAGAGCCAATTGTTAGTGCCTGTCAAAATAGTAAAAGGCTCAACTATGACCACTTGTCCCCTGATGGGTCTGGATTTCTCTCCTCTACCCACACACTGCTTCATATGCATGTTGGGACATGGTACCTGTGAGCCTGGTACCTACCTGTCTGCCCTTTTGGTTAAAATCAGACAGCATTTTAAGAAATTACTGGGGAAAGGAGCAATCGGCAGACAAGGCAACATGGTTGCATGAGCTGTGCATCCTTTGGAAACCACGAAATAAGTAATTGGATTCTGCAATAATTGACTTTGTCTAAGTGGGTCTGAATAAATCCAAAGGACTAATATTTGTGAAAAGAATGAATGAAAAACTCATGATCCCATTTATTTTTCCTCCCCAACTATCTGCTGCCAGCACAGGTTAGTGTTTCTCCTCTCTTTGTTTACTGCATGCAGTTCATTTTATCTTCAGGCAGGCATATATTTTAATCTGAGCTATTCCAGGAAATTCTGTAGATGTTGTGGAGCTGCTGCAGCTTTTCACCAAGGTAACTAAACTCAGAAGATATATAAATATATATATTTTCTTTTTATTTTGCTTGTTTTTCAGTTCTGTGCCCAGCCTTTCAGTTCTTTACATCTGCATTGCTGCATCAATTCTCCACTTCAGAAGAATATTCCCCGAAGTCTCTGTTCCTTGAAACACAGTATTTTCTTTAAAAGGCAGAAATGACTTTGTGGTCTGACACTGGAATACCTGAGGGATTTCTACTGAACTTACCGTGTGAATGTTGACAGAATCAGCAGGAGACAAATAGAAGCTTTACTCTTCTAAACAGGGTTGTGGAAATGCCACTGTATTTACCATGGAATGTATAAATCCCCAAATCCCTTTGTTCATTGTTCTGCAAGAACTTGCTTAAACTAAACTAAACAAAAAACACTTGTGCAGCAATTCTGTTATATTACACCAACAACAGAGGAACAAATGAATATGCTAGTCACAGTCTATAGCAATCTCTTTCCAAAATTCCTTGTTTTCCACTGTACTGATTTATGCCTAATGCAGAAGATGACTTATCGTGCACAGGTGTATTATTAATGTTATGTTAGAGGTAATATACAGCAAGGCCTGCAATAATAAAACAGTCACTGGACTTTGGTTGACAAAATAGGAAAAGTCACTACCTGTGAATACTTCCTATGTTTGACTTCTCATTGGCAGAGATCCCACCAGTGGGAAAACTGCTGGGAGACAACGCTCCACTTGCTACTAAAATACTCTAGTCTCATCTTCATTCGGAGTGCATGTGGAGAGAAGAGCCACATCCAACTCTATTAATTCTTAAGTAATTAAAAAAACCAGTGTCAATCAGAACCTGAAAGACTCCAGAACACTGTACAGTAAGGGTGGACAGATTGCGAGAGGACAGGACCAAGTGAGTAAACAACTAAGATTAGATTAGGATAGATTTATACCTCATTCTGACCCACTTTTTACAAAATGGGGTGAATTATTTCAGGCGTGTTTTAAGTTATATGCCAACACTCTCTGTCATGCTGCACGCTTTCCTCAATCATCTTTCTTCTTAGAAAGAAAAAAGACACAAAAATTGAAAAGCAATGTATGCTACTCCCTTCTTTCTCAGGAAAAGTCCATGGGACATAGTGAGGTATGCAAGACCCTCACCATTTATTCTAATCTGGTAACATGACTAAATTTGCATTTGACATCTATAAGCACAACAAACCCCAGGGCACAGAGGGCAAAAATTCATCTACACACACAAAAAACCAGGGAGAATATGCAGAAGCCAAGAGTCATACGGTTCTGAAGACCGCATTAGGGAAGGGTAACACGACATGTCTCTCCCATCTCTTTCTGGGTTGCATGTATAAAAATACCTCTAGCCCACTTCTGTTCCTTTGATGCAAAGAAGTTTGCATCCGTGTAACTGAGGGTATGTCAGCACAGCATTCAAGGCATAGTTTTGGATTGTGTGGATATACCCAACTTCTAAAATACCTAGTTCATGTACTCAAAGCACTGTAGCTGTGGATGGAGTCCAACACATGTTTTCTGACAATGTTTCCAGAAAACATAAACTACTGAAATTTTGTCCAGACTGGGCCTCATTATAGAACCCATTCAACTCCATCCTTTCCAAACCCAGGATAAACCAGCCACAGACATTTTAAAGAAAAAAAAAAAGATACAACTCTTTATTTGGGTTATTATGACCATAATACTGTGACACCACGTCTAGTGGCATTAGTATCGCAGCCAACAGCTGTAAATGAAATGTGCTTGGGACCATGCTGGCACTGAGGCCAACTGGGACACAAAAGCCAGTGGAGACAGAACAGCCACGCACGCCTGCACCCATCCTGCCCGCTGAGAGAGTCCCTGACCCGTGCCTACTCCTGATCCCTGGCCAGGATTTGTGCATGAGTACCAGCACGGTCCAAATTGTGCCAGCACGGTGTTGAAGTGAGCCAGAGACCAAGCTAAAGGATTGGATCTCTGCTCACCCACGTTGCTTAACTCTTGGAGCACGTTTTGGGCTACCCTGGGTCTTTCCGAGACATGCAGGGACGGCTTGGGGGAGAGCTCGCTCCAGGGACATCTCCAACAGGCAGCAGAGGTATAACTGCACCAGGAGGGGGTTAAAACAGTCCCAGCTTCAGGCCCCCAAACTCTTCCCTATATTGTCTGGCCCCATCTCAGGGTACGCCAACGCACCTTGTTTCACACCGGGCAAACAAGGCTGCAGAGAGCTGCAACACAGGTATCACATTATTTCAGGCAATTCTAGCCGAAAAGGAAAAGAGCCACGAAATAATATTTACGTCTTTGGGCCTCAAAAGCATCACTTGAGACCCGCAGCCAAGGACCATATAGCTTGGAAGAAGTCGGTGTGCTAGATGAAGAGCTTGCCCTGAGTAATCTGGGTGTGAGCCAGCTTGCCCCAAATTGCTCTGCAGCACCCTCCTATTAAGCAGCACAGAAATAGCTTACGAGGTATTGCAGAGATGCAGAATGACCAGCTGATTCTTCCATTCCCCTTTCTACATCCATTACATCTAGAGCCTTCCCTTTCTCACCCCAAAATGTCCTCTCCGCAATTTTCATAGCATGGACAACATGAACTTCAGTGTAGTGGTCCCTGCAAACCCCTTACAGACCCTCTTGTGCGCTGGGTATTTACAGAAGGGATGGGATGCCCCTTGAACAGTCTGGTACTTTGGGTCAAGTTTAAAGTGGCCCTCAAATCCAGGTCTGCAGGTCCATCTATACCATAAACCTCTGTATTTGCCCTAAAGCAGTCCAGTTTGAAGCTACCATGCTTCCAACTCACCCGAATTCACCCCTTGGCTGCCTCTTCCTCCAGTTTGTTCAGCTTAGGCTGAAGGTCTGGGAATGGGAGGTCAGTAAGTGACTGTCCCACAAACTCCCTCAACTTCTCCCCCCCAGTTCTCTGGTTCCTCTCTCTGCTGTCCAGATGAAGAGACCAGCTGGAAAAAGAGCCAGGAAATTCACACACCGCTTCCGAGGCGGCCTCTGTTTTGCTGCTAAGAAGCGCAAAATGTGGGCTGCTTTGCTGCGCATTATGAAGAGAGGTACAGATGGTGTAAGACAGCTCACGTGGTTCAGAATAATTGAGAGGGAACCTCAGGATAGACCTTACATATCAATGTAGACATATTATACTTCCTTTGCAGATGGTGCACACCACGGCATATAGATGTACCAGAAGCTCTTCACCCCACAAAAGTAAAAGCTGCATGCCTTCTAAATAAAAAAAAAAACCACCACCACACAGCTAAAATGAAGCAATCAATAATCTTGCCACCAGGTCTATTTCTTGAGTTCGACAAGGTGCCTGACTGATCAAAAATAAAAAAAACATTGTCTCTTTCTTAAATTATGGACACAAAGCGATTTCAGGTTTGCTGGTGTACATGCAGGAGAGAGAGGAAGAAGAGAGATGATTCTCTCCCTCCTTTTTGAATGACACTGGGGATTTTTTTTTTAATCAGTTAAAGTCTGATGCTGCTACACTGCAATCAGAATAAGAAGTTCTGACTATATTATACTTTTTCCCCTTTCCTAGGCTGTTTCTACTTTCTCGCTGCAAAATGCTTCTAGCTGTAAATTATTTCTGCATTTCAGATTTATACAGAAATATGTATAAACCAAATGAAGAAAAACGAAAATATATTCATGCAGCTGTTTCTGCCTATCACCTTTAATCTTTCATGCACTTTAAAATATGTGCTTCCCACAAAGGGAGAGAGATCTATTTTTGCTTTATGTGAATATAAAAGTAATTTGTTGCCATAGCAATATTTTTCCATCCAAATGCTCTGAACACCACAGTTGCTTCAGGTTTTGGGCAAACTGTAACTATCCCAAAAAACATGTAAAGCGTTATGCTTCAATAACCTCTTCAGTTCCATTATAATCACATCTTTCTGCTAGACATTATTAACAAAAAATAATTCAATACAGATGTTTATGTCTATGCAAGCTTACTCCCAGAGACCACTTCCAAATCTGTTTGCTTGCGTCTTGTTTAATTCAATTTGCATTAAACTTCTGTAGAATGGACTGACCCCCTCCCGTCTCTATCAGTGGGCCAAATTCTGAAGTCGACAGGAAGGGTGCACAAATCGAAAGATGTTAATGCCCTGCACGCTCTACTTTCTTAAATCCCTCCCCCCTTGCATAGTGCTCTTTAGTAGGGTTCTCAGCGATGTTAGCCCTGTTCATTTCCATAGCAACCCTCTCCGCGGATGGAACAATTTGTTAAAATTGTTGGGGTTCAGCCTTTGAAAACAGCAACACCACAAACACTGGTACGAAAAGCCTCCCAGGGCTTGGGCTAGGAATCACAAAAGCACCATTTTTTTCACCTTAATTTTGACCCTGTCCTGGGAACAGCAACTTCGATGGCTCTGGGAGGACGTTTCATGCAAGTTGGAACTATGGATTATGGCACACAAAACACAGCGCCTGGTTGAAGCTTACTATGTATTCTTATTGCAGTATTACATAGTGTTTAAATACAAATAAAACAGAAACCAAATGAAAGTTACAATCCTCAAGATCTTAATAAAAAAAACCCCAAAACCAGAACACACAGATGTTGGCAGCTTTCCACTCTCTTCCACCTACACCTCAAGAGCGATTTCACAACACAGGGGATTTGTGTAAATCGAGGTCGACTGCCCCAGCCCACTCACAGCGCTCCCAGGCGTGATGCCACATTAAACTTCATCAAAACCTCCACACCGGCCACCTGGTGCTCATACACTCGGTGAAGCTCTCCAGATGTGACCAAAGCTGAATCGCTGCGCGGTTCGTTTGGAAAGAAGGCACTGTATGTGTGCACGTCGTTTTTTTTTACTGTTTCTCACTGGACAGGATTTGTGCACATGTAAGTGTCCTTGTTCCCTTGCACACATTTTCACCACCCCTGACTGCTTGTTTGGCTGTTTTGCTGCATGCTCTTGAGCCTCTGTGGCCTTGCTACACACTCAAGAGCCTGTAAACCCTTTAGGGATATTTATTAGATATCCCACAGGGCCCCAGCCTGGTAAGCTTTTCTGTAAGACTACAATATAAACACTAAATAAACATGCTTGTTATAGGCCAGACATGCTAACACAGTATCTTGTTTCTTAAAAAAATCTATCATATGCTTTCTTAATCCAGATGTAAATCATGATTTACTGTCGTATTTAAATTGTCACCATCTGTTTAAAGTGGACATGAAATGCAAAATGGCCTTTTTTCCCACTCTCTCACAGCCAACCTGAAATGAAACATGCATTTTATACTTCTGAATACAACCGACGCCGCTGCAGATGGCCCTTCTTTTGTGCAATCATCTGCACCGGTAGTGCCTGCATGTGGCTTTTATATAGCAACATGGAGAGGGAAAGGAGACAGCACGGAACAGCAATGTAATTGCAAGTCCATGAAGAGTGATCAGGGAGTCTTCAACACACAGATATTTGCAGTATATAAACTGCTATAACATACTCGCCTTAAGGGGAAGTTTCATAGTCAGCTTACGACAAACTAAATCCACATGCTATTGCAAAACCATGAGAGTTCTTGCCTTCCCTTTTGCCCCAGTCCGCAAATTTCTGTCCGCTCCCTTCTGCCGGCATTAAAGCAAGACTGGGAAATCGATCTAGCCAAAAGCCTTTTTCTGTTTTTGAGATTTGCCCTGTTAGTTTTCAGATCTGGCTGATCACGCAACCAGCCACGTAAACCCCAGTGCAGACTGAAATTACCCCTTTCAAGGGCATCACAGACATTGCAAATGGAAGTCAGTTAATCCCTGTTGTGAAAGAACACTCTTAACTGACTAGATTTCATATTGATAGTGTTCTCTACAGGGTTATACACAAAATAACTATCAATCAGTATCTCAGGCAGCTTACTGCCAGGGGAAACAACTTACTGTAAACAATGTGTCTGCAAGACAGGTGCATATTTAGATCACTATTTTACAGACAAGGAAAGAAACCGAACCGCATTAAGTTTTATCCCTAAGGTCAAAGAGAAAATGCATAAAGCAGGATAGGAGAGATCTCCTGCCTCTGAAGTCCTGTACCTTAACCACAAGGCTACCTTTCTTTGCACATTCACCTCTCTTTCATGTGTGAATGCCTGCACACATATCCACAGAAAGATTAATGTTTCATAGAGAAATATGTCTAACACCATGAAAAAACGATTTTTTGTGGTCAAAACCAAAGTAAAAACTAATTTTATAAGCTCTACTAAATTATAGGAGCAATAGAGAAAATTAACAAGCAGAATGTGCACAAAAGAATGTTGTACAGCATCATACACTGACTTCATTCTTAGTAGCAAAGTTGTTAACTGGTTTTTACACCTTGGAATAACTAATAAAGATCCATTCCATATTTTGCACTGCTGACTTCCAAATGTGTTTTGAGATGCCTTTTTTTTTTTAAACGTGAAATTCAAATATTTTTGGTTTACTAAAAATCAACAGGTGTTAACAATATCATTGCATCAAGGCATAGTGCTTATTACTGTTATTTTATTGTTAAGTCCAACTAAATACCACTCGATAGGTAGGGAACATAAACTATTTTAAACACAGTGGCAGATGAGCTCTGGTTTTCCTTGTATCAACATCACAGTTTTAGAAACGCCGGCTAACAATGAGCGTTATTGTACCAAATGAGATAGGTGATCAGGCGCTGAACCGTTTTCCTTCTGGCTGCCTACTTTCTCTCCACAGTCAGGCAGTTCCACAACTGGCAATGCTCCAAAAGGCATGGAGATTCATAAATGCAAATATATGTGTTAAATATGCAAACATTATGGAGCAGTGTGCCCTGAAATATGCATGTTCTTAAAACATAGCAACATAGTTTCCTGATAATACCTAATGACATCTGACAGCTCATATTCTAAACAGATTTCCTTCTGGAAGAAGAATTAGCGGGGAATACAGAGGGATACAAGAAAGTGAAATAAGTATGTTTACGGGAAGAAAGAAATGCAAGGGCGAATATAAAACTCCCCAACGTCGATCACGCTACAGAAACTCCTGACCATATTGCAGTACATGGTGCAAGAGGTCTGTTCCCCCAAATCGCGTGGCAGAGGGCTTGGGAGAGTCCGGGAAAGGAGGGACGTGAACTCAGGAGCAGAGGTACGCCGACGAATCTGCAAGCACGCGGGCGTCCCAGCCGAACTCCTCTGGAAAGAAGGATGAAGCAACTGTAAAGGTGCTCGGGGGGGCAGATGCGCAACCCTCGCAGAGCTCGCCCGTCCTCCGCTCGTTTATCAGCGTGAGGTCAGGGCTTCACCCCGCGCGAGGTCAGGGATGTGCTCCTCCTTTCAGGCGCTGCAGCATCCATCAAAGTTGTGCAGTATCCAGCCTCACCAGCTGGAAATAACGTGCCAGAGGATGATTTTATTTAAATAGGTAGAATAGCGGGAGGGCCGTTCTCACAGTTGCCTAAACACCTTTAATGCCACCCTGACAGCCGAAGGCAGCCATGCCGCGTTGAGATCCCACCCCGAGAAAGCAGCTTGGTGTCTAGCAAGGATAAACTTGGACTAGCATAACTCTGACTGCCTATTTCAAAAGGGGGAGAAAAATCTGTACGGTTCTCCGGCTTGTTCCGAACAACGTGAGGAAGGATGCGGGTCACCGGGGTGGGTATAAAAGAAAGGGATCCGGGGGCATGGGGAATACTGCCATAAGGCAAAAAGCGTAGCTCTCAGACCTGACACAACTCATGAGCTAGAAGAAATGGAGAATTGCGTACAGCTCCGGCCAGCTCTGGCCTCTAGTCACCGTTTCCCCACTGACTTGCTGCGCAAAGTTGCTCTGAATCATTGCGTTTCTGCTTAGGTTTTGTTCCTTTCCGAATAGAGATAATGCATTTTGCCTTCCTGTGAGGTGCTTTGGCTTTCATGGAAGAAAAGAGGTATATGTGAGTCGTCTTGTTACTTAACGTGCGAAATCTGCCAGGCAAAGTCCATCATTTTGGTTTGTATTTGTGCAGCACCTGGTGCAATGTGGGTCCTTCTTTTTTACTAGGGCTTGCAGGCACTTGCAGGCAAGCAGAAGGACACAGAGTTAATTATACCCATGCATGAATGCATGAGGAAAAATATTTTTTAGAAATAAAAGTAAAAAAAAAAAAATTCTGGAAGACCGTCTCCTGAGGCAGCCTATTTGCATCAAAACCCTTCAGAACTAACTGAAAGAAAAAACAGAGCAAAGCCAGTATCTGAATGAAAAAAATAAACTGTCCTAACAAATACGGTGTCTGTATGAACTGTTCAAATCTTGGTCTTCCTTACAGAACTAAACAAACATACTAAAGACACATTATCTTTTAATTTCAGCATTTGTTCGATTAATTATTTGATATCATACAAAACCCCCCAAGAAATAGCCAGTTAAGGTCCCAATACTATAAATATGTGCATGCGAGGGTTTTCTGATTTAGCAAGTTCAGGTGATCCATCTGCATCTGAAGAAGTTAGGGATAAAACCTGAGTTCCTGATCATGCTGATTCTGCAAATCCTTGCTTAGATGAGTAGTCCTCACTCATCTGAAATGAGGCTTCTGTCTGTGTTTTTTTTCCTTCCTTCTTACCTTCCTTCCTTGTTTCCTTCCTTCTTTCCTTTTCCTCTTTTTCTTTCATTCTTTTCACTCATTCTGTTTGTTGTTTTTGCCAGAACTTTTTTCTTTGATTTCTGCTCTTTGAGGAGCCATCAGCATTTACTCTTGGCAGTAGTTTTGTTTATACAGACAGAGAAGGCTTACCCACATAAAAGGAACAGGCTTACATGCCAGATTTCAGTGGAACTGGACTTGTGTTCCTGATCTGCTGGTGTTTGTAAGCAATAAAAAAAATTACACTGATCTTGCTCGTGGGAGAGGTCAGTGGGAACCAGTGTTTGTCATCACCAGTCCACTGTGGCTAACATTTAAGAGTGGCAATCTAGTCCTAAGCATCCCAGTTCTTTTTCAAGTCAACTGCACCTCGGAGAGCCTCCAAAGGTGTCCCAATCCAGCTAAGTTAGCTAAGAGCAGGAGTTAGCTCCTTCTGGATCTGGCCAGTCCTTTTAAAGTTTTAAATCTTTGCTTTAAAGGCTGACAATTTTTTACTCTTACGCTGCTGCCTTCCACAGAGCTCTTTTTTCATCTTCTCGCCAGTAAATAAACTTCTCTGTCAGTACAGCAGCTTGAGTATGGATTTGCAAAAGCAGAACTTTGTTTTATTCAGTCTCCAAAGGTCTTTAAGAAGTGGCTGCTCATTTATACCTCAACCCCGCTTAAAGCACGAGGGCAAATCCTCTGGGTATATGAGCAGAGCTCATTAAATTCGGTGGAACCATGGCTCCAAGTCACCCAGAAGTCTGCTGTACACGGCTGTCCAACCCAGGAAGTCACAAATAAAACAATCTGGTAAAAAATTATTTGGTAAAAAAATCTTCAAGGATGTGTCATCACATATCTTGCAAATACTTTGCATTTCCTTTGTATACATTATTTGACTTTAAAGGTTGCAGGAGGGGAAAGTCCTACAGCATTAGAATATGAAATGAAACAAAGGATCCTGTCATTTCTCTACTGACATGCAGTCTTTTATCTTTCATCATGAACACTGTCTAGCCCCTGATTATGCTGACCCTTTACTTCCTCTGGCTGTGCACTTCTGCCTTTATTGTACAAGGCACCCAATTTACCATAAATTGTATATTAAGCAAATAAATTATTAATATATTTCTAACCTGGAACACAGTTAAAATGCAGTTCTAGTATGCAACTTGGATGGCTGGAAAAACTGTTTTCAGTGGTGTATTTGCATCTTACAGCAGTGACTGAAAAAATTATAAAGGAGTAGAATATATTTGCCTGACATTTTTTACTGATCTGGGACTTGGTTTTGCTGGAGAAAGAGAAAGAGGACATCAGGAATTTGGGAAAGATGGCTGCAAGAATTTTTTTACTGGTTAGGATCTGAACTCAAAGCCCATTTCAGTGAGTCAGGCAACTCCCATTAACTTATGATTTTTTGCTCAGAACTTCATGTAAAATATTACTACAGATGTGTAGTACACTTACAAAGCATAAGCGACAGTACATAATTATCACTGTTGATGCTAAAAGCTAAAAGAAATCAAATAAAGTAACTGAAGATGCTGAGCTTGGGAATCAAATGGCTCACACGACATATCTCGACATACGTTACAAACTGGTGTTATGCACAGATGTATCATGCTATTTTGGCACGTTAGCATTTGCACCATTTAAGGCGTTATTTAACAAATAACAATAGATGTGTCACTGTATTCCAGTTAACGTGTTTGTGTTATGTTTTATCCAAAAGCCTCCACAATGAGTGAAGAAACTAAAGTTACTAGTGAATTTTCCAACCTCTGTTAATTCGAGAGGTGAAGGAAATGGCTAGCAGACAGCTATGAAACCTCATCTATCAAGTAAATAAGGTAGTAAGACTTTCTCAAGTCATATTTTCAATAACGAGGAAATCTCATGTTTGTTACATAACAATAATTTGTTTCAATAAACACCATTTATCTAGAATATGTCAGTGATTTAGTATTCTAGTGATTTTAGTGATTGTCAGGGTTTTGGAAAGTCACAACGCTAGTAATGTGCATGATAAACAAAATAACAGCAAATTCTGGGTTCTAAAATGACATAAAGGATTTTATCTCTGATTTCAAAGACGTTGCGGCATGTCAGAAAAGCAGAAAATTTTACTCATTACTATACTTTCTAACAGATATTTGGTTAGTTATTCCCATAAATACATTTATATTATCATGTCCCTAATAACTGATACTATCATTACATTATATGCTAAGAGATTAGTGGGCTATAAAATTAGCTGATACTGTGATTGGCGATATGTTGATAGGGTAAATTAAAGGTGACACATATGCTAACTTTTGCTAAAATGCTATGCTAAAATTAATTATTTAGCCAGGTAAAGGATGACGTTCAGTTGTTTATGAACATATTCAAAGTTTTACTTTTTTCAGCTGAAATCTGATATACTTATTCTCAACTACGAGATAGTATTCTTAAGGAAAAACTTGTTAAATTATTTTCTAGATGGAAATAAGTGCGTGAGAAGGTGAGAAAGCCCTTTTATTCTGTCATCATCTGAACAGTGCTCACATTGCAATGAAAACTGAAAAATTGAAATTTGTCAGAGACATAGTTGTGGAATGTAGATATGCCTTTCATTGGTCTGCTGAAAAATCAGATTTAAGATTATAGTGCTTTAATAACATACTTTATACACAGATAGTAAATGATATTAAATGGATAAAAGCAAAAATCTTCCATTTTTTTATGGCACTCTACTTCTGTGAATATATTAAATAAGTGAATATTGATTAGATAATGTCTCAGAATTCCATTAGCTATGAAGATGCAAGCACAAAAAGGTGGATGGAATTTAATACTTATTTGTGGATTGCAAATAAGATCTGTGAAAGGGCGTATGAATGAAGTCTGTACCCCAGAAAATACTTCTTCTTGCATGATACAGAAATATCCAGAGGTTTCTGTCATGGTGATGAATGTGTAGCATGTAGTGTGGTGCATTAATTCGGTGACTATCTATGAAATAGCAAGATGTGACATATTTTTCTTTTTTCTTAGACTTAGTAGATAGCAAAAATGGCAAAAATCCCACATTTTGCAGTAAAACACTCAGAAATTAGGATGCTTTGAGGTAAACGTTGCCTCTCTGGGCTAAACCTTCCACCGTCTGTGTCCTTCTACAGCGGCTTGGGATGAAGAGACCCATCCTGCTCTGGCTTCCATTGTAGAAAGCCACCTGCATGGGCACGGAGCAAGACAGGAGCGGTGGGGATGGTGCAGGTACTTCAGTGATTGACTCGATACAGTCAGCCTGGGACAGCAGGGCACACCAGAAAACACTTTGTCAAAGGGTTAGGTGTGTAGGAGAACCCTGTTCCATGGTGGCTGGGCTGGGCTTTCAAGGAAAAAAACCGTGACATCTGTTTGCAGTGTGGGTACAGGATTTCCAGGAGGATAAATCACTGCACAGAGCTCTCTACACTGTGATGACTTCTGAGTCACTGAGTTGACGCTTGCAAAAAACACAAGGCCAACACGTGTCCCCAGATGCCCTCAGTTAAACTGTTGGAGCAATTCCTGGTGCTGTTTTGGCATTCAGGATTTAGCTAGCTCCTGGGTCAGAGACCTTGCCCAAGAGACAGGTTGGATGTAGCTACCCTGCCTTGGAATTAAAAAGAGACAAATGGAATGGCCATGGCTAGAGCATGCCAGTTTGTCTTCAAGTCAAAGAACAGACCCTGGCATCATGTACCTAGCAGAACGTTCAAAATCTGGGCTTCTAGGGCCGTTTGCTGACTTCTGAAGTTTCCTCCTTCCTAAGGCAAGCACTTAGGTAGCCCAGTATAAACATACCTACTCCTGGCCATGTGGTGTAGCCCGCTAGCTATGTCTGGTTTAAAAGCCTGTTGGTCCTTCCTTCCTTGTGTAGATGTAAAATACTTTTCTTCTACTATTACTCCCCAGATTAGATAAGCCCCCTTCCCCACACCATCACAGTTGCCTCACACTGAGTCAGTTTTTCACTGTGATCTCTAAATCCTTCCTGAAGCTAATGATTTTCAGGGTACATCCCTCAGTTCTGTGCTACGGCTTGCTTCCTTGTCCCTAGCTCTTGGGGCTTGAACTTGGCTTTCTTAAAATGTACTTTTAATGGTCCATCTTATAGATGTCTCCCATGGGTTCCCTATGCTTGTTACTGGTTTTTCACCATGTCGAATAATCTGCTATTTTCTAATACTAATATCTGAGAGGTGTCTTTAGAAATACTGTTACTTGCTTATGATTTCTTACTGATCACTGCTTTCTGAGATCTGTCAGACAGAGAGTTTCCAGCCCAGGTAAGAACTGTTGTTTGTTAGGATTTTACAGTGCTCATGGTACTCTTATTCCCACGGAAGCAAGGTGCCTGGTTTTGCCCTCAGCCTCCCAATATTTTTTGAGGCTGTTTGTCATTTTCAAGCACATTTGCGGAGAGATAAATAACCTAAAGATAAATATATTTCATGAAAGTAGACAGTTGTAGGGAAATACTACTAGAGTTCAAATATGACTCTCAATAATTTCTGAATCCATTGGGTAGTTTCTATAGTTAAAGATGACAGCACGTTTGTCATTTTGAAATACCCTGCAGCAAGAAATAATAGCCCTGTGTTGATATATGCAGAGTAAACAGAAAATCTAAGTGTAATACTGTTGAACAGTCAATTAACGAAGGGAGACACAATTCCCTAGAAAGTCAGGTTTTGTTAGCTCTCAGAACTACTTGTTTAATCAGCTTGTCACGTGATACCAAGGCAAATACCTTACAAACCTTTGCCACACATCCTTTATCAAACAAATTTGTAGTACAAAAAATGAGATTGGTTTGACCAGACTGATTTAATATCTTGAAATTCCATTCCTATCTCTTTCTATAAATTCAATCTTTTGCCCATTTTTTCTGTTATTTGGCCTAGTCTGGCTCCATGCTGAAAGACTTATCAGCCAATGCACTAACCTTTTTTGAACATTGACATAACATTAGCACTGTTTTTGTCTTTTCAAATTTCCTTAGTAATCTGAGATTTATTAAAAATTAACCTAACCCATTTGTTCTCTAATGTCCACACCTCAGAGGCATTCAGTTTAACATCCTTCTTCTTTACTAGGCATGGGCTAGGAAGTACTTCTTTGACTTCTTATAAAATTAGATATTTATTGAGTTCTTCTGCCTTTTCTACATCATTATTTAAACATCTCCTTGATTATATGTCTTATTAATGAGACTGGTGTCAAAGTGCTTCCTGAATTATTCATGGTAGTTTGTGGTGATGAAACCATGGAACATAGCAGAAGATGAATGGTTTTGTGGTTAAGATATTCTCTTAGACATTAAGAGATCTAGGTTTTAGTCCTACAGACTTCCAATGTGACGTTATAAAATTAAACACTTTTTGTCTCATATGACTACCTCTTTCTGGAGCTGCTAGTGAAGAATTTAAAACCTTGCCTGTTTTCCCAAGTCTATTCTCTCTGCTTCCTTCATGGCACTTTTAATTCACGAAGGCTTTCTATTCTCTAGATCCACTGTCCTCTCATATCAGAAGGCAATGAAAGATAGTCTCAGACATGCCCCAAGATCTCATGCATCTTTGATCTTACTGCTTCTCCTTGCTTCTCTTCATGTCTCAGTCTATCAAACGCGTGGTGTAGAACCATTATACTGAATTACCATTTATCAGCTTTCATGTACGCAGGCCTGACCTCCCTCCACTGTACCTTCTCCACTCTTCCCTGTGCTGAAACTTCTCTTACCTGGGCCTCTGTGATCTTTTTCTTGTGCTGTGGACATTTCCTACATCACAACATTGTATTTTCCTTAGCTACCATGGCTATCTAACATTGGAAATGCCTGGGTCTTCATTTTTCAACTTCTTGGGTTTCAGCCTTTACCTGTAGCTTCTCTTGTTGATATTTTTTTTGCAAATAATTTGTTAGCTAAACAAATTGGGAGCTTTCAAGAGCTTAACCACATCAATTGCTATTTTATTTTGGTTTCCTGATAATCTCAGTTGGACTCCTTTTACCTGGAAATATTTGCATCTTTCTTGCATTGCAAATAATCTTGATGATCGTTAAATTTTCTATTACAGCTTAATGCAAGAAATAAAAAGGTTCACTGATAATCCAGTAGGTCAGATTTAATGATAATTGGAGCTAGTGAGGATAACTTTCCAAGCAAGATCGGGCCCATCAGTAGCAGTGCTATATAATCATTGAGCATTGTTTCTGGATGAGTGTTTTTGGATGGCAGCGAAATGGGCTATCCCTATGTTCAGGTTCATAAAGATGCCCTTCCCCTCTTCCCATTTCTGGACGTAATTGCAGCTGGGTGCATCCACAATCAGCTTAGCCAGGTGTTACTACTAAAGATCATCAGCAAGTTGTTCTTCATGGCTTTAGCATGTACCTGGACTTGCGTGCAAACAAATCACCACTGCTATTTCTGAGACTCCCTGAACTTATATTCTCTTCCTTTTATATTCTATCCACTGGCTTTTCCCAATTCTCTGATTTCAGGAAGGTTTCCGTGTCTGAGAAAACTCTATTCGCCATTTGAACCACAAACTAGGCACAGCCAATCCCTGCTATGGCAGCTTAAAGGTAACCTACCAGCATGTGAAGAATTCACCTGGGAAAGTACACAAGAATTAGAGTTCAGTACTTTGTGTAGATCAAGCATGTGGAATATAAATACCCAAGCATAAGCTTACAATGATTCCCAGTTTGTGTTTTGCAACAGGGAGTACAAACATGCCCCACTCAGTAACCACAGCATGCAGGCTTTTTCTCCTCCCCACTCCACTTTTCAACTGGTTAGTTTAATACAGACAAGAAGATGATCTCAGGAAGGAATCTCAGGTTCCGAGTAGAGCTAACATGGATCAGCTGTAACCACCGAGACTCAGACAACTAACTAGGAAAGCTGATATAGTAGATGACTTTAAAAAAATGACTTATGTAGGCACAGATCTGGGAATGACACTAGGACCCAGGCAGGGGAATGCATGGACTTGAAACACATCCACAATCCATTAAGGCCATCTATCCTATTTATTAATATCTGTAAGTACATATAGTATAAATTTAAATATATTTGGGAGAAATTTCTTGGGTTTTGGCCAATACATTTACTGCTACAGGAAACAGTTTACTTCTGCAGTGTGCTCAGTTTCAGTTAAGAGCAGAGAATATAAAGTGACTTTTCATAACTAATTTTCTGTCTCCTGCTTCCAGCTGCATCCCTTCTGATCTTATATGTTCAAAATGGTAGGCGGAGAGGGGGGAAAAAAAGCCTCAACATGCAACCCTGCCTGTTTCATAAGCAGACTTTTGCAATTTTTACCATGATTATAGAGTTATTTTCATAGCCTGAGTAGGGTTTTTATAGAATTGATTTCAGTGAGTGGTTCTATCAGTCCTTGCTGGGTTTTATGCCTTCGCTATAAAAGTACTGACCAGGTTTCAAGAGCGTATTGGCCAGTATAATATGCAATGGTGATAAGTGCCAAAGTCTTCAGGCAGTAGCTGTAGCCTGTCCCCCTCATTTTGACTGCTGCCTGAGAGGGGTTCCGCAGGGCTGCTATTTCTTGCTCAGCTAATATTAGGCTTAAAATGCTCCGATTTAAATATTCTGGGAACAGTGAAGAACTGAAAGAGAAAATGAGGCATCAGTCATTGTGTATCCTCTAATGGAAACTGGTGCTAGCAGAAGAGCAGGAGAGACTGCAGAAGGGTGGAGTGTGGAAGGGGCTTTCTGCCACCATCAATCACCCCGTTATTCCTTTAGGAGTAGTCTCTTTTTTTCCTAATCACAGAAGTTAATTCTTGAAATATTGCCTTTATCAACACCTCCAGTCACTCCTTTGTGCTCAGTGCAAACAGATTCATCTGAATATCTTAAAACAAAAAGTCCTTTCCTTTCTCCACTATAATTTTTTCACAAGCAGTAACAAATAGGATAGAGAGTATAATGGCCATTACTGTAATATGGATGTATTTCAGTCCCTATATCTCCTTACTTATAGGGCTCCTCCACTCTCTATTAAGTGTGTTTCTCTACATACTAATGGTTTTGAAGCTACCATCAAATAAATAAAGATCATGAAAGGTATAAGAATGTTTTTTACTAAGTTGCAAAACATACAAATCATCTAGACTGCACATGGGATGCCTCATAGAACTCTCAGGCACAGATGTTAAATGAAACTGGTTATGACAGTCCCCTCTACATCTAAAAATCGAGATAAAAGGCAACAGACTTGAAATTCAGAAACCATACTTTAATCCTCAAATACTAACAGCAGCCCTCCCTGCCCATCCTAAGATAATAATAGCTCTTTCCTTGTGGATTCTTATCGTTCATGCAGTACAGGTATCTTTACAAAGTGTTTACAAAATAACCCACCAATACAATGTTATATATCAGAACACATGGAATAATTTTTTTTTTTAAAGTTAATGTATTAGGACTCCCATTCCATTTAAGCAATAAAATATAACATGCTTTTCTGAGCTGTTCTCCCCATTATTACACTGTCAATATACTGGAGCAAGATGTGCTCTCCCCTGTGCTTGCTCTGAACCTGGCTCAGTATTGAGGGCTACAGTTTTCTGGGTGTGTGGACCCAGCCCAAAAACTGTGAGTCTCCCTAGATCCTTTCTATATAAAAGTGCCCAAATTCCCCCTGCAGTTGTAGTGCAGAGTGCTACAGTCTGGATGATATTTGTCACAGGGGTATTGAAATGCTCTTTTACTTAATGTCTGCTATGTAAAGGCATACTCCATTTAACCCGCTAAATGTGCTCTCCACTGTATTACTGAAACTGCTTTGTATTTAACCTAAACTTCTTTTTCCAAGGCATATAAAGCCAAAGGCAGTCCTCCAGAATAATTGTTGGCACCAACACCTCATTGATAACAACAACAACGTTAAGAGGAAAATTAGTTCCTATTTGTCCCGCCCTGTAAATGCCAGGCTTCCTCAACACCCTGGCATTACACATCTTGCCTCTGCTTCCCACATGGGTGTTAATGAACCTGCAATTAAGACCACTTGCCTTGGAGACCCAAGGCAGAATAACTTTTGCCTCTGACTTTTGGTTCCTCCTTCCTCAGGGCAAATCCTGGCCATACCCATGACAACCAAAAAGTTTAATTTCACTGACTCTAAGTTATATTCCTTATCCCATCCAGCCATCTGCTTGCTGTAAACCCTGATAAGATCCCGTTGCAAACTTTCAGCAGCTGACTGGCCAGTACCAAATTGGTTATACACTTACCTGCGTTAGTCTCGTTTATCCACCTCCAGCCGTGCACAGCCATCAACTTGTGCACCAGTGTAATCGCCTTTGTTTGGGACTGGGACAAGGTTCCTCTAGCAGTTTCAGGAAAGTCTGAGCCTTCTCCTGGGGGCTCTGCTTCCACTGCTGATATCCAAAATGTTACGATCCCATTCTCTAACTTTGCTCTTACCCCTGACAGGTACCACTGGATGCAGTGGACTTGCACAGCTATTGCATTACTCATGAAGTATGTCCAGTCTGCTGCAAATATGCCAAACTTGTCCTTCAGGCTTAGCAAGCCCATAGGGATCTGTTCCCTACGTCATCTTGAAAACAGGACATTTCATCTCAGGTTTGGACTTCCACTTGTGATGCAAAACAGACCCAAATCACCGCTGTGCTGGAATTGTGAAGAAAAAGGTGTCCCACAAAACCCACAAGTCGGTTAAGGATCATACTTTCTGACAGTGGGAAATCTGCAGCATGCACCCACAAATCTCAGTGCTGAGTCTATATACACAGAGTGGAAGTGTAGGAATAGGTATTTGCGGTGCATGGTATCTACAGCAAGGCACTGTATGAAACTGAGGACGGAGCCTGGGCTCATCTGAGCAGGTTGTGGGTGCTCACACTGCGGGTGAAGACTTTGATACGTTCTGCAAATCTTCCCATGCCTTAAGCCTGTGGAAATGGTTGGAAAAAATTTCTGGCGTGTCATCTCTGTGATATATGTACACAGAATCCATGTTTATGCCAGAAGTTGTTTTGAGCATATCGCCATTTTCCCACTACTCAGTTAAATGAGCAAAGGATGCTCGCAAACCTGACAGAAAGCTGAACACATGATAACTCCAGTTGCTAGAAGCTGATCTTTTCATCAGAAATTTGCCTGCTATATGACAACTAGCAACTGTGAAATAAAAAAGCAAAGGCATTGCATATGCAAATCAGATCTGATCTTTACAGTTCATAAAGCATTGTAAAAATGGTAAAGAAAAGATTTTATCAGGGAAGACTTTTGCTTAGTAGAGATTCCTCTCCTTTTCACTGTTGTTGATGATACAGCCGAGTCCTCAGACATCAAGAGGTACTCCAGTGCTATCTTACTATTTCTCCTGCTCTTTGATAAGTCACTGACTTTCAAACAGCCACCCTGAGTGCCTCAGAGGATGAGATACTTAAAGTCCTAGGCATTAAAAGAATGGTGCTTCTGAAAAATGGTGATTTTAGGCATCATAGTCTACTACACCAGTATGCTGACTCATACGTCAACAGCAGCAACAAAAAATCAAAGCTGAATTTAAAAAAAAATCTCATTGTGATACCATGCAGCTTATAGGCACATGTTTATATCTGAAATAATTCTGTGAATTACAAAACTATAGCCAGCCTAGCCTCTTAGGAGGTACACCTTCTCATATGCCATGTAAAAGAAAGAGTTTTGCTCTTAAGAACACATTCATTCATTCTTTTCATTATCCTTTAGGCAGTGCTTTCTATATTGCAAAATCATTACCCCTCTGCAAACAAAGAGCACAGCAATCCGATCCCAAAACATAACCTAGCTGCCAGTTTTAAAGCACTCTGAGCAATAACGCAACACGGTATAATAACCTTTCCTGGAATTTATTTTTAAAAATGATCTTTGCTTTCCATAGTTTTCTGTCCTGAAAAAAAAAAAAAAAAAAAAAGAAAACTCAGAAGTAACCACAATGTCAGTGAGAGTGAAAAGCCCTGATTAATTGTAACTATTGTCAAGAGCAAACTGTACTGAACAACAAGCACAGCTGCACTTTTTAGGCATCTTGACTCATTCTTGAAATTGTGTCCCAAAGGAGTGCAACAGAGAGCAAGTCTGAGTGCAGACTGTGCGAACACGCAGTTGTGGGAAGAGAATTCAAAGCTCAGCATAGCCCCTGAAATCAATGCTGTTGCAGCAGAGTAACTGAGAGCAGAATGTACTATATGGTTCATATTGGAAGTCCTGTCATGAATCAGGCAAAGAAGAAATATATAGCACACGCAAAATGTAATGCAACTAAGAGGAACTAGCCATTTTCTGTGATTAAGATCTTGAAATCTTCTGTATTCTGTAAAGAATAAAGCTTAATTTTAAAATATTGCAACTCCTGTACTAGGCGTCATTGAAACTGTGTAACTGTTTGTTAAAAGCTATTTTTCTTTTATTGTAATTGGTTTGCTTTTATTATAGCAGGAGCTAGAGGCTGCAGCAAGGGCTGAACAAAAGTTGGAATTTCCATCCACTTTGGGACAAGAAGTCAAAATATCAACACGCACTGTGGAACAAAATGTTCTGAAAAACATGGATTTGGAAACAATTGAACATTTCATCTTTTCCCAGCTGAGCACAAAAGCTGCATATTTCTGCGGCGTTACGCTGCCTGATGGGGTTTGGAGGTTGAATCGCCTATTGTGTCATTCTGTCCTTGGCGGGTCAGACCGCCGGCTCAGGCCACGTCTCCAGCGCCGCGTCACGGCTGTAGGGATGACGGCGAGACGAGCGAGCGCCTTGTACCTGTGCAGACGGAGTCTCATCGGGGACTTAACCTCAGGAGACAGAGGGGGCTGAAACCACAAACCCAATTATGCCATACAGTGTTGTTACAGAAACCGGGTTCCTACTGAACCGAGTTAAACCAAAATATCTTGGCTCAAAGAAAAGCCATCTAGCCAATTTTTCCCATAGAAAAATCAGGAGAATGTTTTTCCCAAGAGAAAGTAATTCTGACCCAAAGTAGCCAGGTGGCTGTCTTACTTTTTGACCAGCAGTGCCCTGATGCCGTACAAACCTGACTAGACAAGACAGCGCATTTTTAGACAAATCAGGTATTCCTGCGTCCATATCATGAACCCAGCACTGATGCACCATTCACAGATACTTTGCTCCCTCTCACAGTGCTCTGCCTACGCTAATAAAATGAACAGGCTCAGGCTAGGCTCCCCCAGCGTGGCTTTGACCTGCACCGCAGCATTTTGTCTGGGCATGGTTTGGGAGACTGGTCCCAGTAAGCAGTATGGATGAAATCACCCTATTTTGGGGGAGAAAATATACATGTGGGGTCCACAAACAGGCAGATCTCACCACACCTTTTGCCCTCTGGGTCCTGTCCATGTTCCATTTTATTTGCTTGCATAGCCATCACCAGATGGTAACACAAAAGTGTACCCAGAACGGACAGCAGGTCTGGGCTGGTAGGAATCTTTTTTCTGCATCAGTTTTAGTCCAAATTTGTCCACCAGTCCTATTTGGCATGGAATTGCCTGACTGCTTGTGCAGGGACACGAGAAGGGGAAGAGCAGGCACTAATGAGTGCCAGAGGGCAGGGAAGGAGTAAGACTGCAGCGTTGGCTTAAAATGTTTGTGAATCTGTGGCCTGAGATTCAGATCCGTAGTAGCCATACCTAACTTTAGGAATTTACCCAAAGGGGTTTTCTGAGCTGTCACTGCTGGAGCCCTACTCTGCCTTCCACGACGAGAAGCAGACGTCTCGTGTGAGCACAGACCACAGTGGAGTGGAGGGCTACAAAGTTCTCGAGTTGGGGACTTCACCAAGTGCCCACGGTCAGGCTGGAGGAGCCATTTCTTGGGTGGTTTGTGCAAGAACACACAGAAAGCCGGTGGGAGAGCAGGAAAGCTGTCCAAAAAGCCTGATGCCAGCACAAATGATTTAACTCTAAGAACATCTTTCTTCTCTGATAGAGGTTTGCCTTGTTAATACAGTCGTTTCTCTGAACAGTTTATAATTGAACCAGGTACCTGGAAATGAAGTACTGAAGTTACAGAACAGAGCGTGTATGTGCTTATGAATTGAAAGGGGAAATTCTAGCTGAAAAATGCTTCATGAAACCTTAAACCTTCTTCCCCTAGTGAAAATTAAAGGGTTGTTTAGAACTGGCTGCCTTCTGCTTTTGTTGTCAAAAGGTACATTAGATGTTGAAGTGCAATGAATATCCAGTGGGTCCAATTTTGCAGCTAATAAAAATTTGCATAAATTGAGTTCATTGGAGCAATATTGATTTCCAGCACCTGAGGATCTGCCCCTTAGTCTTAACTTTATTTTTTTTAAGCCTTCCTCTCCTGTAGCAAAAAGGGAGAAAAGGCAGAAAGAAGTCAGTATGAAAGAGGAAAGATGTATGTCTTCAATACCTTACAGAAGGAAAGGTGGCCATAGGGAAAGTGGAAGCTTTAATCCAGACTAACCCCAATAGATGTAGGAATATATGTTTTTGTTTTGCTTGGGTGTTATTTTGGTTTTTGTCTCTAGTTACATAAAAAAGATGAAAATACCCGTCAGAATTTAGTCTTGAACAGTCTGCTAAACAGGCATTTTCATCTGTGTAGAAATACATGATTGTGGGATAGGGCTATTGAGAAAATTACAAACAGCTTATTTCTCACTAAATGAAAGGATGGCTCTTCCTTCAGCTATCATTATTGCAGGTTGGTACCATCCATTTAAAAAGTAAATACTGCTCTAAGTAAATTGACCTGCACTTTAACATATGGGTCCTCCTTGGGGTCACATAAATGAAGTAAGCTGAATATGAACATGTACCCGTGGGACTGGAAGAGTGTATATAGTACTTATTATGTCTAGTACTTAATTTGTTCTGGTCCATTTATAATAAATATCTATAAAGAAAATGCAGACTTAATATCCATATTTTGGTCATCAAGCACTTGCTAAATGATGCTTTTGTGATACTTTATCAGTAGCCAAGGATAATATTTGATATTATCAAATGACAGCTGCACTGGCTGGTTTTTTTCTCCTTTCTAAATGATAATGGTTGTGCAAAACAGCTTTGAAAACAGAGCACATCGATGAAATGTTAGTGAGGGTTTGGGATAGATTTCACTGATTTAAACCAATGTTTTATTAATTATTGGCTGCATCTACAGAGCAAAAATGTGTCCCACGTAAAAAATCAAAACAGCTGAGCCTACCTTTGGAGTCATGGGGAAGTTACAATACCCCATTCCACCTCTCCTAACAATTTTCTGAGGTCGTTAATGTCGGGAGACGCAGCTACCCCCTTGCCCGCCCAGCGGGGCGGTGGGCATCCCTCTGCCGAGCTGCTGGGGCTGGGGATGCTTTTTCCCACCCAAACCCCAGCAAGTGGGAACAGAAAGGCACGGCAGACTGGAGGAGAGCGCGGGGATGCTTCGGAGGCCGCAGAACAGCTGCCCAGACCCCTCAGTACCCATAAAGAAGCAACTGCTGAAAATGCTGAGTGTAATTCGCAGTACATAAGAAAAGCTTCAGTGGGATTTCATGGGCCAGTGAGGCTCGTTTCTGCCCTTAATGGTTGCTGCCTGTGATCCGCACCCAGGCTGGATTCAGCAAGGATGGGTGGGGAGAGGCGGTGTGAGGATCAGAAAAGGAAGGAAACGGTTATTTTGCAAACAGTGAATTTTAAATCTATACTATCTGTATAATCATTTGATCATTCAGAGAAAACAATAAACCTTTTACTGGAACCAGTGTCCTAAAACTATTACACAGACAGTAAACAAAGAAAGGGGACGGGGGGGGGGGGGGGGGGAGAAAAAAAAAAGCAAGACTTTACCTGCTACTACCATCTAGTGGTAAAAAAGAAATAGAGGACGTGTTTGCAGAAATCGTCTGCGGGAGGGATGAGGCTGGTGAATAGAATTAAGAAATGGGAGAGTTGTTATCTGGCAGCCACTTGCTCCCCCCAACTGCAAACACACACGTTATCCATCACTCTGCTACACCCACAGCCCGCGCCGGACACGGGAAGCCAGCACAAAACCAGAGCCACGAGTAGAAATGATCAGTGGGGGGAATGCACTCCTCTTGACCTCAGCATTCACGCCTTTGCTTGATATAAGTACACGATTTAGGATCTTCCAGCCATGGCCATCTTTGCGTTCATAAATATACAGCAGCTAGCAAAACAGGACTCGGGTCTTCTCTATTAACGTCAAGAAAATACAAGATGACGGAGTGTTGCTCCTCTCCTGAGCGTTGTACTCAGTGGAGGTCGGGATTTTGGGGGATGCCCTCAGCCCCGGCTCTCCCTGCTGCCTGCCGAGGGGAGGGAGCCCTGCTGCCATGCCCGTGGGACGCTCTCCCCTTCTTGCCGAAATGCCACCTGACCTTTGAAGAAGAGCCTCGGCGCCTTGCTGGGACTCCCGGGCCAAGGCTGGGTGCTCCCTTACAGGAGAGAACTGGGACTCCACCGCACCTTACCGGGTCCTTTGACATTGCCAGTCTACTAGGCAAATCTACCTCCCAGGAAAACAAGTTTCTCTCTCTGAAATGCAAAGCTAAGGAATCATTCACCGTATTTAGGACAAATACAAGGAGGGGAAATAATAGCGGACTTTACAGCTGCCTTGCACACTGTTTTGGCTTTCATTTTCCCTTCAGCTCACAGATGAGCTGCTTCTCAAGGTGATTCCCATCTCTTCCCAAGCCGGTGGGAATGTCTTCCAGTTCTTCCAAGCTGCTTCTGTCCCCATCGCAGCCTGCTTTCCCTCCATCAGTGATAAGCTTAATGCTTTTTAGCTGGTGGGAATCTCAACTCAAAATTCAGTAGCAGACTTATGTGTCTACGCATGCATAATGCAAAGGAGTCTTAGGAGTATGATATACAAAACAAGAGCAGCATAGGTTATCCATTTTTAAGGTAATAATTAGTGGACAGGAATGATTAGTTATTATACCCTGGAAGACAGAAAAAAGTTGTCATTGTCCCCCAATGGCTTGGATTGAAGTCAGCTGCTGCTCTCCCATATTTCAGTAGGGTTCCTGATGCATATGCATGAATCTTTGCAGCTTCCTGCAAGCTTCAGTAATTATTTCATCAAGGCATCAACTTCAGTGTCAGGTGTAATTGGAATCATGCATACCACACCTCCATCCGCCGGTGTGTTGGGTGTCCTTGGATCGCCTCTTCCTCCTGCCTGAACCAGGACAGCTTTCAGAGGTAGCTGACGGCAACAAACACATCTATAAAATGTGCCTTGTCCTTCCAGACATCTCTGAGCATAATGAAAAGCTATGCACCTAATTTCAGACCATATCGGTACTGTTTGGGCAAGAGTGATTTCAACCTTAAAGTCAATGCCTAAAACAAATTAGAGGAATCAAGTGCCAAAAGTACAACCCCTACCCCTCCAAGGGAAAATAAAAAAAAAAACCAACCAAAAATCAACCCCAAAAGGCATGCTTTATTTTAAACTTAATGTTTCAACCTTAAAGTTAATGCCTAAAATAAGTCAACAAATCACTACAAGTACTTCTTTCCATTGACCATGACAGTAGCTGAGAGCGACCAACTCCAGTGCAAGGTATGAAAGCTAAAGCGGCTGAAGTTCAGCCTTGGCATTAGGTGGGTGGGAGTTTTCACTCCTGATGGGACACTGAAAAACAGGGAGAATAGGACAAGGGAGAAGTTCCTTACTGACCATTCTCTTGGGAAGAAAGCAGCAGTTGGCCAACAACTGGTTCTAGAAGAAAAACTTAAGGTATAAAATCCTGCCTTGAAAATGGCACCATAGGCAGGTTGGATCTCCTTTTACACCCAGATATGAGATCACTGGAAGGCTCATCAGTGTTTTATCAGCATCACTGAAATAGGTTCTGCCCTTCTATCAGTAGCATCAAACTCCAGCAAGTTAGGGGGACAGCTCTGTCCCATGTCCCAGGGGGCACTCAAGTATTATTTTTTTGCAAAAAGCCATGGCAGCGACAATGATAAATAATTCATGATCTGTCTCCTTTCCATTTCCCCAGTTGCGTGTCCTACAGTCATTTATTAGAATGTTGCTGTCTCACATTTATTCAAGTATCCATTGCCGAGAGACTTAAGAAAATAGAAAAATAATTATTCTTCATCAGGATGCAGTTGCATTTATAGAAACATTTGTCATATTTATAGAAGTGTTATCTACTTAAACACTTATTTGTGTAAGTTTATATGCTAAGAGATTCTGTAGTATTTATAGTTAAAGGAAATAAAGAACTTTAAATAAAAATGACATGTATATTTGTCTCATAATCATTTAGTTCTGATAGAAGGTGCTTTTGTCATTGCTTTTGCATTTATTGAATTAATCTATTTATACATTTATTAATTTCAAGCCTTACTTTAGATATTCTTTCACTGGCTAGATCGGTACATTCTGTACCGTTCTTCGTACTGGTAATTGTATATCACTCTCCTCATGAAGCACCTGGAAGTGTGTTCCTCCTTCACGAGAGAGCCAAAAAGGCCTTGTTTCTGAACGAAATGGTTAGATTCAATTTTCCACCTCCCACATACGTTCGAGACAAGAAGTAATGAATAATATTGAGATCCCCTAATTATTCTGATTAGGCAGTTGGCATCCCGATAACTCAGTTAAAAGGAGCTTTTGTATTTTCTTTGCAAAAGTATTAAGCCTGCATGTCATTTAGTCCTGTGAAGATGGCACGTTTTTTTCTCTGTTTTCCTCTACTGAGTAAATTATACTTTTTTTTTTTTTTTAGTGGTTTCATGAGAAATAAGGTTAATAAGATTGTTCTGTTGTGAAAAGACCAGAGGATTTGATCACGACTTGGTTCGGATTAGCACCCTCTCTCTCGCTCGTGTTGTCCCCCGCCTGGGCAGAACGTCCCCAGGGGTAGATGGGGAAGATCTATACGGGCGGGTGGGGGTACTGTGGTGTGGGAGTACTGGGAAGAAAGCAGGACTGGGACACCAGTATGGGGCACCTGTGAGACACCGGAGAGAGCTATGTGTAATATGGTGGGAGTGATCGCAGGTATTCGGAGAAGATGCTCTTGTTCTTGAGGTGGGTGAGTGTGATGCAGGACATGCAAGACAAATCCATGTGAAACAAGATTTCCTCAGCCCCACTCTTCACGTAGTAAGTTGCTTTCTTTTATGCTCAACTTCTGCTGTTATTCTGTCTGCTTTTCCTGCTCTGGCATAGGTCACAGAGAGCTAACTACCTACCCAGCCGGTAATCTTCTCCGCAAAGGACATGCTTTTGTTGTCTTCCAGAAGTGCATTCATCCTTTCAGATGCTCTCCATCTATCCTAGATTCTTTTTATAATTTCTTTCTCATGATCATCACTTTCTAAAGTGAAAATCTATTGAAGGTAAATGTATGCTGCAGCTTTTTTATTACTTTCCATTTACCAAGAGTATTTTTTCTTGGGTGTAAATGCTTTATGTCACCTTTAGTTTTCTTCGTGTTTATTTTAACTCCCTGTTTCTGGCTTGCTGCATAAAGATAATTTATTATCCTCTTCTCTGTACCTGCTAGATACTCAAGAAATGCAATGTCATGTGCAAACTGCATCGGTACTTCTCATTTATTCTCTGTAATCTTACTGCGGTACAGCTTTCTGAAAACTTCCACCAAGCATGTAGAGAAAAAGGGGGTGGATAGAGTTGCCCTGGCAAATTTCTTTTTTTTTTTTTTTCTCTTGCTCTTAAAAAATAGTTTCCTGATGCTATCTGGTAATTGTTACTATGGGGAGATAAGCCTTACTTTAGCCCCAAATTAATGAGCTTCATGTGGCAATTACTTGGTGGAATTTCACAGCCTATGGTATGCAGGTCAGATTAGGTGATTCTTCTGGCATTAAAATTTATGAATCTATAAATTGCTGTTTCTTACTTGTTCTTGTAATGCTTCCTAACATTTCCAATGAGTAAGAGCCTTCTCATCTATCAAATACACAAAGCTGAGGTAAATTATTCTGCATGACCTTCAATACTTTTCTGTCATTTTAGGTCCGGTCTTACAGATGTTGTGACTCTAAAGCTCTCAGTAGGTTAGGAATTATGGGTGCCTAGGGATGCCAGGCCGAGCATTTGATATACTGCCTTAATGTGAAAAAT
Source organism: Buteo buteo (assembly GCF_964188355.1). Lineage (NCBI taxonomy): Eukaryota > Metazoa > Chordata > Aves > Accipitriformes > Accipitridae > Buteo > Buteo buteo. The sequence goes on along the minus strand of NC_134188.1, from coordinate 2,700,670 downwards.
TGGGTGGCTTGTCCTAGGCATAAGTTGCTTGCCATGTAAAATCCTTTGTAATTAGCTAGCTTATAGGAGTATGCTATTTATAACTCATAGGGAACTTTTTTTTTTGTTTGTGTTTGTGTAGATACATTATGCTGATGGAAACAGTAGATTTATATTGAAGTATTTAGGAATTTCTTACACTTGTTTGTAACCCCCACTATCTGTAGCCCCTGCTGTAAGTTTTCTCCTGCCAGCCAGGTTTTCTCCGACATACCTGGACTCGCAGCTCAGCTCTGGTGCAGCAGCTGCTGCGTAACCTCCACCTGGGCTGCTCTGAAAAACTGCCGGAAAGTCTGTACCGAGATAAGAAAGGTAAAATTACAGGCAGATGTAAGATTGTTCAGGTAGGACCAGAAGGAGGCGGAGGACTGGAGAGGAAAAACATCGGTGTGGAAAGGCGTGAAAAAGTAAAGGAAGAAGTTCAGGGAGGGCGGTTGTGCCAGTGGGAGCTGCTGGTCAAATGGTCAGGGCTGGCAGGAGCGGGTGGGCAAGGATAACCCTGTGACACGTTTTTTAAGTCTTCCTTCTAATTTCCCCTATTGTCATCATCTTAATAAATGCTCCTGTCCCTGCTTGCTTCTGCTTCTAGTGGGTATCACTCGCTATTTTGAGACTGGTTTTAATTTTTTGCCTTTTTTCTTTAGGAATTCCTGCAATGTTCTATAGTGAAAGCTTTAGGTAAGAAGCAGGTTTCACATACAGATTTGAGACATCCTGATGCAGCATAAGCTGAAATCTTCACAAAAAACCTTTGTGGTGTTACTGGAAAAGGTGTTTGGCCTACAGGGCTGGATCCTGGCAGAGGACAGACATGTTTCTCACTCCTTGGCAAGTGCAAGTCCGACTCAAAGTTGCCCTAATCAAGTGGCTGAAGATTGCCCTGAAGGGAGGAAGGAGACGATCTGCCAGTGAAAGAAAATATCAGAAATCAGATGTGCACCCTTTCCAGCCTGCCCCAAAATTGTATGCGCTTCTAAAGACCCCTTTATTATCAGCTAGCAAAAATTAAAGCTTCAAAATCACTAAGAAAGCCCCCGTGAGAGGGCTGAAGGAGGGAGTTTTGTGGCACTCAGGCACACAACACTCGGAGAGACCAACCTGTGGCTGCAATTAGGTGCAACAGTCACTGACCGCTTGGCAGGAGAGCAACATCTTCTCTTCAGAACCGGCCGATCAAAATGTTTTTCCTAATGAGTGACTTATACAGAAATTTTGAAGGGTGCAAACACACGGATGGAAACAAAGAAACAGAAGGGGCAGATCCTGAAATAGGTCTGAAAGATTTTCTTCCAAATTTGTTGGGGAAGGAGATGGGAAAACACCTTCAGGGCATATTTAATATGTATTAGGATAAAGCAGCGTTGTTAAATGAAAATTGTATGGTGACTGATGGAAAGGGGCTGTTGTAATCATTTATAAAGACAGAACTTCACAACTGCCAGCGTAAAGACAAGGAAGACAAGGAGATCCAAGTGTTTTTCTCATAATACTGGGAGGAAAATTGCAGCCACAGAAATAAGACATACTTGCATGGGCACATGGGTTATTAGTTTTTGATTAAATTTCATTGTTGAATCAGAAGCTCTATTGCTTGCTAATGAAGGATCATTTTTAGCAAGCTTTTTTATTATTATATATAATCTGTATTATCGCAGCCTTTTTGTTAATGCTGAGTACTAAGAAGTCATGAAAGGATTTAAAATCTTACTATTTCAGAAGTATTGGGTTGTCTGTATTTGCTTTAATGTTCAAGTTTTTAAAAATTTCTTCTTCTAACCCCAAGTGCTAAGAACTCGCCTCCCTCAAACTCTTATTTAATTGCTTCAGCCAAGGAGTTTAGGAGCTTTAGGAAAAACACCAAATATCAATGAGTCAAAAAAAATGGCACAGCTGACACCAGTGATATCTCCTTAAACCGTGTACAATGAAAGATCTCATTGTACGTTTGAAGAGCAAAATACCCTGAAGGAGTTAGGCTTTAAATAAGGGAAAAACCCAAATGGCTGAAGAAAGGAAGATATTCTCACAGTGTCTCAGCTGCAGATTCTTGACAGACTCACCTGGGGAAACTTTCTAAAATAAAACACAGAAATCGGTTGTTTTGCACTTTGGAGGAAGAGAGTTTGCAGCAGATTTCAGTTCATACATAAAACAAATCTCTCTCACTCCGATAAACGTTGCTCTCTGGGCAAAGCAAAATCCCTTTCTAAATGTAGTAGGTAGGAATATATTGACCATCAACTCCAGGGTAAGAATGGGATTCTTAGGTTATTGAAGGTAAGAGGAAGATGGTTGCAAGATTTTTTTTTAAATCAACTACTTTCTGCGGATGGTCTAAATAAGATTGCATCTTACATTAGCCACATCTTTTATTGGTGTACTCACTTACTGCTCTGATGTCTGAGACAAGGCAAATAAATCCTGTGTAAGAATAGAGAAGTCCAGTTCATAACCCAGAGATAGAGAAAGAGATAAAGAAAAAAAAAAAGATTAAAACCATTAGTTGCTGTCTTTTTTAAGCAGACAAAACAAATCAAAGTTTCCCCACCTCAACAGTTAAATCTGTACCCAAACTACAACCGTCCTTCACTTGGGAAGCAAAAGGAACATGAACAGGTTCTGAGGATCGCTTTCTTTGAACCAGTCAAATGAAAATACTGCCCTTTGTTGGAGGCTGACATGGTATTTGCCTGATGAACTAAAATGTTTCATTTCATTTTGTCCCTTAGGGAACTTCTGTCCCAAAAGCATCCTTTTTATTTTTTTATTTTACTTTTTTTCCACTTGGTAGTCTAGGCTTTTACAACTTGGTCAAAATAGAACAGATAAATCACAGTTGCTGGAAAATAAAAAGAAAAGGAAAGGTATAGGTAGATAATTAGGTATGTATACATATAGAAACTAATTTGCAGAAGAAATGAAACTCTGTTACTTTAGAATCTGATCATTTTAACACAAATTTTCATATGTATCATCTACTTTCTACAGAATTACAGTGTATTTTGACAGGGACAAAAAAGCCTTTAGGAAAAGCTTCTAAATGTTTTCTCAGATTTTTTATTTTTTCACATACAGTGGAGCTGCTTAGTGTTATGAATTTGGATTCACCATCATCTCTCTAACACATGATAATGAATCCCCCACTCCCTTCCCATGCCTACGAAGGTGGGACCTTTTTCTATGCTATACTAACTGGTAAATGACAGTGTATGACATTCCTATTCATTGCCTTTTTCTATCTGTGCTTTTAAAGCAGGATTAAAAAATAAAGGAATTAAAAAAAAAAAAAAAAAGTGAATCGCTATCTTCCCCAAAGATGCTCTGTGGAAGTTTTCTTTGTGAATAAGATCTGGTACCTTTTAGGTACTACTGACTTTATCATGATTTCTACTACTAACTATCCTAAGTTTTGTTGTTGTTGTTGTTTCCTCAGGTGTTTCCATTAAAGAATTAAAGAATTTTGGGTCCATTTCAGTATATTAACACTGATCTACTCCATGCAACCGGAGAAATAGCCAGAGAAATATCTCCCAAAAGATCTTGCCCATTAATTCTCATTGACAGCAGGACTCTGTGCAGCAGTGCTCCAATGGGGCACCTGCAGGGGTAGTACAAGCCAAAAGAAATCTGCGCAGCTTTTGGGGGATCCCTGAGCCAGAGACACACAAGGGTGATTTGTAGGTGCCTCTGCTGCCTGGTCAGCGTGTGTGTGGGGGTTATACATGCTTCAGTCCTTTGCAGAATGTGTGCTGGCCCCGGCGTTGTCTCAGAGAAGCATCAAAAGAGGCTCTAAAGGCAGTCGGAGGTGGCAGGACGCCCACCCCCTAATCCCCCGCAAGGTCCAGGCTACAGAAATGACTGTCTGGTTTCAGCCCTGGTTTTACTTTCAGTCCCCTAATTACATCCTGAAAAGTTTCAGTCCCCTAATTTTCTTTCAGTCCAGAAAGGTTTTAGGTGGTGACCTTCCCGAAATGAAGTCTCTGTGCAGATGTCTTGGAATCCACCTCTCCTTTAAACATACTGCATCTGCGACAGAGAATTCCTCATGGGTCAAATCCCATCGTCAGAGGTAAATGGTGGGATATTCAAGTGACTAAAGTAAGTGCAGTTTGAAAGCATTGTTCACCAGGTTTTACCAGAGCTTATTTTTACATTTCATTTGTTGACCATGCTGTTGCTTCAGGGCCCCGTAACAATCTGTGCCAGTAGTTAAAACTATATTTTTCCATCCATTTTTCATTCTGCTCAAAATTACTGGTCTTTCGATTGTAAACAAAGGGTGATTTATCATTGCGGCTAAAAGGAGTGAAATTAGCCCATCGTAAATTCAAGGTAATCTGTTTTTCCATTACTAGCTTTGGTTCAACAGCTAATGAAGGCAAAAGCCAGTACATTAGAGAATTATTGTGAGGTGACATTTTAATGGGAACATAACTTTTGGGGAACTAAAAAAGGATATGCAGCCACAAGCCCCACTAGGACCTTGAAGGCTGGTCTTACTTTCTTTCATCTGAGGCAAATAACTGCCAGAAAGGTTTTATTTAAATGTATCTCAAACTGGCTGCACTTCCCATACGTAAAGAGCAGGGCAGTCCAATTCATTGAACAGAAAGAAGCGGATGCCCCCGTTCAGGCCAGGCATGGCTGCTAACCAGTATTTCAAGTCTTGAGAAAAACACTCTTTACTTGAGGCTGGACCTCAAGTATGATGTTTCTTACGACCGTTTTACTATAAGTGATTCATTAAGAACATTTCTGAGCTATAGCCTTGTGTGAAAAAAAAAAAAAAAAAAAATCTATTTATGCATACACCCAGATTCAAATGTACATAGATACACATTGTTCCTACTTATAAGTATGTGCTATGTGCATAAAATTATGTCCTTAATGCACTTGCTATATCTTATTTATTCTGCAGTTGGATTTCCCTTCAGTTTCTGACATTAAATACCACACTGCTTAAATAAAATGTCTATATTTCTTTGTTTCTAGCCATTAATTTGGCAGTGTCCTTCTTCATATTGTGTGCTTGTGAAAGTATGCTACAATTCATGCTATTTCCAGACAGCAGTTACCTTCTGCTGTCAAAACCCACCACATTTCTGTAATTAATCTCTATTATAAAAGCACATGCACGGTTCTGGGTGAATAGTAGAAAAAGAAAAGAGGACTCAAAGAGAAGAGCTTTGGTTCCTTTGGAGCAGTCTGAACCAGACTGTGGGGCAGTACCCCAGAGACCATGTGCCTCTGTCCCTTGCGTGCCTGGGGGAACATCGCGGTGAACGTGGGGGGACGGTGCTGTGCGCTGTCCCGTTTCTCCAGCCAGCGGTGGGCTTGGTCAGCAGCGTCCTGCCAGAGCCGGGAAGCATAACCATTCCCATTTCAAACCGAGGGTTTCTAATTTCCAAAAGTTTAAAATATTGCTCAAAACCTGAACTTTGCTATATTTCTATGTGTGAGGGTTACTGGCTAATGAACGCATGAAACAATGCGTCCTTCCTCACGCCCGGCCAACCTCGGTGGAGACACGAGGTTGAAGCCGCAGCCGTAAGCCTGGGAAGAGGATGGATGTTCTTGAGTGGTGGTAGGCTTGGGACCCAGCCCAGTGACCCTGCGTGCAACGGGGAGATTTCTACCGGGTTTAGGAAAAGACACGTCCCTTTGAAGGATGTTTTCAATCCTTTCGGGGTTTGAGCAGGCATAATTAGGCCAGGATCTCTGTGACAAACTGGGCCGAAATCAGCAAGAACGTTTAAAAACGTACATTTGTGTGATATGTATGTTTGCTTCTGAATGAAAGCTAGAACAGAAAAGAATTAGTAACCTGCAGTGCTGAAAATTAAGTTTGGAAAGGCTTGTTGACTCAAACCTATCTTATTTTAAACAACAGTGTTAATCTTAAGGTTTCCAATTATAAGAAAGAAGAACAAGTGCGAATGTCTTTGTGAACATTATATTCAGATGTGAGTAATTGAAGAAATGAGAACATTCCGTCCCTTGGTGGAACCGTGCAAGCTTTATAGTATTTGCTCAAATTTAGATAACATAACAAACTGAATGCAGCTCACATTGCAGTTAGAAGCATTATTTTCAAAATCAAAAGGGCAATTATGAATGAAGAAAAGAATAAAATTACACAGTGCCATTTTATTGTGGTATCAAAATAGAATCGATGAAGCAAAGTCAGAATTTAAAAGAAATCTGGATAGCTGTTATTTAGGTTGCCTGGGTATTTGTAAGGATGCCTGACAGAAATGGAATTCCAGAAATGCTCTTGAAAATGTTACTTGCAAAGCGCAGTTCCCCGTACTGAGATTTGTCTATGAGTTTTGCATATAAAAAGACACTCTCTAAATTGATAGGAACTTCTATGCCTTTCCAAATAATCACACTGCAAGGAATAATGAAAGTAAAAGCTGGAAAAGTCCTGCTCAGCCTTCTAGTCTAGGTCACTTGTCAGAGGAAGATTATTTCTTACCACATATTCTCTGGCGAATTGTTCAGCCTAGTTTTGAATTCTCAAGTGATGGTACTCACACAGTTTTCCTTGTAAGATAGCCTCACAGTTCAGGTTGGCTATGGAGCAAGGAAATGTCAGCAGTGTCCTGATTTGTCATGTAATGACAGAGGTTCCAAGATGCCCTATTTTGGGACACAAACGCTCCATCATTGTAACTCCAAAATGTCAAGAGATTTTAAAAATAATCTTTAGAGGACCCATTATTTTCTCAGCAGTGACCATGCTATGCATATACCCGCCTTGATTCACCTCCAGAGCTGTAGGTGGGAAGGAAAGACCGTGTGGTTTCGGTGGGGCACAGGGGTAAATGTGGACGGCTGATCCTCCAATGCCCAGCAAGGCTCAGTGCCTTTCTGACGCAAGCAAATTCTGCTAACAGACATGCAATGGCCTCTGACAGTCTCTTAGGTCTTCCTTGCAACCACTTTGGTTTCTGACGGTCTCTGTGATTTGAAGTTATGGGAAGAAATGGAACCCTACAGCTGACTTTGGACAGAGGACCAGTGACTGTGCTGCTGTGGCTGGGGAAGCCGAGGATGAGGAAGGTTATGATGCTCTGCAGCCCTTGGGGCAACAGAAACAATTTCAAATTTAATTTTAATTAATAACGTGCCAGTATAACTGGGAGAAGCCATGTGTAGTGTTGCAATTCCTGTTACTTTTTGGAGAGTGCTTCAAGTGCAGGGACTCACCCATGAGGTCCTTCAGGTGAAATTTCACATTCTATAAGAAGCTACAGAACAGAATAGGTTATGACCGTGAAAGCCAGTCTCTGACCGTAGATAAACTAAGGAAAATCAAATCATGAAAGCCAAACTGACAAAGTTGACCTTGTGGGACCCCCCCCAGAAGCTTTAACAAGGAGGCTACTCTCTACCGTAATGAAAAAGTTTAAAAATACAGCTAACATTTGGAATAAAAGAGAAGAATGAGAGTGTAAGTTTTTGAGATTTCTCGTGGCCATAGGACCAGCTGTGGTTAAAGAAAGCTGTCGTGAGCATAAAACAAAACCTGCAACAGACTGACTGATTAAAGTCTCTGAGTGAAATAAAACCCAGGCTCCAATGGGAGATTGTAGCTGCACTCAGAAGTGTTTAACAACACATTGTCTCCAGGATGCAAGAGGTCCATGAGACATCAGAACATGGTCCACAGAACAAATGTGTTAAAAAAATTCTCCAAATACACACATTCCTAAATATGCAAAGAAGCACAATGTGGAAAAATAGAATTAATAAATGACTACCTGAAGCTTAGGTTAAATTTTGTTTGGCCTTTAATGAAAAGCAATGAAGTGATGTTTCACAAAAACATGGCGATCCTTGGCTTAGAAAAGTTGAGAGATAGTATCTAAAGAAGCACTTCTCCTTGGTGTGTCTCATCATTCAGTTTTTAAGAAAAATTTATGAAGCTTGAAATGTCTTTTGCCTTTTCTCTTTCCTGACAGACATAATTCAGCAGCTACCTACTACAAGGAATCATGAAGAAAGTTCTTCATGGATTGCAGTGAAGCACTGGCTAACATAAAACTGAGGAACTGCCCTACACAGTGGTGACCGAGGAGCGTTCAAGAATGGTCAGAAAATTGAGGCAAGGAACAGCAGCCAGCTCTGTCACTGTTTTCACTTCCATCTGCGCGTCTCTTGCACTAACATGGCTAGTGATAATCTTGAAAACTTCATGTAACAGCTGTGTTGGGATACCCACGGTGACTAGGTGTTCCCCCAAGGCCGAGGAAAGAGGTAGTCTTGCATTGCTACGGCTTGGGCCATGGGAGATGCAGGAATTCAGGGCCCAAGGGACGACCCTCTGGGCAGAGGGGATGCTCTACGCCTGTGTGACAGTCATTGCAGCGGGGGACAAGAATTTCAAAGTTGAAAATTCAAAACTATAACAAGGTGCTGCAAGAAAGGATTCTTTACCTTCAGCTTTGTGCCGTCTCCAGCTGCTAGCACGGTATTTTTACTCTACCTCTGCATGCTTCAGGCATCTTCTAATGTTGGGAGGGGCTGTTTTAATTCAAGGCCCCGTGTCTCTTAGAAAGTTTCATGTGCTGATTTAAGCACTTTGCTATGTTCTCATTATCTGAAGGGAAAGCTAACCGAGCTCAAGTACATTTGGTCTGCATGAAAAAAAGAGAAAATGAAGAATTTGAAAGAGAAGGTGTTACTACTTACATAATAGCTGCCATCTTGGGCTAAAGCAACCCTGCAAAATTTTCCCAAACAAAATGTAGTGTCATTTCATATCAGTACTTACATCTTCTTGTGGCTTGAGGGGAGATATAAAAAAAACTTTGAATATTTGCTTCATTCTCAGCCTTCCAGCTGATGCATAGCACTGTGAAACTATCTGACAAGACAAGTTATCTTGTCACTCAGTTTATGGCGAGGATATGATAACTTTATACCTGTGTAGAATTGCATTTCTTACCTGAATACAAAGATGAAAAGGTGGCGGGAGGTAATGCAACCAAAGATATCCATAAAATCCCACTGACATAACGACTCCACGCAAGAAAGTCTTCTGAAGCAAAGCTCTGTGGCAGAACCTATATCTACATTAGTAAGTAGTGCAACCCGAGAGGAATAGATCTGCAAAGCAAAGCCATTGAGGCTGTGGACCTGGTGCCTATCTGCATTTCAGGAGGTCTTAGTCTGGCCTATCTCTAACCTTCCTGCTTGGAGTGAGCACCCACCGGTGGCCAGAGTGCCTTGGGTGCTCCCCTGAGATGCATCTGCCAGTTTGGTTCCACTGGGAGGAACCCAGCTTGTGCAGAGAGACTCAACTCCTCTCCGCTGCAAGCGGGGACAACTGGGAGACTTCTTTCAAAACCGCATGCCTGCTGCAGAAATGCTATTATAGAGGCAGCCCACATAGCATGACCTGAAAAAAAGTTTTGCAATTCAACAATTCCACTGATTTGAGTCACTGGACACAGGTGAACTTGATCAACTAATTGTAAGTGTTTGCTCTGTTGATGAGTGGTTTGTTTGTGTGTTGGTTCTCCCCCTCACTTTCCTTTAAAAGCTTCTAGAATGAATAACTAAAGCAAGATGATTCTGTGAGATAAATTACTGTGGTATGAACAGGAAATTCTTCTTCAGGCAAGAGATGTATTACTGTTTGCATATTTCCAATGGAATGAGAAGAGATTTGTTTCACTGCATCTATTGATGATTGAGTGGTTTGGTTCAGAGAATCTCTTTGAGCAAAAAATGATGCCCAGTGAACTATGAGATGAGGCTGGCTAAGGAATAAGTGCCTATATTTTCTACTTCACCTTCTTCTTTTATTGTTTAGAAAAATGAGGACGAGGTACTAGAGCTTACAATTGCATACATGGTTTATCTTTATTGGCCCAACCTTCTGGCATAGTTTTATAAAATCAGAAATGGATCTGAGATTCTTTTCAAATTGAAGGAGTCAGTGTTTATTATGCTGCTGCCCATTCTGATATTTTTGGCCATCTGAATCATGTAAACATAGATGGGATAGAAGGATCCAGACTGAAATTACCATTGTGGAGGCAACAGATGGTTCTGAGAACATCGAGTAAACTCTCATTTGTTGCTGACTGCAAAATGGAAACCTGTTAAAGACATCAGATTCTGATCACCCCTCCAAGTTTGAAGACCCCTTGGAGACTGATTTCAACCTGGACGGGTTAATTTGAACAGGTGAGACACCCCTCAGCACACGACTCTGCACAAAAATAGACACTCTTCAAGGTGCAAGGTCCAGATCGTACATATTTTAAAGATTTGGGGTATTAAAATGACGTTACCTAACTGAGCCTGTATAACCCTTATGTATTTGTGTGCAGATCCAGGTGTGGAGACACCAGCACCGGCTGCCTTTTAAGTTGCTTCTAAAGAAAGTTTAATCAGAAATCGGGCTAGTGCTGCATGCTACGGATGGATTGCTGCTGCTGAACGTTTCTTCTGTAAAGTCTGGGCCAGGGTTTGCAAGTGAGTGTACCTGTATGTTACTGTACAACGAAGCCTGGGGAGCGGTGGGATTTGGGACTCCTGCTCTATGCGGGCTGTGTAGCTCTACAAAAGGGTTTGGATTCTGTATGGTCACTCAGTTAAATTCAACAGCATTCCAATATGTGTTTCTATTCAAATGCTGATCAGATCCCCTTTGAATAATTCCCTACTTCTTGAAAATCGAAATGCTTACAAATTCCTAACCACCACCACCACAACATATATAATTATAAATTTAAATACACACTTGCAGACACGCATATGCCTCAGGTTATTTGTAATTGCTGATAAAAACCCTCTGATTTTAACAAATCATTTGGAATCCACCCCCAAAATGACAGCTATTTACTCTGCCTATCACAAAAGCTACTGGCTGGATTGGCTTAATGTAACAGTCTCAACAAATAGGCAGAATATATTATGAGCATGGATTGAGCAATATAGTCAGCCTTAAGGTTGTGGTTTCAGGTCGTGGCTAAGGCAGCGAGTGTAAATAAGGAGCTGAAAGTTCATAGAGTTTGGATCTTGAAGTTAGGAAAGAAGGCATGGCCTGGTAGTAAAATGTAATTTTTGACTGAAGCTTTTCTGAAACAAAATGTATGCATATGTTGTTTGAAAATGGAGTTGCTATGGTAATTCGTTATTTACCAGAGAGGAGTAATTGAACAAATTTTTTTCCTAACTGGTTTATGAACAAGTCACACCTGTTCCTGAGTGGGTTTAAATTACTCACCCTTCTTTTCTATGCCAAACTTTTCATGTTCAATTGCTTTGCTATTTCAGATTCCATACACTCCTTTCACTGATGACTGATGCCACTTCTCATTTGCAAAAGTCATTTTTTCTAGCTGAGTTCTTAAGGGATAAAAAAAAAAATCATTATTTTTTATTTAGAACCTCTACCTATAAATCGATAAAGCCTGTGCATTGATCATGCCTTCATGCGTACATGAAATGTATATACCTAGGTGTATGTATATACACATCTGTATTTCATTGAAACTCAGGTAAGCACTACTCTTTATTAGATTGCAGAGATTTAATATTCATCAGTTTTACCTCTGCTCATGCCAAAAGAATTCTCTGAACAGATGAGAAATTGGATCCACAGAAGAGAGTGTATAAAAATAAATTGTTTCCAGAATTAATTGATTTTCAACTTTGCACAGTGTGGTGTGCACTAAGCCAGCTGAAGAAAACCACATAGAGGTAAATGTCATACCTCCTGAATTATAGCAGCTTGGAAGCTTCCTCTGCCGTTTAGTGTGTATGCAAACTTCAGGTGTGGGTTTTTTTCTGTGTTTTGTTTTGCGGTGGTTTTTTTTTGATGGTTTGTTTGTTTGTTAAACCTCTACACAACAATAAGTTACACAGTGAAAAAATTAGCTTATTTGTAGCAAATCTCTTACTAGGTTATAAGTGTCCATTAGTATCACTTGACAAACCCTTGCCAGAAGGGAGGAATGAGATCAGCAAATCATGGGCATATTATGATTTGATCCTACCACAAATTCAATTATATCAAAGCTTACTTGCTCCAAATGCCCATTTTTAATTTTATAGTAATGCCTCAGGGTAAAGAAATGGGTGCCATGGCAGACGTGTTCTGTAATGATAACTGAGACATTTAAGACTCAAAATATTCCTGATTTTTAGGGCTATAATGTCAGCTTTAAGGATTTTTAATTAACACCTTCTGCATGCATTAAATATGCTCCTTTCAGCCAACAAAGATTTTTTTTTTCCTCTCGAAGTCTCTGAAAAGAGTTTTGCTTCAGGTCTTTTATCACTATCAAGAAATAATAGCAACCACCACATTAAAAAGAAATTACCCGACAAAATGAAAGATTTGCTTGGCTGAGAACACGATAGAATGCATACAGTTGTGGGTTAGCTCTTACTTACTATTAATTATATTGCTGTATTCTTTGGAGGAGGAAACAAGATGTTTTAGTCGAGATGATGGGGAATTGTCGGGGCCCGAAGGTTAGGGTGAGGGGGTGGACGAGCGCAGAACTCCCTCCAGAGAGACTATGAGCAACTTTGATCCTGTGCATTTAAATGTCGAATACATCCCAGGCAAATGTTGTATCCGCAGGTACAGAAATCGGTCCCCCGGACTAGCGTGGTCCTGGGTCTCTCACGAATGGACGGGTGGCTTTGGTGCGGTTTGCCTCCCGACCTGCTGGCCCGTGCCGCAGAGCTAACCACCACGGTGTCCATCGGTGGGTCACCATGAAGCTCTTCTTTCAGGTAAGGATGTGCCGGGGAGCTGTTTTGCTACAGCCCTGTCTTGTTGTTTTTTTGTTGTTAGTGGATTAGAGAGCTATGTAAACAAAAATATGGCTTGTTTGCATACAAAACTGCTCTGGTACACAGGGCACGTCATTGCTGAAAGGCTATCAGCCTCTGGAGAGCATGCCAGGTTCTCCAAGGAAAGGCAATTACCTTTGTAAGCACATAAGAAGGATTCACCAATTGCCAAGAAAAAATACCATTTCCTTCTTATTTGTCCCCACCTCCTCTTCCCCAGCTTCCCCCACTCTTTTTTTTCAGAGATGCTACTTTCCTCTTGCATTTGTGTCCTCTTACTTTTTACCTGCTGCTTTGCTTCTCAGCCCCAAAACTTGGAAGGCCCCATGGTGTCTCCCATTCACGGTGTTTGAACCTCTTTTTCTCTAGCTCCTTTGGAGCACAGCCCTTCTCTTCCCACTCTTCCTGACCACTCCGCATTACCACGGAAAACAGCTTTCTCAGCTCCTCCTTTCATCTCCTCTCCTCACTCCTGCTCTTCTTTCTCCCTCTTTGTCATCCCAGAAACTTCAGTTTTTATGTACCCTTTGCGGGACTCCAAAGGTGTCTGAAATGAGTAAAGAATCTGAAATTTGAGGCTGCTCTTTGCACATGTCACACGTTTCGCTAATGACCTTCCCAAAATCCTCCTCCCTGCCCCCAGCCAGTGAAGCTCCAGTGTCTTGCAAGCGTGGCTCGGGGATGATCTGAGACACCGACTGTTAATTCACATGTTGGTAGAACCAAAAAGCTGACAAAAAGCTTAACAATTCAGGACAAAATGTTATTGATTAATCATGCAAATTACCTTGTATTACTTACTGTGCTCTACTGAATTCTGCTGTGGCAATGCCTCTCTCTCTCGGGGGCATCACAATCCTAGGTATTAAAGGAAAAAAAAGTCCCTGTTTGGGAGTGGTGGTACAGTTTGCAGGAATGGTATGGCTTCAGTATGAATCCCTTGCACACTTCATTGCAAGATTAAGATCCTGCAGCCTTATGGTCCTATTCCTGCACGAAACGTGCCGGCAGAGAGACCCGTGATGTCCACCCCTGCGCAGGATTAGACCGCGTTAAGGCAGACGGTTTATTTGCAGCTCTGGAGAATCTCTTACTGTTTGTAATGGTATGTTCTCGGTGACTAGATAGAAGAAAAAAACCCAACTTTGCTTCCAGGCAGTGGCTGGAATTTACAATTTGAGGTGGATAAATGGGCACGGCTCCTCCTCGGCACAGGGAGCGCTCAGCAGGACGAGGGCACCGAAGCCGCGGTGGAGGTTTGTTACGTTTCACGCAACGCTGGGTTCTCCAGCTTAGTCAGGCTGAAACGCTCTTGATCAGTATCAGCACTCTCCAAACTTTAAAAGAAACAGCCTTCTCCTGCCTTTATACAGTATTTTAAAACAGCTGTTCTCCGAGGATGCTTTTAGCTCCTTATAAAACGCTTCTGAACTTTTTACCCCCCAAGGAAATGTGCTTTTTGAGTGCCTGTCTCACGGCCAGTATCTCCTTCCACCTCAAATGCCCTTAACAGTGGGTTTTGGGGAAGGCTTGGTCTAATCGCAGCCTTCTGGAAGGGCCCCAAATCGGCCACGGTCTTTCAGGCACCTTTCCCTCTAGAGGTTGTTAATCTATTTATATCCTGAAAAGCTGGGCTTTGTACCTTTGTTTTTGATGTTTCTCTTCAAGCTGACAAATATGAATGCTGAAATAACCCCAAATCTTGGAATTAGAAGAAATCCAAACCAGTTTGGCAAAGCAGATTCAAAGATTCAAAACTTTTAATGCCCACAAGAACTATTGCCATCATACCCTCCACCTGTACAATGCAGGCCCATGACACAGACTTGTGACTGAGCTGGAATTATGTTTTTCAGAGATGTCCACGCTTGATTTAATGACTTCAGGTGATGGCAAATCTAACACATTGCTTGACAGATTATTCCCATAGTTCTGTATTTACAATTCTGATCATCCATAGCTGCAAACAGTGACAATGTAAGAGAAGTCACTGTCAGAAATATTCTTCCCCTGCTACTATTTATGAACGGATGAAATCATTACACGAGGACTGTATTTCTGGATTCAAGCCCTCGCTTGGTTACCGACTTACTGAAAAAAAACGTGTGGGGCTGTATCTTCAACGGAGTTGAAGAAGTGGAGAAGGGGCTTTCATTTCACACCTGTAGTGGTATTTGGGTATTTATTAACCCAAAGCTTGAACTCAGAAGCAGCCCGTCTCAGACACGAGGCCGGTTTGGAAAAGCTTTATCCTCTTTCTTCGTCTCCCATCCTGCTCCAAATCCGAAGGAGCATCGATACAGCTGTATCTCCAAGGTGAAGCTCTGCTTCTGACCCCTTGGAGGGGTGCTGAAGGACCCGAACGCATCCACAGCTCCTGCGAGGGGACCAGGGGTGGCAGCTGCCCCCCAGGATGAGCCGGCAGTGGGGGGCAGAGAGGGTGACTGGGGACACAGAGCTCCGAGCCGGGGTCTCCATCGCACTTGCTGAGCCGGTGCTGGAGGCTGGCAAGGAAATCGGGTGGCTCGGGGGGACGGTGCCCTGGCTGCTGTGCCCCGCCGTCCCCCTGCCCACGCCGCGGTGCCTTCGTTAGCTGGCACGACCCGTGCTGCAATTACACACCGGGATTTGTCCGCACTGCGAACAGACAGCTGACAAGGTGAATTCCTCTCTCCAAAATCCATTTTTGCTGGCAATGATAAACTGGAATTTGGTTTTTTTTTCTGTCTGGGTGCTTACCGTGTACTCTCTGGTCAGCCTAAACCAAAATATTAGGCACAGACGAAGACTACAAATGCCTCCTAGTTTAGTATGAATTCGCCAGATGTCGGTGTGAGTCCGTCTTGACCAATAATGCTTTTAATATTTACTTTGGTCCTAGAGATACCAGCTTCCAGCGGAGACATAAAACAGCCTTGACCATTTCATTTGGCCTATATAACGTTCCCCCTGCAGTTTCATTTCCATGCTGTCTTCAGGAGTGCTTTTTTAAACTGCTGCTTAGTATTAATGGGCATTGGTATATTGACTGTCTTTTATTGATGGAAGAAATAAGTATTTTTAAAAATGCAATATTAGAAAAAAATTGTGAAATCCTATCTGGAGAAAAGTATGTAGTTCATAACAGGTTATTATATTGAGTCATTATGCAGCATACCTGGTGTAGTTAAAGGGCTTTCATTAGCACAGAAGTCAGTCGCTTCTGATGTGAATGGGAGTTTTACTATTGACTCCAGTGGAGCCAGGATTTCAACCATCATTTTAAGGGTTTTATTATAGAAGGAGGTTTATTGAGCGATTTTACAGTCTTGAGGGAAGAAAATCTGTCCAGCTTCCTGTCTTATTTTTACACCTATAGCTCAGAAGCAAGACCCAGACAAAAATCTATAAAAACCAAATTTCTTTTATAGGCAATGGAAAATGTACTGAGTTGAATTTAGCTTGGTTGTGTTTGATCAGCTGTTCCTGTGACTCTGCATGCACTGTCTGTGCACAGTGAGTGCATGCTCAGCCTGCTGTAGATGAACTGTACCAGCAGAAAATGTAGAGGACGCTCTTTTTCTTGAAATATCAATAACACTAGGCAATGTCGTATTTAAAAAAACACATGGTGCTTTACAGGCAACACACATCCATGGCAAAGTGGTTGAGTTCTTTTGGCTAATTTTTTGACTAACCTGAACACAGGGGAACCAAACTTCAAGTCATTGGGTTGATGTGTTTCTTGGACAAAAGGGAGCATGAAAGGAACAGGGAGTAAAATATTCAATGAACTTGCTGTGTGCAAAATGAAGAAAGAGGGCAGATGGAGAAACAAGTACAGAATGAGCACAGCAGAAGAAAGACATTCAGAAAGGGAACTAATGAAATACTAAATGCCCATAAATAGCCAGTGAAACCTGGGTTGTGTAGGACAGCATTACTATTAGGCTAACTCTTGAATTAAGACACATCTGCAAAGAATTCACCAAAAGCCTGAGTATAATTCTTCTCTGTCATTAGGTGACTTTTGAAACAACTGGTTTATGTCAGTCTTTGATGCAGCTGCAAGAAACGTAAAACATGCCTTACACGTGATAATACCTTGTGCCAACTATCCTGTTGTTTTTTCCCCTGGACATTGGGTTATGAGGTGTTCCATGATGACTGAGATATAACACAGGCTAAATAAATATGTAAAATCACCTTTTTTCCCCCGGATATGGATTTAAATGGCACAGAATAACTTGCTGGATCCTGCAAATTCTTCCTAGCAGTTTTTGCTGTGGGTGCTGACACAATACAGTTTTTGTTGGACCACTGTATTCAATATGCCTGCTTGGATGAAAATTAATTTGCTAGCCATATATTTTTTGGCAGATTTCTGATGGACGTTGACATGAATTGCCTTATTTTCCTGCAGTCAATTAAAGATAAAGATTTTGGGGCATAATCTGTATTTCCAGCTCTGTGGTACAGACCCTGGTGGAATGGAGTACTACCTCTAAGTCTGAAAAATGAAGGGAAAAAAGGTCTTTAAGTGGAGAAGGATATTTTTTTTCCTTTTGAGCTTGCAGGATCACTGTAAATAGGAGGAATGGTACCAGGTTTTTATAATGGTTTCCATATTTTCACTCATGGGGATAAATTTCCAAAGTGGTAGACCAGTGCATCCCGGACAACTGATCCCAGCAGGGAAAGGCTGAAGACTCCCACAGCGGTGCCGGGACACTCGCTGCTCTGCGGGTTGGCAGCAGGTCCCCAGGCTGTGTCAGGAGGTCTCTGCCGATGGGAGACCACAGAAACTGTCAGAGAAGGACACCTGGGCAGGGACCAGAAGGGGTAGACAGTCGCTGCTTCCCACCATTGCCCGGTGAGAACCGCGAGCTTCAGCATTTTCTTTTGCCTCTTGCTCTGTTTCTTTCCAAAGAAACCAATATTTTGGAAAATGCATGTCTCTAAAGGCAAGTTTTTCTGAGATTTACCTTGCTGGACGATGTCACTGGATGCCAACTGGAATAAGAATAGCTCCTCTTGAATCTGAGACACGAAACAATGGCTGCCAGAGCCTTGTAGTAGGCATTTCATTTTGCTTGGTTTCCTTCAGGATGGGAGAAGTCTTCTCTTTTATAAACTACATGGTAGGTCCATCTGAAATGATTTTCCTCTTGAGAAATTGCTCTGAGGATATTGTTTATAAGCTGCTGACCTTTAAATGGCCTTCTTGTTCCATTACCGTGGTTCTTGGGTATTTAAAGCCCCAGGTCACTTTCACTTTTAATTGTGCTTTACTATTCTCCATTGTTGCAGTTCAGTCAATTTAACAAGAAGGGAGTCTTATACTCTTCCCTTAATGGATTGAATTTGGGTCATAACAAAATGAACAATTATCCTTGCCTATTTTATTAATCTTAGTCTTGTCTCATTTATTTTTAAGTTTCGGCAGCTCTCCTTCGAAGGCAGCTGTAAGCAGAGTTTATTGCAGGTTAGCAGGAGAAAGTGCTCTCTGCTGCTGCGGTTGAAAGTGGGATGAGGAAGAAGTATGAGATGGGGAGAGTTTAATGCCACTAGGATTTTGAAATAATTGCATGGTTCATATATTTTTATCAGAGTCAAGTGAAAATTAATAAAGCCATGGTTTTATCTGGCATTTAGTCCTGACATTCTTCCACTGTAACGTACAAGCTTGTTGAGCAAAGCATCAGCTTGCGTTCCTTTCTTTCCAAGATTTACTAATTAGACTCTAGCGGTAAAGTACTAGACCTTAGTACATAGGAAATCACGTACCTTCCAATTAACAAATGTGATTATGAAACACATAAAACACATGATGGTAACTTCGAGTGCTCTTCCTGTAATACTCCGGCAGAGCTGTAAGATGCCAGTCAGCTTACTAGCTGTGAGCTTTCCACGTGAAAAGTGGCTGGGGTTTATTTTTAATTCTGATTGTTCTAATTTTCTCCCACTCTATCCTAATTCTGCCTTTCCCTTCTTACACCCTTTTTGCTCACTTTCTTCTCCCTATTCTATCCTTATTCAGCTTCGATGTCCTTCTAACACATAGTTCCCTATTTTAATTTTAAATGTTACCTTGTTTCAGTTGCAGGATAGTTCCCCTTTCAGACCATACGAAAACTGCACAAAGGGATTTGGCACTAGGGGGAAAACTAGGTGCCTGAAATTCCCCCAAGTCCAAACTTTCAATCTAAACCCACCTATCTAGATGCCACTAAACTCTGGGGGTACCTGATCTGTCCTTTGAAAGTTCCCCTTTATGCCAAAATTTTCTCCAGTCTGAGCAGTTTATAGCCAGTCGATACCTTAACCCAGTAACAGCCCAGAAACTAAGAATCTTTTTGTCTGCAAGCCCTTAGGTCCTGAATTCAATCAGCATTCTCCAATAACATACAGTGCATACTGCAAAGATTTGATTCCTCACCAAATGCAGTTGTGATTACTTTCCTTTAATGCACGGCTAAAGGTTTAGTGCTTAAACATACTAGGTTAAATACCAGGAGGTGCTTGTGAAGTAGGAGATCTGATTTCTTCCTCAGCATCGGTACTTTAACACCTTTATCTCCCATGTCCTAGAAGAGTACCCAAGCAAACAGAGGCAAAGGATGACGACAAAAAAATTTTGTTCCCAAATCAGTTTGTGCATTGCATCTGAGGACTACGGGGTAGGAACCGAAGTCCCATCTTTTCTCCTTCCTTTTCCCTTCCTTTTCCCTTCCTAAAGGGAAACTTCACCAAGTTCCTTCTCCTGCTCCCTTTCTGGCCTCGTTCCCGCCTGCAGCAAGGAGAAGCTCCTGCAGGATGCGGTCCCTCCTCCTCCATCCCTGCCATCAGCGGGTGCAGGTCACCAAATTATCTTGGGAGAAGGAGAGGGAAGCAAAGGAAAGACGGGACGCCAGGTCTCCCGCTTCACAGCTGATGGGTGTGCGAGGGTGTATGGCCCTGGGTCTCACTCCGATGTAGCGGCAGGTCACGGCTGTGCCAAGCCTTGGTCACTGGGTGCCACAGTTATGACACGGTCTCAGCCAATCCGCCAGATCTGGGGTGTAGGCAGGGGAAAGCTCATCTTCTTGGTTATAAATCACAGCTGTAGTCCAATACTTTCAGCTCGTTTATGCTGTTTCTTGGCCTTTGTGCTGCTGGCCAATTCCCACATAAAGAAGTGCTGGGTACTGAGAGACTGGGGGATTAATGGTAGTTTTGATGTCTGGTGGTGGGCTAAGAAAAACGGCAAAGTGAGTTTTGTCTGCAGAACTAATATTTTTTACCAAATCCACTAGCAGGGTTGGAAAAAATGTGGCATGCTTTTGTGTGTGCAAGCATCCCCAGAACAGAAGCAGCAAATTGCAAAGATCTGTGCATGGTGAGGACGATGCGGCACCTACCTGCACTCCAGTCTAGTCCAGTAGATGAAGCTATTGAAACATGTAAGCGGTGGTGGGATTCACCTCACTTAATCGGGGACGTCTAATGTGGTTGTTTACATCTGAGATAAATCTCTGTAGATGCCCTTTAGAATTGATAGAAAATCAGTTCTAGGCATTAGATGTAAATTAATTGCTCTGTAGAGCTTTTTCTTCCCTTCATGGGCTACGAAGGGAATGTCGACAACTAGGTCACATTAGATCATACTCTTAGACGTCTACCTTTGATCCAACAAATCTCTGCCAATGCGTTTTAGTTGCAGGAGGATCACGTGGTGGTTGGCAAGCTGAACTTGTGGTATGTAGGCCAGATGACAGATTTTGCCAGGAATCAGGCAAGGATCGAGGGGCTCAAGTCTAATCCCGAAATGCTAAGCGTCTCCTTCTCTCACTAAGGGGAGTTAAGAACACTCATTCTGTTCGGGAAGCGCTTGTCATCAGCAAAAGCACGGTCTGTAAGAAGGTCTTGTAAACAATTAACATAGTTTAGTGTGATAATATAGTACCTCATGCTGGGAATAGGTTAATGCTTTAAATTCTTAAATTTAAAAAAGACCAGTAGCGGCAAAGGAATTATTTGACCATTGTGTGTTGAGGGATACATTAGCTGAACAGTGACGTGACTGGATGCCAATATTAGGATCACAGAATTGCCAGACTGAATGAAACCAGTGGTGTGTGAAGATTTGTACTACGGAAGATGGGAAACCATTGCAGGCAATTACGTCCTGTATAAACTTGTCTAGGGTGGTAGTTTCTGTCTAATCACATGAATTTTACTAGCTGATGTCCTGAAACGTGAGGATTCACAGCTGTGGTAATGTTTATTTTGAATTTAATTTAGCTGTGTAGGTTCTCATGCTCTCTTGGCAACCATCGGATACTTTTTTGGTCCTCCTGAGTTACTGGTCTCACTGATTACCGATAAATAAAACAGATGCAGGCCCATCATCTGCCTGAGGGTAAGCGATGTGGTGCATCTTGCATTGCAAGAAGACCAGGAGATGATCTCCATCCCCAGGACTCATAGCACCAACTGGCTTGTGTTCACGCTGCCGCTCTGCAGTGGAGTGTGTCTACCTTATGGTGGCTTGGCCCAGTATTTCCTCAGGGCCCAAATGGTGGTCTTAGGACATAAGAATAATTTTTTTCTGTGGTTTTTTTTTTTTTTTTCCTACTCAAAGTGTCTGTACTAATGTCAGCAATATGTCAGAGTCTGTGAGAGTGGCATTGTAACAACAGGAAACTGAGGACATATATTTCATGGCCTGGAGTGCATCTGGGAATATCTGATCCTTTGAGGATATCACTGGAGGGCAGAAAGAGACAAAGTGGTGCACTGTTGTCCATACAAGAAGAGCTGTATTGCCCAAAGGGAACTACTCCCAAATACTGCTTTGCAAGAAAGCGAGTTGGAGCTGCCGAGGGAGCAAAGACGTAAGGTAATGTTTAAGCGGTGGGAATGCCTGAAGGTCCAGGGTATGAGCAAACTCCCTGGTCCTCTTTTTGCTTAACAGTGTAGAGATTCTCAGAGACACTTTGCAGCAATGAATTCCAAAGTCAGTTACGTTTCACCAGAAAAACGCGTATCCTTGTAGCAGCTGGATACCTGTTGATTTCATTGAACGTTCTTTGCCTCTTTGTGTAATGAGAGGAGATAAAGCAGCACATGCGGTCTATACTCCTCATACTGTTTGTTGGTCTATAGACCTTTGCCATTTCGCCTCTTAATCAAAACCAGTTTCAGAAAACAATTTGGGCAGAAAATATCTCTCTTATGTGCACACAGGTGTCCAGCAAAGAGAAGTATCTCACTTCTAGTCATTATTGTATTAGAAATAATTTATTTTTTTTTAGTGGCTTCCCACATAAAAATATTTCCAGCTTTCTGATTACTTCCATTACCTGCAATTTTTTTAGGAAATCAAATAACCAGATGTGAGCCTAGAAAACCTATTTGGTCATTTGATGTTTTCTATTAATTTTGTGAACTACCTTGAACTAAGCAAAATCTCCCAAAGTGGCTACCCCAAGTAGATCTCTACCCTCAAGGCAAAGCATGAAGTCCAGCTTTCGTAGGTACGAACATGTGCCACTCCTGTGTTATTTGGGACGTTTTGTGCTGCTGGAATCCAGGCCACTCTGGTTTGTGTGCTCCCACATGAAGCTGAATGTTTGAAATTCCAAATTGGGAAATACAGGCCCAAAGTGGTTTGGCTTTTGAATCATCTCAGACCTTTTTTTTTCACTGAAATAATAAACACGACTGTCATTACTATACACACCCTCCCCAAGGCCTTTATAGTAAATCTTGTAAAAAATCCATAGGAAATGAGACGGTAGCTGTTAAAATGCAATGCAGTGCTGGACTAAGGTGTATCTGTGACTGACCTGACAAAAACCTTAACCTGCTTTCAAGGACATTCTTTTCTTAGATCTTCCTAATGACTTAAATGAGTTTATCTTTTAAAAATCCTGCTTTTATTTGATTTTAGAAATCCCTTACATATTGTCCCCTGTCATTCAGTGTGGTTGAACTTGCAGCTTAGATAAAACAAAGTACTGTTCTTCAGGAAACTGGGAAGAAATATCTGTTAAGTCTCTATGAGAGATAAGATACCACAATGCAAAATACCAGAAATTGTGTGCTCTGGAAAATGCAGCTAGTTTTCAGTTCTGAAGTGCGTTTCTTCATAGAGGTGATCTGTTTATGTATTCAGCATAATCAATGGCATCACTGGTGCTACATAGTCAAGTTGCTGTTGCTTGAGGGAACAGTAATATGTTTCCCCCCTGCCTCCTTTACTGACTTATGATTCTTGTATCTTAAGTCAAGATTGAATTGCAAGTGCCTCAGAACAGGGTCCAAGATCCAAGAACTGCTTTTATGAAGTAGATAGGCCACTTGTTTGTTAAAAATTAATAAACTCCTAATCTATTTTTGAATATTATTTCTTCATTTGCATTAATTTTTGTTAAAATTTGCATTTGCGTAGTTCTTTTGCATTGAAAATTCTTTCTAAAAATACTTAAAAGGGGGAAAGAAAATCATAAGAATTACAAGAATCATGAGAATAATCAAAATTAAGAGTATTTTAAAATAAAAGTAAATTAGTAGTTACTTTAAGAATTATGAGATGATTAGGAAGGGAAAGGAGAGGACAGTGTGAAAGCAGAAAAGCCCCAAATATTCTGTGATCTGGGACTCCATACTCTACGTTGTAGTCCATCCCATGGGGATAACACAAAGCGTTCAAAAGATGAAATGTAGGGACGGGAAGAATAGCAGAAAAATTGAGTGTAACTGCTGGCCCCCACTGTGCCTTCTTACAAATAACATGGTGAGATTTTGTGTGGAACTGATTAAGTCAGTCCAGTTTAAGACAAGACTGCAATAACACAGAGAAAAAATATCTCCTTTGTTTTACATTAATTCTGTCATTTTGGTCATCTTGAGGAGAGTGGGATCAGTTAACAAAAGCTGGGCAGGAGGTTTTGGGGAAAACCTTTTCCGGTGAAAAATGCAGTCTGACAACACAGAAATATTTTACACTTTCATGTCTAGAAAACCTACCTTTGTTTCCTTCTTAATTGCTCGTGTATCTTTTACAAAGGTAGCCCTATATGATGGCTCCCATGTGTAAAAACCCACAGAATCAATGCTGGTTTTTTGGAGTGTCTCCTGAAATTACCTGTTTACATGATTTTCCTTTCAGTTTTATCTGTGATGTGAGACGATATTCCTACCATAACTCCGTAACAATGCATCAGTGCAGTGTTTATAATCTGTGAAGATCCGTATTTGTCTAATCTCAGCTAAAGACTTTCAGCTCCCAGATAATAAAATGTTCACAAAACTTAATTGACCCGTGTCTGATCCCTTATTGAACTGGTGGTGGCCTAGGGCTTGTAGCTGAGCTTAAGATACAATTATGTGTATTCAAACTATGTCACTTTACAACCCACTCAAGCATCTTATTTTGGATGCAGCCATATGGAATGATGATGCCAAGGCTATATAACCTACTTACTTACTGCAATTTTGAGAACTCAGGTGGCATAGTAACTGTCCCAAAGCCCTCAAGAAGCATGAATTATTTGCATTTCTTCAGGGACTTGTTTTCCTGCAGGACAAATAGCAGTTGGCATAGTAAGCCTCAAAGACTAATTTAATTTAAAAGCATATATTCGGATACAAATAAACAGACTTCAGCATGAACTGTAGCTGTGGATCTTAAGGTGCGATGGTACTAGGAAAATCTGTGGTTTTAGAAATTCTTTTGAAGTACATGATTAAATACTAATGAGGGAAATAAAAAAGGATCACCTCATCTTTATTGTCTGAATGATGTGACTGTACTTTTGTCAATCCCGCTTACTAGAGAATATAATACTAGAAAACTCATATTCCCCCCCTTCATGTGAATCAGAACTAAAAGATACAGAAGGCTGCATTTTAATGAGATGCTGATTTCTTTGCCCTTTGATGAATTAAATGATTTTGAAGACATGCAACATGTCTTTGCTTCTTTCCAAAACACTTTCCACAGCTAGTAGGCTCTCAAAGGTCTGATTGCTTTTTCTTCAAAAATGTGATATATTTTGCATTGAAAATCCAATTTATTGCTAAGAAACCCTCACAAGACCAGACATTGTTCACCTCTAGTTGTATTTGCTGGCTCTTTTGAGGTTATCTCAGGCACATAATAAGCATTATCAGCCCATCCATTAATAAATGTCTCTGAGACCAAGACAGCAGAAATGCTTTGCCCATCAGAGCATATTACAGACCTGATACTGCACTCTGACTACAATGCCTTGTCTTTCTTGGAAGCCACATGAAAATAAAAGAAGACAAATTAGTGCTTGAAGCCTAGAAAGAAAAGTGTTTTGTTATGTAAAATACTATAGAAAAAAGGTAGGCATCCTGACCAAAATATCTGTCACACTAGAGGTTTCTGTATCATTTTAAGAGTCTTATGATTAGCTTGGGTTTTTTTGGGGGGTGGGGTGGGTATTTATTTACAGCTTATAAATTTAATTTCAATGACATCATGCTGCTTCCCTCATGACTTTCAGCCTTCTTGTGCACTGATCATCATTGCTATATAGAGGCAACACTGACTTTTTTTCAGTTTTGATCATAAGAGACTTTGTTAAAGACATGCTGTAGCACAAGATAAGTTCCAGGTTCTGATATAATCTTCCTTTTTTTTTGCCAGGCTAGCTTTTTTTCATATACGATGTTTGTCTTAACATTTAGTAATTTTTGTCCTCAGCAATGATGTATCTGAAAATCCTGAATCAATTGTTCTTCACTTATCTCTGTACAAATTCATTAAAGCATGATGCTGGTATATTGGCATTTTCAGATGCATTTTCAAAACTTTGCCCCAAAGCATTTTATGGAATGAAGTTCAGAGTTGCATCCTTATTCAACAAGGCATATAAGCCTGGCTTAAGTACTTTGTTGAGATGTGTCTATTTTCATGGTTAGAATCATGTGTTGACTTATGCTTGTGTTTAATGATCCCAGAATACTAGAGGTTGTAATTATGAAATGAAAAGTGTATTGTCAGGCACCATATTTTGCTGTTTTTCAAATAAAAATAAGCCAGATTATTTTCTCCAGGTGTCTTGTCCCTCGAACCAGCAGTGAGAGGAACCCCCTTGCACTGCTCGCTCAGTTTAAGCTGTTTTCTATTCGGAAAGCTCACCACCACTTCTGCACAAAGGAAACTCCTGCAGCTGTTCCTTCAAAATCTCTAACTGACTCAGATCCACTTTATTTTATAACTTCTTTCTTTTGCTATTGATTAACTAAATAAATCATTGGATAAGCAGATAAATCATTGGATAAGGAAGTAAATGTATGTCTATTTTGCAAAAGTTATATTCATTAGAAAAAGAAACATTTAAAAACTGACTGGAGATGCTTTTTCAGAGTACAATTACCTAAATTACAGGGAAAGAAGTTTGGCATTGATGTTTAATATGCTACCTTGCATGGTGTTTCCTTTATTGAAAAAGGCATTTATACGAGGCAGCTAGCCTGGAGATCTCTGTGCATGTACGTTGGTGCATCCTCTTATTAGAGATCATTAGGAAAGAGAAAGGAGGACTCTGAGAGCAGGAAGCGTCATAAACCATTTTGTTGCTTCTGGACTATGTCTTGGGTAATGTCGTTTAGGTCTTGGCTGCAATGCTGACATTTTGTGAATGCTGTCTCATTTAATAAATATAAATGTGATTACCTTGAATAGGCTGTTTGGAGTGCACTGTAACAAGATTTTTCCCTTTCACATTATGAGATACTTCTGAAATGTATATAATGTTCTCTTCCCCCGGTTCATCAGGACCAAATCCAAGACTTGCTTCTTAGAGTAAATGGAGTACCTGCTGGAGAAGCTGTCAGAGTTGGGCAGAGCAGAACCCAGCTTCTCAGGACAGCCTGCTCTGCATGGGAGAGGGATTTCAATGGTCTCATCGCTGCTGTCTCCAGCCTAAAACTTCTGGCATCTTCATCACACTCAGGTTTTTTTTTAGTGGGAAACCAAGGGAGAGCGAGACTTAGCTGTTTTCATGTGGTCAGGCAGGAAATCTGAAGCCGTGTAATCAATAATGGAACTGATTGCCCCAAATGCAAGGCTAATTCTCTATCAGCAGCTTTGTTGATTAAAAAAAAATTCTCCGCTTCAGTGGTTATTAATGGTTGTGAGACGGTGGGAGCCTGATGCATTCTGTGCATATGCAGAGAAGGCACTGGACAATAAACTTATTGGTTAGATACTAATCCTGTGGGACATTAGAGGGCCTTGCACAACAGAGGAATAAACATATAGAGGGTAAATACCAGGCACTAATTTGATTAGAAAATCAATACTTAGAACAGTATCCTTGCACTTTAGTCAATTAAGGCAATGATCAACAAAAGTCCCTGGACTGCTTACGCATGTTACATTAAATCTTTATTGGATAAAAGCCATAGCCAGGAACCAGAACTCCCTTCTCCCACCTGAGTGCCCTAACTTCGAGGTTGGGGCCACAGTTGTTTTACTCAGGTCTTTCTTATGAATATTCCTCTTTGGCTTCCCAGAAGAGTGTCTGCTGCAGAAGGAATCTCTCCCCTTTCCTCCCCACCCCATCCAAATGCTCCAAACGCCTGGTGTTTTTGTGCGCCCCTTTACATAGAGCCCATCAAACCCACCCAGCAGGAGAGCGTGGGGTCCCCGCTCTGCCTGCCGGGGTCACCACGGCAAGCGCTGATGTCCCCCTTTGCTCCTTCGGTGGCTGTCTCTTAAAAAAAGTGAGCCCCGTGCATACAAATGCCTTTCCCTAGCCCAATTTTAGTACTGCAGTCCACAGTTTGGGTACCAGAAGGGGATGGGCTGGGTCTTGCCCATTGTTTTGTCTTTTTTTTTTTTTAACTCCATCTATTTTTCCCTGTCTGGACCATTGGAGGACCTAGTGCCCATGGTGAATTTTTTGCAGAATCCAAGTTCGTTGTTTGAGTACAAATACTGTGTGACACCTTTCTTTCTGCGTGAAGACCCTTGTTCCCCAGCCTGTGAGTAAGCAGAAACCAGGATTCTTTTCTTGCAAACTGTATTTTAGTAGTTCAGGATTTTTACAACCTGAATGTATACTGGGTATATTAATAATGTAATTAGATATTAAGTTTCAGTTCATGTTCTCCATTTCCTTAATGTGATTGGATGGTATTTTATTTCCTGATTTAAAATATTGGTTCTGGATGTCAGGCTCCTGAAAAAGTATTTGATTGGTAATTGCAGAATGGCACATCAAATCAATGATATGAAACCAAGTGTGCATTTTACACATCAGCTGAGAGCTCTACTGGTCCGACCTCGTTCTTGCTGTTTTATGCTGCTGCCCTTTCGCTGACGTAATGGAGTTAATCCTGATTTACGTGGCTGTGCCGGGCAGAGCACAAAGAGTAGGAACGGACGTCTCCGTGCAGCTCTGGCTGCGTGGGGAGAGGGTGGGTGTTGCTGCAACCCTGCGTGCGTGTCTGCACCCCGAGAGGTGCCTGCGCCCCGACACCCCGGCAGGATCGATCCCTGACCGTAAGCTCCCGAGCTGCCCCCTCCCCACTGGGGGGAGTGGGAGGGGGAGGAAGGGGACCCTCGCCACTCCTTGCCTGGTGTTTTCTTAAATTAGAGTGTGACACACTGATTTTCCTTCACCTATTTTACACCATCGAGACACCGTAAAAAGGCTTTAAAGTGAGAGTAAAAGACAAACACTCGAGTCCTTTGGGAGAGACATATTTTTTTGGGAAAGGTATTTTCCTTCTATTTTTGTGCCACGCTAAGACTTTGGATTAATAGTGTTCGTTATGGTGATAGTAACTGTACACCCAGAACAGCAACTGTGGTCCAGGTGCCTCTCAAAAATTTAGACCTGGCTGAAAATAAATTGATTTGGTCTCAGTCTGAGTTTCTCCTACCTGGCCCCAGGCATGGACAGAACTAGACGAGCTCCTTGCTTTTTGTAGTTCAATAGGATTAATTTAATTCAACAAATTCCATAAAGAACCTTGACGTTTCTTGACCGTGAGCTTTATTTTACTCAATATATCTCTTCCACTACTTAGATTTTTATCACCTTAGAAACAGTGCCAGAATTAGGCGTTCCATTACCCCAGCCGACGTTGCAAAGCACATTTATGTATTGATGACTGGCCGGTCCTTTTCAGCTATTTGATGTGTGCACTGAGGCTGATGATAACGTTGTTGAATCAAAAGTGCATGCATGCTGGAGATGTTGTTAGTGTTTGGTGTCAGTGAGAAATGTGATGGCACCGGGTAATCCCTTAAGGTTGGTCCTGTGTGGGCTGAGAACTGACTGCTTAATGTGCTACTTGTTTGTCCACTGTGATGGAAGACATTTGGAGAACCCTAAATCCACCCTAACGCACCTTTTGTGGAGGACTTGTTGTTACATTATCTCAGTTAATATTTGTAGAGTGCTGATAGCGTCCTGTGTGCCTCACGGAAATAAAGACAGTCTGTGCCTTGAAGAGCTTGCAAATTAACGTCTCCACAGAGCTCGGCAGTCTCAGGTGTTGTAAATTGCAAGGACGGGCCTTAAAAAAAAGCAATAAGGTGATGCTGGGAAATGTTGTACCAAACGGTATACAGTGAAACCGTGGGGTTGCAGCCATTAAGCTTGTGATTTGTCAGTTCTGCTATTTCTGTATCCATTTTAAAAAATATTTTCTGCTGTTTTGATTTTATATATTTTGCAAGCATCTCATACCAGAATGAAACAATAGTAGTAGACTGTGGAAGGCAGGGCCAGGTAAAAGTTTCTTGCAGGCAAATTTGCTTAAAGAAAAGCAAAAATGCTACCATTGCTACCCCATGCCTAGATGCAGGATCTAAGCTTATTACCAAAAATTTGTCAAGAATTTGCTATTATTTAAAAATATTTAGACTTATGTTAAATGGGGCTCAGAGAAGGCATCTCTGTTTTTCAGAACTTTGTGTTTCTCAATAGAAGCTTCTTTACCAAGAGTTTTCAGTGGAAACAAAATGCTTCTAACTGTTATATCTGGGACTTCAAGCAGACCTCTTGGTTTGGATTTACCTGCAAAACTCTTGCAAAATTTTCAGTATTTTTTCTGCCTCTTGCACTAGTGGCATGTAAGAAAATGGAAAACAGAGATGAGTATATTAATGGAGAATTCCTGAGTTACAGCCATAAGTTGTTTTGTTTCTTCTCTTACTCTTTGTTCCCCAGACTGTAAGGTCTGGAAAAGTCCATGGAAAATACCTCTTAATCTCAGGTGACGTTTATACTGCAGTAGTAGAGAACCTTCCATATTTTGAGCTTGTTTGATGCCCTTTGATTTCCAATAATTTTAAAGAGTTTTTTTTGGGGGAGACTTTCTGGTTTTGCACATACTTCAAAAATTTCTATGTTTTTTAACATTTTTACCTCCTGGTCTTCCTTTTCATTTTTCAAATTCTGGTTAGAAGTATTGAATCTTAGCATTATCATTGTGTATTGTGCTATTTACTCTAGGAGCACTGAAGAATCTGAGCCAAAATGTAACAGCTCAGATGTGTCAGAAAAAGATACGACCAAACCTCAGGAGCCCTTTGCTCCCAAAGCATAGTGGCTTTAGTAAGTTAGATGAAGGTGCTGCCTTCTTTGACACCGATGTTGCCAACCAACAACACCTTGGGTAACTGTAGCGACCCAGTCCTGCAAATACTCCCAAATTCTGCTCTCGGTTTCATGTTCTCATTCTGGCATGAGCTTCACCCGTTCGCCGACCATATGCCCAGGCTTCCCTACCTGCATTCGCATTGCCCTGCTGCTGCTATCCCACTCCATAACCACGGGACAAGTCATTCTGGGTCTCACTTGGCCATCCATGAGCTGGGGATCTCATCTGAGAGGCAGATCTCGCTGTAGTCAATGGAGAGAGATGGGAAGAGAAGGAAGGGATGGGAAGCTGGCACGCTTCATCTGAAGAGACATGTCTGAGGCAGGTAAAATAAATTGTCTCTGCAAGAGTTTCTCTCTTTCCACTGTGCTTTGGAGGACCCCAAACAACTATCTTAGATCTCAGTCCTCATTTTTACGTGGCTAGAGTTGCATGAGATCAGTCCCATCTTTTGTATATTTTATTATCTCAGATGGTAAACTCTTCACGAGGGAAGTAGTGCTTCCTGCCCACTGGGGTAGTAACTAGTATAATGGCATCTGATTTCAGCTGAGGCTTATAAATGACTGTAATAAAATAAAATTACTTTGCTGCTTTTTGTTCTTTCATTACTGATTCTTCAAGGTTTTCATCAGCTTTACAATGTGGATTTTAAAATATCATGTTTCTGTGGGGTACCAAACATAAAAACTTCCACAACCAACAGCCATTGTTTTTGGGAAGACTTCTAGTATTTGAAATAACTTATAGGTCCAGTTGGCTGCTCAGGTAACTGAATTTAAAACACTTGATTTATCCCTCAGGTCAATTGGCTTTCAGAATTTATTGCATGTTTTTTATATACAGCAATGCCAGTTGCAGAATAGTCAGACCTGTATACCTTTTATTGGTAGAAAAGTTCTATCACATTTACCAAGTTGGGCAGCCCCAGAATGGTAAATTTACATGGGGGGTTGCCTCTAGGTACTGTTGGAGAAAGAACCTCACAGTTTCTCCAACTTCCCCTGCTTTTTTTCTTTTCCCTGCCCCTACTGGAGTATTCTGCTCTGAAGGCTTTACTCACTTTTGCTGGTTTATTGTTTTGTACTGAAGTTGAAAAAGACTGGAAATTCTTCTTCCCCCACTGCCCTCATCCTAGCCCTGGTAGTGAAGCACTGTTTGGGCCTGGGATCCTTGCTTTTCTATTTCCAGCATTACAGAATAGAATAGAATCATTAGAACAGCCCAGGTTGGAAGGGACCTCCAGCGATCATCTGGTTCAACCTTTCATGGGAAAGGGAGCCTAGATGAGACCACCTAGCACCCTGTCTGATCGCATCTTGAAAACCTCTAGCGATGGTGACCCTACCATGTCCCTGCAGAGGTTGTTCCAGTGACTGATTGTTCTCACTGTAAAAAATTTGTTTATTATGTTGAGATGAAACCTCTCCCAGTGCAATCTGTACCCATTGTCTCTTGTCTTCTCCATGTGGCACCTTGTGAAGAGAGAGCATCTTTCTTGAATTGTGGGGACCAGAACTGGACACAGTACTGAATATAGTAGGATGATCACATCTCTATCCTGCTAGCAATGCCCTTGCAGATGCAGCCCAGGAACAAATTTGCCTTCACTGCTGCAGCTGTGGACTGTTCACTCATGTTCAGCTTGTTGTCCACCACAAACCCCAGGTCCCTTTCAGCACGGTGCTCCCCGGCCACACAGATCCCAGCCGGCGCTGGGATCTTTGGTCATTTTGTCCCAGGTGCAGGACTTTGCACTTGTCTTTGTTAAGCTTCATACAGTTCTTGCTATCCCACTCTTCCAGCCTGTCCAGGTCTCTCTGTAGGATGGTTCTCCCTTCTGACATCTTCACCTCACTGCTCAGTTCGGCGTCACCAGCAAACTTGGTGAGGGTGCAGCAAACTGCCAGAAGGCTGCTTCCTATACTGCCTGAATTTTCAGCTTCTTATTTCGAGTTGATCCCACGTATTTTCCAACATACAAATGTCTCCACAGAGTCTTTGCCTCCTCTGTCCACCAGTGCAAAATCTTTCAGTAACAGTGGGTGGATCGGACCAAGCGGGGCATCCTGGGGGTCCTGGGAGCCTCATGTGCAACAGGGACGACTGAATGGAGATGCTGATCATTGTCACTTTATTTCTATACCATATGTCATCATTAGCTGCATAAAAAATGTTACATTTTCTTTTTTTCAAGTAGAAGAGGATGCTTGCTCCTTATGATGCTCTTCAGCCATTCCATATCTTCTCCTTTTCCCATGGCTGTGATTCTTCCTTCCACCTTAGCTTCCTGGTCCTCAACAACATGCAACAGTTAAGCACAGGAGCAGACACCGTTCTTAACAGTTTTTCTCCTTTTTTATCCTCTGATTTTTTTCCTTTTCAGTGGAGCCCAATATGATGTTTAATCTTCTCTTTATTTTTCCTGAATCTTCAGACCTTGCTTTTCACAGTCCTGTCTGCCATCCGTGTATCAGCATTATGTAGTGAATAAAAGTATTTTATGCAAATACGAATCCACCCAACCATTTAGTTTCAGATGCTACAGTGCAGGCTGTATACAGTTACTGAATTATGTGCTATTCTTCAAATCAGCGGAATGTTCTTATATTTTTCTATTCAATATCGTATAAGATTTCCTTCAATCAAGAGGAAACATATGTACAAACAAAAATGAGAAGAGATTTTTGAACACACAAGTGAAGCATGCATCATATATTGTAATCAGATCTGTTAAATATAATCATAATATACAAATCATCAGATTTAATAAACAGGGTGGATACGCATGTTTTCATACTTAAATTATGTTGGCACTCAGCCATAAGGAATGTCATTCTCCCACGTTATTATCCCTTTATTTATTGTAAAGTGCTGTTGGTGCTGGTATGTGGCTATAGCAGGCAAAAGGCAGAATTACTTCAGAAAACAGGCTGCTAAGGGAGACAGCGGCAAACGCTTTTCATCAGTGTGTGTTCAGGAAGCAGGAGTCCGAGGTGGCCCAAGCGACACGCGTGGTATAGGGCACTTGGTCACGTTGCAAAGGAGAAATCAGAAACTGAATGCAGTGTCTTAATATATTGGGCCATTATAACTCTTTTACGCACGAAGGCAATCTGCTGTTTGCATGAAAGGTGGCGGCACTCGGGACTAGGGAAGGGAAGGGAAGGGAAAGGAAGGGAAGGGAAGGGAAAGAAAAGGAAAGGAAAGGAAGGGAAAGGGCTTCTGACCCAAGAAGTTGAAAACAATGGGAAATTTGTCTTCAGCTTTAAGGGAGGCAGAATGTTTTTACCGCCTAAAATAGCTGAGGTTGAGGAGGTCGCAGAATGGCTGTTAAAGTCCACATTTGCTAGTTGCATCTATAACGTTTTTATAGTGGTATTTATATAACTCTCCACGCAAGGCTTAACAGCACACTCACCCTCAGCTTTGTACGTTACCGTTAGAGCAGCATTTATGGAACCGCTTTCTGCATTTGCTGTGCATGCAGGCATTTCTCTACATGGGGACATGGAACCGGCAAAATAAGAGCAAATCTCTGTCCTCATTACCAGGGCTCAAGAGTGTTTGCCCAGGGCTGTGAAAGCTGCCAGCCTGCCCCTTTCCCCTGGATGTTGTCCTTCTCTGGATGGCTCCTGATGCCTGTGCAGCGGCTGGAGCCTGTGAGGGACGCTCAACACTTCTGCTGTCACCACCTTTCTCAACAGCAACCTTCTGCAGGGGACATAGCGATCTGGAAACCCATCCTTCTGCCAGACCCAGAGCCACAGGCAAGGGAGGATTTGAATTGAGACCTGATGCGCTAAGTCCGAAATATGTTTTTGCTGGGAAAATCTCAATCTCAATCTCAATCTCAGTCTCAATGCTTATTAAATCCATCTGTTGATCAATTGGTGTTTCTATTTCCACTGCTCCTTGACAGCTCAGATGATACACTGTGACTGAGTCGTTCAGACAGCTAGGTGAGAACAAATTGTACTAATTACAGGCAACCATTTTACTTCTAAACTTCTGCCTGTGCAAGAATATCCTAGAACTAATCTTAGGTATAGTACCTATTTGATTATTTCCCTAATTAAACGCAGGCGACTGCATGTTAGAACATTGGCTTCAAATGATATTTTATTTTGGGAGGCAAGGACTCGGCTCCCACCGTTCCCCCGCTCCTGGGGTGCTCTGGAGGCTGCTGTATTGCCTTTGCTTCGGGCTGCCTTCCCTGGCAGCATCGATGGAGTCAGCATCATTTAGCATCTTTGCCAGGTGCTCTCAGGCCTGCCCCAGGACAGGGAAGAGACGGCAGCGAGCCGAGCAAGGCTCTGCACTTTCCCAATTATGCCTTTTTCCCCAGGGAGGGCAGGGGAATAGAGAGAGGAGAGGCAGCAAGCAGAGCCAGGCGTCCACTCCTGCTTTTCTCAGTCGATTTGCTGGGAGACTTTCTTATGGCCCAGCGGACCCAGCACCTCGCCGCTCCCGGGAGAGCCGTCATTAGCAGGTTCCTACACCACGCAGCGTGCCTGTCTCACGGCTGGATTTATTAACAACGCCGTTTCGAGTCTCCTGAACATCAGTCCTGCGCTCTCCCAGGAATACCTCGCACGGCTGTACAGGAAAAAAAAAACAACCTTTCTGTTAAGAAAGCTATTAAGTGATAGCTGTAAGAAAATGTATTAAGCTACATAATTTGGAAGCCTTTCCAGGAACAGTCCCTCCCTGCCAGTTTCCAGTGAATATGTTAGTGGCAGGGAGGTAGAAACTCTTTCAGTTTTGGTGTTGAAAAAATTGATAGCTTCCTTAAGGAGCTGTGACATTTTGAAAAACCAGAGCTCTGACATCCTGCAGAGCAGAATATTCTGGAGAGCCTGACGCTGTCTCCGTCTCCGTACCTTCACGGATGCAGAATGTGCCAGTGGGAGAGTTGCTCCTCCTGATTTAGGTATAAAAATTGCTCCCTTAATTCCGACGAATTAGAGACCACGCAACGACCTTACGGGAACTGGCTCGTGAAAGTGACATTTGGGGCCAGCTGGGTGGTCGGCACAACAGCCACCTTCTAGTTCACTTACTAGTCACAGAGGGAAGCCCAGAGGGATTCCTCGTCCACTCTTTTGAAGTTTACACACACACTACACCGTCTTGAGTCACTGAGTTTCCTGGTTGCGTAGGGAGATGTGGAAGTACCACCAAATAAAATAATATAGCCTTAAAGAACACAATTTAAAGTAAAACCACTGATAAAGCTTTGACCATAAAGATGCGAAGAGCGGCATGGTAATCATAAACTCCAGCCTTAAAAATAAATCGCGTAAACCAGACGTAGCAATTTATGTGGTTGAACCATTATAAAGTAGTTCTGTATTCTGTACTGTGGTGCTCAAAGAACACTAAATCTGGAGTACGTTATTTTCTAGCAAAGTCATTTAACCTGTAAAATCCTCCATCTTTAACATACTGCAAGAATTTGATTAGTGTAAAACCTCAAAGGTTAAAAAATGCCACGTCATATTAAAATCTCCTCAAATTATTAGAACCCAAAGGTCACGATGTTAGTTGGAGATTTAGAGTTTCACAGTTCACTTTCCCCCCTGTTTTGCAGAGGGCTTCTCTTCTGTACAGCAGAAGTCATTCCTTTCCTAAAGGTTAATTTGTGAGTGTAGGTTTGATTCAGCGCTTTCCGTGGATTAGCTGCCTTCTAATTCAAGAGCAGTATCAATACTGAGCCCTTCTTCACCAGTGATACGCAGGCACTTTCTTGCAGTGGGGGGACAGCACTGGGCTCTATATTCAGTTGTGCTATAGATTACAGCTCTTCTGTAAATTTATGGGGTTATTGGTACTTGCCAGCACATCTGGAATTCATCCCCTCTTGTTACAGCCCTTCAGTATTTAACATCAGAGCACACCACCTGGGACAAATGTGTAGGCTCATCCTCTAATCTGGGGAGGTGGGTAGGCTCCAGCGTGTTTTGTTGTATGGGAAGTAAACCGGCTCCTAAATGTCTGTCTTTCTCCATTCACCAAAGCATGACTCTAAATGACTAACTGGGATTAGATTAATCCTGCGTCTTTGTCTTTCGAGTCAAATTTTTCTGCAGCTGGACACCTGCGGGAAGTTTATGGTCTGCCTTTTTGGGAGACCAAGTATTCCCCAGACAGATCTCCTTCCCCATGGAAAATGCCAATAATTAAGTCCAGGAAGGAAAGGGCTTGTCATGGGTAGGAAAAAGAACACAGAAAGGAAATGTTTTTGTCGTGGTCAGATACTGAGGCGAGTATCGTCAAATTAAGTGATCGGATAATAAATCCAGGGTGTTTTTTAATAGAATGGTCTTTCTAGAGAAAAAACCCCATTCTTCTAATATAAGAATGTTTTATAGAAAAGTGCTGATTTTTGCAAATTTTTAATGGGAAAAAGTCAGACTTTTTATCTTTTTGTGGCAATAATATGCTTGTATTACATTTTGTATATTTATACTTAATTTCATATACGCTTATTTCACTATTATTCAGATAGCGAGGTAAAAAAAGTAGCTGAACAGCACAACTGAAATATAGCATTCTGAGTGTCTCAGAGCTTTTTGGAGGTCACAAATGGATATTTTTTTTTTCCCAGAACCCTGAATTTTCTGCGAGATTCTAATGAACCTTTAGTTTTGAGGAACAATTTTAAAAAGTCTAGTTGACAGAATTGTGTGTGAATAATACGTCCTTGCTGTCAGTTAGCCCTAACACTTTATCTAACTTTCCCCTTCTCAGGTGGTGATCCTAGCTGGTGCTCCTAGTGAACTGTAGTCCATGCATCTGTACGCCCGTTTCCTGCTAACTAGCAGTTTTGTCTTTAAGGATAAAGTATGCATAGGTGAACAGAACTATACAAACACAGGTGCATGCTATAACAGTAAATACCTTGTTGATTACTTAAATTAAGACCAATTTCAGAACACAGCTGCTTGGTACACTAACACATCTCCCTTAGCTATTGTTTTTAACAAGTTGTGAAACCTGCTCAAGGAGTTTTTGTCACATCTGCTAGTAAATATTGAGCATGTGATAGAGCAGTTGTATGCAGAATAATGAGAATTTTTGTCAAAAATATCCAAAGTTCACAATGAATTTTTTTTTTTTTTAATACGTGAGGGCTTTGAGCTTGTCTAACAGTGGTGTATCAATGTTCAGCTTTTTAAAAGACAAAAAACCCTCAACCTGGTCTTGGATTCAGCAGTAGGGATATTTAAGATACATGTGTACTTCCAAATCATAGTCCAAAAGCAATGATCTAAGGATTAGTAATTTCCAATATACAAGTGATCTTTATATAGTAGAAAAGAACAGAGCAGGTGGTTTGGGGGGTTTCCTTTTGTCAAAATCCGACATTCAATGTACAGATTCATAAGATGTTAGGATGGAGGAACGAAAGATCGCTAAGTTGTACCTAATTTAGCCACCAGGATCTCACTGACTCCCAGTTTTTAAAGAGAGTGCCAAGCAGCAATGAGGCTGATGCCCAACCTCTGCACAGGGGAAATTAATGCAAAATACATAAGGATCAGAATTAGTGGACATTTTGGATAAGTCCCATCTACTTCAGAAGCACCGATGTGGCTGCGGTGAGGAGAGGTTTTGCCTTATAAATACCTGCTGAAGTTCCTTAGGGGAGACAACGGGAATGTGGTTGCAATGGTCTGGCTGACAGACCCCATTTGGAGCCGTGAAAGGTTTTCAACAGATTCTCTCCCAAAAAGCTTTTAAGGAAACTAAATTGTGGAATAAAAAAGATAGTCCTTGTATTGCTGATTAATTGTTTGAAACTGAAAGTTTGAGTAACGGTTGGAGGGAGTGAGGGCAGTGGAGGAAGGTCACCGGTGGATTCCTGTCGAGGTCTGCGCGGGACGTGTGGGCTGCTCAACATATTCATGAACGATCTGGAGGAAGGGATGAACAATGCTGTGACAAAGGTTGCTGATGATGCAAAATTATTCATAGGACTAAGAACAAGGGCAAGGGCTGAATGTGAAGACTGGCAGAAAGATGAGACTGAGTGACTGGAGAATAAAATGGCAGGTAAAATTCAGTGTAGATAAATGAAAGCAATGCACAGAGGGAAAAACCCTAACTTGCATATGAAATTATGGCCTTTTAGCTGACCATTACCTCTCAAGAGTAAGATCGTGATGTTGTAATAAATATTTCCATGAAAATGTCAGTCTCAGTGCTCAATAGCAGTCAAAGAAACAGATGCAAATGTTAAGGATCATTAGAAGACAATAGAGAAAAAAACAGAAATTGTCATAATGCCATGAATTCTTGGTTTGCTCACATTGTAAGTATTGCATAAAGTCACCTCATCTTCAAAAGGAAATGTTAGAACTGAAAAAGGTTCTGTGAAGGGCAACAAAAATGACTATGGGTATTGACTAACTTCCATGTGAGCACCAACTAAGTAAACCGTGACTCTTCAGTACTGACAAAGAAGCCCATACAGGAGGGGGTAAGACAGAGGAATGAAATATGACGAGAGTAAAGAGGAGGACAGGGGTTGATATATTCACCGTGTCTTCCAATACAAGTGTAGAGGCATTTAACGGAGACTGTACAAGGCAGGTTCAAAACAAACAAACAAAAAGATGTGTTTTGCCCAGTGGGTAGTCAGCCTGTGAACAAAGTGCCTGTGGCTGATAAACCCACAGGCTTAAAGGGGAGACCGGACCAGTCCATGGAAGAGAAATACATTGACAATTCCTAAATACCTACCACATCCAGCTCAGGGATCTCCCAAGGTGAAAATAGGTGAAGGCTCAGATTGTCTTAGATGAAGGTATTACTTTATGACAAAGACCCTGTTACCACTGTTTAGAACCTTCCATCAGTTAAAACATATTTTTCATAAAGGCATCTCGTCTTGATTAGGGTACGTCCAGGAGGTGGAGAAAGAACTATGTCCTGGCAGAGGTGGTGCTGTGCCAAGGGTGTGCTGGCACGTTGGTGTAGGAGGTAAAGCAATACAGATCTTTGAAGGGAACACTGGGAGAGAGCAAGGAAGAGAGGGAGAAAAAAAAGGTAAAGTTGTTGGGGAGGAAATAAATCCTTTACAAGCTCAGGTGATGGGGTGTCGGACAGAAGGGGTTAGATCTGTTGGAGTGCAAGAGCAGACAGGACTGATTTGTGATTTGCAGAGGACAGTTAAATACGGGGCTGATGTGAAGACTCCTGTTTTTCAAGCTATTTTTAAGCAATTGAACGATATCCCATAGTTCTCTCTGAATTTTCCTGTCTCCATCTGCTAGGAAGTTTTTCATTCTCCTTTCCTTCACTGGATAAAAGAGACCTTTAATTCATGTTATTCTGTTCCTGCTAAGGTACACTAACAAAGGTCAACCTGGGCATGTTTATTTTGCATAAAAACCACATAGCAAGCTCAGAATCAAGGAACAGAACTTCCAAGGAGTGTGACTTCTGTATCCCCCCAAATATCTTTTACTTCAGGATAAAGAAATAGCTCAACATTATATGCTGGTATATTTGGCTTAACTAAACACTTCTCTTGCACAATAACAAACTAAAATGAAATGTGGAGATCTAAGGACTTCAGTAGGTCTACCTATGTTGATGAACTAAATAAAATTTGATCAATAATGTGATAGAAAATTGCTAGGCCACCTTACTACACTACTTTAAAAGTACTAATTTTCCCAAGCAAGCAAAATAATTTTTTTTCATCATTCATGTTTACTTAAGGTGTATACCTTTCACTTCCATCAACTTGGTGTTATTATGGTTTTCCCTAAAGACAGTGCTGGAATTTTTTTATGGTGGGTAAGAAACATTTCCACTGGTTCAGGTTGTCAAAGCTACTAGTATGTGATAAAAGAATCTGCAATTAAATTATCAGAGAGGTTACAGTAGATATTTGGAATACAATAGTCAGGAGGCTTCCCTATTATTTGATGTGCAATTAAATGGTCTTATGTGCTGAAAAGCAGAAAGGTGACAGCACTGGGAAATATTGCAAGTCATATTTTTGGCCTTAATTAGTTCAAACCTTATATCTACTTCTGTGGATTCCCCCCCTCCCCAATTACAACGGCTAAAATCTCTGCCATGTCTAGAAGGCAACGTAAAGATAGGTGGCAGCAAGTGTCCCAAACCTAGGAAAATTGTTGCCACCACTGGTAAAGCATCTCAGCAAGTATTTCTTTTTTCTTCTTGCGACAAAAGGCACCTACAGATTAACAAAACATCCCCTGTTGTTCATTCGTTTACATCACTGAGCATTTACTCTTCATATATTGAATAGATAAAAAAGACACAGACTTCTTCAGGACAGCTTAAAGGCTAATAATAAAGAGGGAAGTTCAGATGGTGTCAAAAGAGTGTGTGAGTTCAGAATTTATGATCACAGGAAACTCAGTGTGACCACAGCATGGTGCCACCTTAGCCAGAAGGGGCTACAGCCTTCTCCTGATGTTTCGTTTGCAATTTCAGGAGGAGACAAACAGATTTTCTTCCCCAGGTTAGATCAGTGATTTGCAGTTCAAAGATGGGCACAGCTCTACCGTTGCTGAGGGAATCTGATGTAATCCTTTGCCTTTGGTCTTTAAGGACACTTGAATATTTCAAGGGCCTGAAGGACAATGCTGTTTGTCTGGTAGGTACCTTCATCACTGGTTAGTGTAGAGCATTTTTGGTCATGAAGTATTATTGTACTGGCTAGTAGGTTCATATATCGTTCATCTGCCTTCTGATAAGCCATGTGGAGAGACCTGGAGCAAGAAGGGAACCCCCTGGTTGCTGCTGTTTTTACAAATCTGACCATTAACATTGCAAAGTACAGAAGGTGCAGCAACAAAGTACTCCTGAGAGGAAAGACTTACAGACCTGTGGAGAAGGTCTGTGGGATTGTGATATCACCTAAGGTTTGTAAAGTCAAGCAGAAAACTTTTTCTCCTCTACC
Source organism: Buteo buteo (assembly GCF_964188355.1). Taxonomy (NCBI): domain Eukaryota; kingdom Metazoa; phylum Chordata; class Aves; order Accipitriformes; family Accipitridae; genus Buteo; species Buteo buteo. Next base: position 2,659,242 of record NC_134188.1, on the reverse strand, counting down.
AAACATGATGAAACATTGTCTGGGCAAAACATTAATGTCTGTGGATCTCCAGAAGGCCAATGAAGAGACAGAAGTGTAGGATGAGAGAGATGCTAGAAGAACCAGAGGAAGCATCAGACTTGTATTCTTCCAAAAGACACAACCAAGCTTCAGTAATTTGCTGGCTTCTTGTGAGGTTGTTTTCTTCTTTTTAGATTTTAAACATATATATGTAATTAAAGGTTTTGGTACATTTACAATAGTTTGGTAACACTTCCTGTTTATTGGTAGTAACTGAATCTTGGGTTAATAGCCTTTTCTGTGCTTGCTTATGAGCCTCATTCCTTCCAGAAAGAGAAAACACCCACAGCTTCGTTTCACTGTCCCTCTCCATCTCTCTGAGTCTCTGAAGAAAAATAGCTTCAGGAATTATGTCCATGTAGTGCAGTCAGCAGTGATATAAGGAAGCACCATTTTAGCTAAGGTACTTGGAAGTATTGCAGTCTAATAAGATTAACGAGAGCTTTAATGGCCATATAGTCATGGTTCTAAATACTTGCGCTTATTTCCCTTGCTGATGCGCCCACCTGCCGGTGGTGCTCGGTGGCTTGGCAAGCCAAGAAACCCTGCAATGGTCTCCTTGGTGGCAGCCCCAGTGCTTGTGGTGCTGCCTGCCCAGGGCAGCCCTTGGGGATGCGGAGATGCCGCCCTGTGAAGCCTACCTGAGGTCTGGAGCAGGCCAGTGCACCAACGTGGAGAGGACACCCGGGTTTGAGTCACTCGGTGATGGTGCTGCTTGCGCTTCATGCACGCCGCTCTTGCAAAGTTAAACGTAAACCCAGAAATATTGTGGCTGAAATTCCTTTAGAGCATGGGAAAGTCCGAGGGACTTACAGAGGATAAGCTCTACTCTCGCGGCATAAGTTTGATGAAGTTGAGCATAAAAAAAGACACAATTGCTGAGTTTTGGAGAAAGCCCTGATGTTAAGATTTCTGAGCCCACTAAAAGCTGAAAACACAAAAAGCTTAAAAGAAAAAAAATCAACATTTTAAAAATTAGTGTCTTAGCATTTCTAAGACAATTGCCTGATTTTTAATCCTGACTCAATGCTTTTGAACACATGGCATTGGCTGTAATGATTTCCTCATCTGTAAAATTGGGATAAATATAATTAACTGCCTCAAAGCAATGCTGGAAAGTTAATCACTTGGAAGAACATATGAGATGGAAGTTACTATACGCCTGTAAAGTATTAGTGTTATTAGTTACGATATCTTGGGCAATTAGAATATAAATTTTGCTAAACTCAGGCTTTTAACTAACAACAGAGCGTAAAGTATGTTTTTCCTTTATATGAAACACCCTGGAGGAAAGCTTAAATCTATATTTACTGTCCAACAGAAGGGATGAGTTGGCTTGTTCAAGGCAAATTGCATTAAGTGTAGAAACCCAACAAAAACATCAATTACTGTGTTAGCCCTTATGCACTCAGCTTGAGGTTGTTCACCAATCATGTGGGAACAATTATCTTTATGGATTATTGATTATATTCAACCCTCAGGCAGCTGTGGGCCTCATAAGGCACTTTGTGGTTGCAAAAAGGGTAAATTTTGTAGGCTCTTTCAAGAGCCTTCCTGAATAATTTGAGAATGTATTAATCAACCGCTAGGATCAGTTACCACTAGTAATCAGACTAGATGGATAATTTGATTAATTAGAGGTTCTTTAGGACATAAATAGGTACAGTAATAACATTAGGTAAACTAAAAATACAAGATATTGACACAAAGGTCTAATTCATGTATATATAAGGAAAGTAAATTGTAAATATGTTGGGACTGGAGTTGGAAACAGCCATTGTTTTCTCCAGGGATTGCCAGAGGGAAGGAAAGGACGGCACATTTTTCTCCTGATGATTGCCTCAGTGGAGCATACCAACAGCAGAGGTTTTTTCAGTTGTTTCTGAACAAAAGTCTTTTTATTTCCAATGATGAACTGACTCAAAAAAACAGGATTTGAGGCAAAATCCACCAAAGTCAATGGAAACTGTTCTGTTTTGAATGCTACTGTACTGATCTAGGACTCTCTTTAATTGTGAGATGTTTGGCTCCTGTTTTACAGGCAAGTCTTGTGTTTCCAGTTTGCTGCTCTTTGGTCTTTGTTTTCTTACACTCTTCTAGGGAAATAGTATTCTCTGCATACAGATAACACAGCTGTGCTTTGTGTAGCATGTCCACTGTAAATAAATTAGCATTGGTTTTTTTCTGCCTACCATATGCACTTTTTTTCCTTTATTCTTCTCTTTTTTTTATTTTTGTTTTTTATTTTGCTCTCATGGCATTTTATGCTGCTCCAGTCTAGTCCAGAGGAGACAGGATTGTAAATCCTTAAGTCCAGCAAGTCCTTCCGGGAGACCTCTGTGGGACAAGACTGCCCAGGATCCCGAGGAAAAATGTGTCTTCTCATGTCCTTGGCAGTTTAATGTCAATGGAAAGTTCCCTTCTGCTTTTCAAATTGGTGTTTTCCCACTTGCTCCTCAAAGGAGCGTCAAGATGTGTTTGATACATGTACCACTGCTCAGAAATGGGTCTGGCTGGGTTTTTCTGGTGATGCAGATCTCACTGCCAGCTGCAGGTCACCAAATGAATTGGAAATAATGAGGATTGAACTGTGGCTTAAGTCGTACCCCTCAAAAAACCCCTGCCTTACTGCAGGTTGGACACATGTATGTCTCCATTTCTGCTATTTACAAAAAAATCTCTTTATCTGACCCTGGAAGCACAAACAGTATCAGTTATATTTTAATGCAACCTGTAGCCCAGTGGCTTGTACATCTCTGAAAACAAGCAAGATTCCAAAAATTTGTGGTTTGGGCTATGGAGCCAACAAGCACTATGTAGCCCATTGGAATGCTGGTCCTTTCTCTTTCTAGGTGATAACTCCTGCAAATGATATATTTACAAAATAAAAAGGCAAAAGTGCATGGACAAAATTTGCACGCCCTTGCACAGTTGTGTTACTAAGTACAGGCCTAACAATTAGCAGAATGAAATTGCAGAATAATGAATAACAATAAAGCTAGATTTAGATCTAGAGTCTTAGATTTTTTTTAACACAACTAATTTTGGCTGAGCATGTTTTTGTTAGACAGAAGACCATACCTTGCATACTAGATTTCAGCATTCCTATCTCAGAGAAATTCATATCTGAAAACACATCTGTGGCTCATTCTTAATTAACAGTTACAGAAAATGTAAGCTGAATCCCTAATGTTGTATAAAGCATATGATCAGATATTATGTTTATGTGCAGCCAGTTTAATACTCCTGATATTACATCTTGAGCCAGAACCTCACCCAGTATGTATGAGACCTTATCCATGAGACAAACGGGTCCGGTTTATTTATGTTCCTGTAATTTCTGGACATTTGAAACTGGATTTGCTTCATGTTTTTCAGAAGGAAACAGAAAGAATGACAAGTTCTTATATGGTGTAGCTCTATACATTTGCTAGACATTTATTGCTAATAGAAACATGGAAAACAATATTTTACAAACAACTATCAACAGAGGGAGGAAAATCTTTATGAAGATGGAGATTTAGAGGAAAACATTTTCCCGTCCTCTGGGAAACTTTCCTAAACATGTGTGAGAGAGGGGCACTTGGGCTTTTTATGTGACTGTCGACCACACATCTTAGCAGTGAAATTCCTGGAAGGTACTAAATCCTCCTCCTTTGCTAGCGATTAGTACCTTGAGGTACACTAAAGCGATATGAGGCAGTAGTTTATATTTACGCTGCCATCGCTTTTGTCTTAATAAGGAAGGAGGAAAGAGGGCAATAAATAATAATGAAGTGGGTACTTCTGATCGTTCTTCAGCAAAAGTCTTGACAGAATTAAGGAAGGCGCTGACCTGGGGCCCCTTGGCTGGCGCAGGCAGGGCTGCGAGGTGGCGAGGAGGGTTGCAGCTCCGGCCGGGTCCCACTGCTGATCCTGACCTCAGAGTGGGTCCCAGGGGCAAGAGGTGGCCCTGGCAGCAGTGTCACGCGTGTCGGTGGATGTCACTCGAGTAGCGGATGCTGAACATCTGCCAAGGGAGGTGTAGAGGAAGGCTACTCAAATGGAGACCCAGCGGCATCGTGGAAATCTTACGGCGACCCTGCGTTGCGATGAGCTGAAATTCAGCCTGAGGTCAGGGCAGCTCGTGAAAGGTTTTTGTGGCTCAGCATCTTGTGTCCAGAAGCAGTTAATAGCATCTGCCCAGAAGGGAGTGTGAAAGCACGGCAAGCGTGCCAATCTCTTCTTCAGAGATGTGTCACACAAGGTCTTGCTTAACCCGGGGGCTGATATTCCTCTACGCAACAAGCTGCAAAGCAAAGAAGAAAAATAGTGTGCTGTGTGGAGAGGGAAAGAAGGAAAAGTGTGTTTATGTTGAGTAAACCATGACTCTGCGGGAAGCCTGAGGTGTTCCTTGGCTGGGGGGATTTTTAAAAGCATATGTTTTCCATGTACCTTTCGTGTGAGCTGGTGCAATTTCCTAAATTAATTGATATTCTTCTCCATAGGGATTGTACTACCTATGTTTGCCATCTCAGAAGCTGTGCACCTGTCAGACTTTCTTTGTGTTATCTAGCATGTGTTCCTGGACTCCTTTCATTTGCAGATCTAGATTTGAACTCTTGAGAAGATGAAGTGTCTTCCCTTATGTATTTCTTCTTCTCCCCTGTGAAAGTCACGCTGTTAGCATGTGTAGGGGCAGTGCATCTCAACTGCATCCTGCCATGGCCCTGAGAAATCCAGTAGCATGTGGCAGCGACGTGGTCTGCAGACCCCAAAGGTAAGCAAGATAAATGCTGTGCACTTTTCCAGTGAAGATCTTCATAAAAACATGAAGTCACTCAGGCCGTGATCTGCACCTCTTCCTTCAGAAGAGCTGCTGTATTTTCCCATCCGCTGCGTAAGGGCAAAGTTTATTTGTAAAACTTGAGAGATTGGGGAAGGGAGGTAGTAGATCATGTAGTGTCTACAGTAAAAGTGATAAGAGTACTGCTAACAGACATTATTACAAGTGGTGGTGAACCTGGCTAGATCTACCTCTTGTAAGGATGCCAGCTGTCCAGAGAAGGCTTAAGGCAGCTCCAAGTAGCATAGGTCTTACTTTGTCCCAAACCCTCCGCAGAAAGACTCGTGCAGTGTTGGACCCGGCACTGCTGTGCCAGGACAAAGAAAATACAAGGGAAATCAGCAGTCGGCATACAGCTCCATCTTCACCAGGCGTTGCTGCTCAACGTCAAGCTCCGGGTTACTCAAATTATTCAGGTGGGGAACAAAGTGCAGAAAGATCCTTTTTTTTTTTCCTAAAACATATGTGAGGGTGGGCTTGCCCTGGTAGTGGGGTATCTAGACATCAGCCCAGGGAAATATACTGCTACCAGGACTGACAGTTTTGACAGTATAACTCAGTATTGAGCGTGGATGCCTGCAAGCCTGGGCTGGTATCCGCTGTACTAGTAAAAGTGCTAGCTGGTATTTATAGAAAGGGCAGGTCTGCGGTTGCCGCAGTTTACAGAGCGTGGCGGAAAAATGATTGTCACCTTTGCCTTCTGCTTCCTGACCTGTCCTGTTCCATGCTTTGTGTCTACGCCGCACTACGCCATCGGTGCTGTGCTACCCTACGCCATCGGTGCTGTGCTACCCTACGCCATCGGTGCTGTGCTACCCTATGCTATCGATGCTGTGCTGTCTGTTCTTGGGACACCCCACCCCAGCCATGGCACTGTGAAGGAGGCTCTGCCGTTTTCTGAATCACAGTGGTAGGGCAGCATAGAGAAGACAAAGACCTGATCTCTTCAATCCGCTGTACCGCAGCAGGTAGACAATTCATTTTCTGAGGCTGCCAGTATTTTCACGGACACTAAGTTTTACATAAGGAGGCGAAGAAAATTAATTAAACTGAAGTAGAGCATTGAAAGTGGGCTGAAGATACATCATTCTGTGTTTGTTACATCTGTTCAGGCAGTGTTTTAAAGAAATCATGCCCTCTTCGCCAGATAGATTTTCAGTAAATGCTTCATCTACTGGTCTGTGTAATTTTAGCGTTTCATTTTGTAACTCACATTGCTATATAACAAAATTATAACCGTGCCTCAATGAAAAGATGCCAGCTTGTTATTGCAGTGGTTTAAGCTCCAATTCATTTGAAAAAAAAAGTTTCAAAATTATATATGATTGATGCCCTTCAGCTACAAAATAGGTAGAGACTTATGATTCTCCTCTTTTACTATTAAACTTATTTGAAATACAAGGTAAAGTACATTAGTTAACCTATTACTTAAAGAGCATAAAACTGTCATCTTTCTGGCACTATAGAAACTGCTTCCAGAATGTGAACAAATGCCTGCTTTTTCCAGCTGTGATCTGTGCTTTAATTTTACTGCCATGTTATTATGCTATCCTGTGAGCTAGCTCTTTACACATTCCGGGGACCATGAAATAGTGTAACAAGGTTTGCTTTTCTTCTACTTACTAAGAGAAACACAACCTCTCAGTCACTCTCTGAGTTGCATAGGCATTTCCCAGGCTTGTTTTCCAAAGAAGAAGCTGTCAGAAGCCCACAAAGCCTGTTGTTGAGTCATTTATTATATTCGAACTGTGGTTGAGTTTGGAGCCCCTAGCTGAGATCAAGACTCCATCAATCTAGGCAATGTATAGCCGTGCTGTAAAAGACAGTCTTTACCTAATGATTGGGCAGAAAATACAGCATTTCGGGGTGTGCTACGCCTCCCCTATCAGCTAGCCCTGGGACAAGTCACCAGTGGCTCAGGGCTGGCACTTCCAGGCTGAAGGTGAGCTGGTCCCTCACCCAGCGGCCAGCACCCCATCCCTGTGAGAGCAGAGGGATGCTGCAGCCCCTTCCCCTCTGCTGAGCCCACCGAGCTGCCACGGAGAAGAAGGACGCGGGGTACAGGGTAGGGGATGCACGTGGAGCTGCACTGCTGTGCCTGCTCTATTTCAGGCAGGCGAGGTTTACAGCTGACCTGAGGTTTGGCTGTGGTTCCAACAGCAAATTCCCCCAAATGAGCCTCGGTCTCTTTTAGCACAGCCCTAGGCACCAGAAGATGGCATGGGGTGCCCGGAGCCACCGGGTAGGACCACTTGCTGCTCTCAGCATGGTTTAAGGCTTCCTCCGTCAGGCAGTAAGGAGAGTTTCGCATCCCCGTGCCGTAACAGCCCTTCTGAGCCGCCTTGCCTGGCACAGCCAGACCCATCGTCCATGGCCCTGGGACAGCAGAGAGAAGACAAAAGGGACCATCAAACGGTACCGTTTGGCTTGTGTAATGAGTAATGACAAAGGCCAGGAGTTTGCAAAGGAGTTCTGCAAAGGAGTTTTGTCCCTGGGCATGGGAACTGAGCTCAAAGAGCAGAGAGGACGTTGTCCCAGGTGCCTTCTTCATGTGTCCTTCGAGTGGGAGAAGGAATTAGGCTTCCTCAGCTGTAGCCCCAAAAGCAAGTCACCATGCCTTCCAGTACAAACCACTTGATCATGTACCCAGCAGGCCTCTTTGGGCGGATCGGTAATGGTTTGTGGCATCTATAACAAGCACAGATAGGAAAACTACTGTCTTTCATTATACGCAGAGGTCGTGCCTGAGTAGTTACATAGAGGAAACTGTATTATAATGGAACTGCCTCACAAGGGCTTCTTCACTGTGCCAGATCACATTACTTTTCCCCACCATGTTTGCCATTTGAAGGTGTATTTCTGCAATTGTAATCCGATTTATGATAAGAGGGATGTGAAATATGAAGCCTTGATACCTTCAGTTCAGTCTTTGATAGATCTAAATTTTTTTCTTGGGGATGAAGTCGCTAACTTTCCTGGCTAGGTTTGACCTAAATCTATGAAAGTCAGAGATAGCCCTTTAGAGTTTCCATTTTAATCCATATATTTCACCAGCTGTGGTATAACATGCTTTGTTCTATAAAAAAAGACAATGAATGAAATAATATTTTTGCTAGTTAAGAGTGACCTTGGAAGTTATTCACAAGTGTTGGGCACGGTTACACAGCTGCACAGGCCGATTGTGTAAAACTATAGCCATTAAGCAAAAAATATCTCAGAAAGAAACCATGCACCGAACCACTGTGGTCAGTATATGCAAAGTAATAAATCTTTAAAAAATTCCCACCAGTAACAGGGGAATTCTTCATGACTGGTGGGCTTTGCCTGTGTCCCAGCTGATTTAAAGTCAATGGTCATGCAGTCGTGCTGTACCGTATATCATCTAAAAGGCAATTTTCCCTCCATTTGCAGGAAAGCTTCAGATTTGATTGATTACCTTGCTTTTTGCTTGAGTTTTACCTGTACAGATTGATGACTACCATACTATACATGTAGTACCTGAGAAAATAAACTAATTTTGCTATCGTTTTATTTATGGGGCACCTTCAAGGGATATTTACATTCTTTATATAATATTTACATTGTGTTACATTTGGTTATGACAAATGGTTTTCCTTCGGGATGTTTACTCAGTTGTGTGGCTTGGCAAATATGATTTCACTAAGCAAGGCGCAATTTTGTTTGTTTGCCCCAGGCTGGTTCGTTTGCCAATTGAAAGAATGCCTCCCGTGAAAGGACGGGTGCTCTCTGACGGAGTTCGGCCAATAATTTACAAGTCAGAAGTGGAGAATTACACCAGAGTTGACACAATGGCTTCTTTTTAATGTCTTACACCCAGTTTGAGTTAATTGACTTAGAATAAGTTGTACTATGTCTGCACTGCTGCAAGGGGACACCCTGACCCGCAGCACCTCTTTTCCTGACTTGCTGCGTGATCTTGTTTGTTGGGATGGAACACCAGAGAAGGATACAGATGCCTCTGTAGGTAGGAGGTAAGTCAGGAAAGGACGTATTTCTGAACCCCCCACTACAACTCATCTGTTCCATCAACCACCTAAGAACTTCTAGGAATCTAAAGCTTCATACTTTAATTTCCCAAAGATGAATGAAAGGCTTAGTTAATCACCTAGGGTTGAAAGCTAGAGTCAAGCAAATAAATAAGATGGCTGCAAGTTAGGTAATGTAATAGTTTTCAAGCTAAACGGTGGCATTTTGGGATGACCCAGGGTTTGCTGGTGTCTGTTGGGCATGCTCTGAGGATGCGGAGCGGAGCGAGTAGCTAGAGTCAGGCAGAGGGTACCAAACCGATCCGGGCACTGAGTGTGCAGGTAGGGCACTGGGGAATCCAACCGCCTCAAGGCAGCAGCTGACTTCAATCCAAACGGTCCGTGTGGAGGAGCTTTCTGGGAATGAAAAGAAGCAGCTGTGCTACGTACATGGCTAGGGAGCCACAGTAACTCTTAATAAGTAGGACTAAGCGTGTAACCTGGGACTTTGGATTTTGTGTGTGTGTCTGTGGTTCACTTCTTGTTTTTCTGTTTTGCTCTAAATTTGGTCTTGGTTTGCTTTTGTTTTGTTTTGTTTTGTTGTTTTTTTTTTTAAGGTGAGAAGCTCACTCAGGAAATACAAGCAGCAGCTACTGAGAGGGGTTTTACCCCGTGGGAAAGCATTCAGCATCAATACTTTTCTTGTTTGTAGGTAGCACACCATCAAGGTGGGAGGCGAGAGGTGCAGGTGCTTCGCAAGCCCTAATGCTTCCCTGAAGATCCTGCGAGCAGTCTGGCTCCACAGCTACTGCAGGATCAGATCCCTGAGCCCCACTTACTGTTCCTTGCTCTGAGCAATGCTTTTATTTTCTCGCTCCGTTTGTTCGGAGAGCAAGGATGGAGGAGCAGGAATTACAGCCCCCTTCTCCTGCTGGAACATGCTTTTTTTGTGACAGCCCCGCTGGCAGCACAAGGCTGCGCTCTTCCTTGGCAAAACTTCCTCAGAGTCCTCAGAAACATTCCTATCACAAGGGTTTGACTGGTGGATGCTTCGGAATAAATCAAGTTTTTATTTTATTTTTAAGTAAAAATTTGAGCTAAATCTGCTCGTGAATGGAGATCAGTATAAATAAGAACCAAAAGCTGAACATCCCGCCTAGTACATCCCAATTAGCAGTGGATTATTAGTCTGCCGGGGTGCCAGCCTAGAAGTAGCAGGCTGCTTTGTAACACAGCTGGGCAACTCCTTAATTGTTTTTATTAATGAAGAAAGCTTCCCTTCCTCAGCTATTTCTTAATGAAATTGTGGGTTCTTCGTTGGTTAGTAAATCAAATCAAACCACATTTGCACACATTTTTGTAACCAGCAGATTGCAGTTTGGATAAGAACAAGATCTAAGTTTCAAATACAGCCATAGATAATTAATGCACATTCACTGGTAATAATTAACATTATTAACACATGAAATACTGTATCTGACTGAGAGAGATTTGTTATGTTAAGAATACTGGATCCAATACAGAAAGAGAAATATTAGGAAATAACCTTTGACATCAGCTTAGATTGTATTTATCTTGGGGAAAAAAAAAGAAAAAGGATTTATAGTTCAAATAAATATTTCAACAGCTCTTTATGGAATGATGTGATGTAATTTGTAATAAGTATGTGACACACCAAAGTGCTACTAAGAGACTGTTATTTCTTGCCCCAGTCACTTGATGCAGGTGATTGTTTTGTGAGATTAATACTCCTGTCACATAACACTTGCCTCTCTCTAGTGTTATATCTTCCCCTTTATTGTGTCTGTGAATCAAATGCAAATAAAATTATGGTGCCAACTAAATTTGACAAGAATAAAATAGCATCCTTAGTCAATTTTGTGATGCCTCTGAAAGGCCAACGGGGATTTTTTTTTTTTTTCCCATTTTACTCATCCTATTTAGTGATGGAATAAAAAGCCATTCCCCACAAGGTCCTGTGCTGGATAGGGCTGGTGCAGAGAGCAGCCTCCCCTGCTCTGCTTTTCTGGCTGCTACTTCTGTGCTGTGGTGATGCAAGTGTACTGCAGCAAACTTGCAGCAGCCGAACAAAGAGTATGTATCCGTTTGTGGTTGCTAACATTTTCTGGTGGTAACAGGGAAGGCTGCGAACCGTGCACTAAATTAAGACCGTTGGTCCCTGAAGTACACACTTTGAAAGCCACGGTAATTGGGACACTGGGTCACGAGAGTGCTGACAATTGGAACAACCTTTCCAAATGTAAGTGAGAATATGAAACGGTACGGAGGATGGCATCCTGTGCCATTCTAGTGCTAGCACTGGAGCAGGAGGGATTGCGGAAAGCTGTATCCACGGCCAGTGCCGTGACCTAGTGCCTCACTTACGTGCACCCAAAGGATGCACTCCACAAGCTGATGCAGTACGCAGATTATAGCATGGACCGCCAGGTCTGTCACCCCTGACTCTCCACTAAGCCCTGTCACCGATCCCCTTTCACCTTTTCTCTCAAAATTGCTGGTATACTGGCTTCTCTGAGGTGCTGGAGAAGCAGCTCTCTACGAGGGGAAATTCATAAAGGAGAACCAAAAATGAAAAGGCATTGAGATGACAGGGAGAAGAGGGAATTCCTGAAGGTCACTCTAGGGTCGGAGTGTGAGGCTCTTCATTTTCTGACAAGCAGGCAGCTCGTTATTTCAGTCCAGGATGACTCTAACAAGAAGAGCCGATTTTTTCAAGGACTATATTCCTTGAGAAATGCAGTTATCTTGGGACAATTTGTGTGAGATTTTAAGCAGGAAGGGAGGTGATGGGGAGAGAAAACTCCCAGGAGGAAGTATTGCTACCTTCCCTCTCACCTATTCCTTATCCACAAGGATGGGGACGCTCTGTGAGGTGGGAGGGTAACCTATTTGTGACCAGTCAGTGCACGTCTGCCCACATCCATGCCAAACAACACGCTGCTTCCCTGACTGCTCCCATGAGTAAAAGACCATTTAATTGTTTGTAAGTCTGTCCTGTGACTTCTCTGTTTTTTTTTTTTTTTTACCTCCATCCTGGGTGAAAGTTTCAAAGGACCATCCTGGGTGAAAGTTTCAAAGGACAAGGATATGGCTAAGCAAAGAAGAGCTGTTAGGAACCAGTGACTTGTTCTTGGTGATAACTTGGGAAATGGTGTCACAAATCAGCCAAGAAACTGCTTTCCTATGGGTTGAACTCCAGTTAAAGGGGTAGGGGAGAAATAACAAAACCACTCCTCTCCAGATGGAGACCTCGAGAACCACTATGTCCTGGGCCCTCAGGAGAAGGTCCTAGAAGCTGCTAGGGGGCAAGATGCTTTTTTGACAGGTATCATAGGTAGGACTTCTCTGTACTGATTTCCATCCTTTTAGCCACAGGTTTGCCCATCTCTTGTGATCTAGCTATGCATTACATGGGTTTGGAGCTTCCAGACACATCCATGGATAATTTGCATCTACCATTCCGTGTTTCTGCAGGTGTCAGCTCTAACAGAGTGGGTTTTTTTGGAAAAAAGACGACCTTGGTTACTGCAGCAAGAGAGAGACGGGAGAGAGGAAGGTCTCTGACCCCAGCACTGATCCCAGGACAGCTGGACACGGAGATGCTGTCCTTTAGGAAAGGTCCAGATATCATCTCTGGTCAGGGAGGGCGACCGCTCTGACCCGAGCCATGTGTGGCCAGGGGATGTAAGGGCAGGTAGTATTTCGAAAGAAAAGTTCAACCTGGATGGTAGCTGTAGTACTGAGTGAGGATATGCAAAAATCTTATGCAAGTTTTTAACATTTACAAAGCAGAGCATGTTTCTCGAGCAGAATCTCTCTCCCCCCTCAACTGATGCATGAAGCGAGGAAGATTTGATGTACCACTTTTTCCAAATGTACAATAAATAAAATGCTGGCTGCTGCTAGAAAAGGCTGAAAAAAGTTCTCTTAAAATAGTTATCTAACCTGTACCTTTTCCTTTCAGCTGCTGTAATTTCTCTGCCACTCAGCAGCCCAGAGAGCAATGCTCAGCATGTTTTACAAGCGCTTTATGTAACTTGCAGAGAAGAATAAAAAGGTCATCTTTCTAATGCTGTGTAATCCTGCACACTATTAAGTACCAGAGGTACTTCTCTTTTGTACCAATTGTACTGAAAAAACAAGAGTGGAAGTCATGAGCATTTAGACAGTATTCTGTTGGGCATATATGTTATCAAAGCCAGGAACAGTCCTCTGCCGAGAGAGAGACACTATACATTTTCAAGTGGTAGCACATCTGTAATCTTGCCCAAGTGTTACAGCATATATCCTCAGCTGTGTCCAGTGGAGCTATGCTATGGATTTGCTTTCATTTCTATATGTCTGCTGCGTGTATTGATTATCTGAGCAAATGATGCTAAAGCAGCTAGATGATGTTTACCCAAATTGAAAAGATAATTGGCCAGATTCAACCCTGATGTAACTGTTCCAATCAGTGAAGTTCTGTCAAGGACAAATTTGCCTCAAGAGAAGGAGAATTCCCCACGACGTGCCTGTTAAACCAAAGCAGTTGCCAAAAATAAATTAGGAAAAATAAAGCAGCTCTCTCAGAAAAAGCACATCTTACCCAAATCTGTGCTTCCCTGCTGGGATCCGGGAAGACGTTGTTGGAGGACGAGTTCCCGTGGCAGGGTGCTGCCGCGGGGCTCTTGTGTCCGGCCTTTGCCCAAGTGGTTGGGCTGCAGAAACTGCTCTCATCACGGACCCAAAAGGCTTGGCCTGGGTCTCCACCATGGGATGGGGACCCGCAAGTGCCGGGGGGAGCTGGTGGAGACCTCCTTACCTCCTCCACAGCTATATCTCTAAATAAAGCAGGAGCACACATCTGGGTCTGATCGCCCCAGCAGGCTTGTGCCCACCATGCCTATGGCTAGTACTGCTTAGAGTTGATATGATTGGGAGACAGCTAGTTAGCGGGGTCGAAACAGAGCCCGTTTTATTTATCAGCATAAACATCCCCGGGGGGCTGGATTAAATGTTCGCATGCTGGGGAAAGCAGATTGTGCCAGCAGAAAGGATGAATCAGTCCTGAAGACAGATGCATCTTGCATTCAGCTTCTGTGTCTGCCAGACTGCCCTGCACCCTGTTACTGGGGAGGCTCGAGCCTGTAGTGTGATTTTCTAGTACTAGTGGATATTTTTAGTCAAATTCTCTCTCATGTTCACTCTCCTTAAATGCTAGCCATTAATGCAATGCACATTCTCTTTGTGGCATTTTGTGCTTAGAGTTTCCTGGATGGATGGATTGTTCTGTAATGCAGGTAACCCTAATGAATAAATAAATGTCAACTCGATATTTCATAAAGTAAAATACTATAGCTGTTCTGGGTAGTATGCTAAAGTAATTTTACCTTTACAGCAATTCTGATCTCAATTTCAGCGTGTTTTCAAATCTATCCAATATAAATCTGAACGAACAATTCATTATGAATAATTTATACAGCAGATTTGACCCACTTTTCTGTTTGCAAATTACTATAATTCCTCTGTAATGGTTGTGTTTTCCCCTCCAGTTTTTGCCCTCCAAACCTAGATTGAGGCCAAGTAAGGCTACTCTGAAATAAATGGTAATTTAACTCTACCTACTGCTTGCTTCCAGGCTGTGGATCCAACTCTTCTATGAGCAAATATGATATCAAAACCACACTGTAATTACTTAAATGTTGTATCGTTCCTTTTGGAGGAGAAAGGATAGAGGTAATTGGTTGTTTGCTGAGAGTTTTATGCAATTATCACTGGCATACTTATAGAATTTTCATCTTGTGATTGGTCATCTCTGTATTACTAGTGCTGCTAATTAGTTGACAAAGTTAATTTTGCAAAGAATCTCTGAAAAAAATCAGTAAAGGGCATAGAAAGATCAGTGGAAATTGCAGAATACTTTATTTTCCTCCTCTTCCCAGAGCTTTGTCTTTAAGCCTCAGTTCTAAAAAAATCTGGCTTCATTCCTGGTTGATGAAATACAAAGACATGGCCAGCACATTTATCTGTGGCTGGTCAGAAGACTTTACATTCTTCTTTTTCCTGACATACTTTAAACAATGAAATTGTACTTGCACAGTCTTTCTCATGAACTATGTAGGGATAATTTTTCGTCTTTCTGTTTTTGATTAATTATTATAGCACCTAAGTACTGTCCTGAGACATTGGGAAGCTTGTGCCTCTTGTACTCTGTATCCAGTGCAGGAAAGGAGTTTCTAATTGTGCATGGGGGAATGAAGCCATATGCATTTACCTTTAATAATCCCGGTGGTTCTGATACACAGAGATGTTTTATCTGCCGAACAGCTCTTTTGAAATCTTACGGCTCTTCAATTTGTTCTTTTGTTTGCTTTTCAGAATACAGTGTGGCAGCCTGTATTTCAACCTCAATAAAGTACAGCATTTGGCACTCATCCTCTTTAAAAGGATTCTTATCCCTTTATAAAGATGGATAGCTTGGTCATGGAAAGCAGAATACAGCCTCTGTAAGAAATGGGAACAATGTACAAATGAGGCAGTAAAAATAAATGACACATTAGATTCACTAGCCAAGCAAGATGCTACAGTCTACATAAAGGCAAAGATGCTGACTTCACAGGACCCTGCGAGCAGAGCTTCTGTAGGCAGCAGCAATTTACAATTACTGGTACATTAATGATGGTATGTGATAAGTGAATTACTGGGACGTCGGTAAATGCTATTCTCATTAAAAGTCAATCTATCGTTGGCACTAAACTCATAGTTTTCAGAGATGCCTACATGTTGAACCATAAAAAAAAATAAAAAATTCTGAGCTATCATCTGGCAAGAAGAGTGTCAGCTGAGGAGTGAAACCTTTTTTTAGTAGGTGCTGTAGAGGAAATCCTTTTAAGCCATTGAAAAGGCATACACGTGTAAGATATTGGAAGACACCTTTCTATTAATTTCCTGCAGAAAGCCAGAGGAAGTAGGTCAACTATCTTTGAGTTACAGGTTCATCAAAGCTGTCAAAGTGCAGCTAATTTTGAAAAATGAAGAAGTGCCCTGGCAAGAGGGTTTGGGGCATTTTATATTTCAGTTGTTGGAAAGAGATTCCTAGAATCTCTCCAAGATCTGGCTTCCTCTGTTATGGCATGGGTTGCCTTTTAGCTATTATCCCCGTGATGTTCTTGGTTACTTATATCCAAGTTGGTAAATGGGTTTAGCTTTTCATTTGGTTTAGGTGACCTGTGATGGTTGCTGGGGGGAATATCTTTCTAAAAGACAGAGCCTGGGGAAGGGGACTGATAGGGCGCCTCTTCTAGAAGATATTGAACTAACAAAAATGTGGGGAAAATGGGGAAATACCTGTGAATGGGAATGGTTGACCTTCCCTCCTCACATTCAGCTGAAGAGCTAGGCATGTACTCCTAGATTTTTTGTGGGTTTAGACAATTGTGTGGAAGGTTACTGTACTTCTTCTCAAGGGGTCCAGTCTAGGAAGTCCAGTTAGGCAAGCAGACCACTTAGTTTTCGAAGAATGTAGCTGAACAAGGATTCTAACATGGGGTGACCCTTTTGAAAGCTTTCTCAGATCAAACGATGGATCAAAACGTATTCTGTTTGAGTTCTTGCTTAATGCATGCACTTGCCAGTAAAGGTTTGTCTCGGCAGTTTGACTGGAGTGCTAAGTCTCCATGAAGTGTGAAGGGTCCCCAGGAGATGTGAATAGGGACACTAAGATGCATACGTCCCAGAAAAGGGATTTGGACTGGGGAAGAGACCAGCGGGACGTGCAGAACAACAGGAAAGAAGACTGCTGAGTCAGCCAAGAGGTTCCATTCACTTTATTCCGGCTAGTTTGTTCTTAGTCATCAAGGTCCCTAGATAGCAAACATAATTAGCCTCATTCAGCCTTAGTCTTGTTCACTCTGCCTCTTAAATAGCTATGGACTGTGATAATATCCCTGCTTCCTTACTGGTTGTGACATAGTTACATGACTGTTTTCTTATTGGGTGGCTCGTGGGGCACATGACATTTTTGGGTAAAGACCCTTTCTGATTCCCAAATTGATCTGCACTAAGGTCAGAGCTGACTGAAGGGAGGTTGTTAACGCGGTCGTGTGGTACAGTAAAGCACTGTCACCTCAGAAGCCTACTACTGCACAAGCGTTCCCGAAAAACTCCTAGGTGCGAGTGAAAGGACAATGGTATTTATATGACTGTAATCTTGAGGTGATGTGTAAATGCATTACATTCCTTAGGGCATTATACTAAAGAAATGGGTGCTGTGCCTCTGCAGACAGGCTGTACAAAGAGGTTGTAGTACTGTTTGGGTCTCAGTGTCTTATGATGAAGCTGATTAGACCTAAAGGCTTCCTCCTGTCCTGCCATTTGGAAAATGCCCTCAGTGAAAAGCATGCTCATTCAGGGTTTTAGCAAGCTTCTCAGGGGCCATTTTCTTCCTGGAATAATTTCCATCTTCTTGGATATTCTTCAGTCACACTTTCTGCAATAGCCTCATGTTTCTCATTGACATGTTGACATAATTGTAGTAAGCTATCATGTAAAGAGGTACTGCACACAGATTGAAAGCATTGGATGTCTTGTGATTCTTCAAGAATCTCTTAGGAATGTTAATGAATCCCATTGTTACTCATTCCATCAACAGCCTTTGTTTTTTTTTTCTTAAGAAAAAGATGAAGTGCAATATGGTTTAAAATGCTTATTGTAAAGTGCTGGAAGTAGAGCCTTAAAATGAGAACAATACTCTTCTCTTTACCGTGCAAGTTTAAAAGAGAAAAAGTAGTTTGAAATGCAACTACAGTTTTCTTAGCAAATGATCCTTATCCTGAACTCACGTTAGAATCAGCTGAATTTTCCTCTCCTACATGCAAAGGAACTACTCCATTTTTACTGATATCCCCATTCACATTTCTGGTGTTCATATTGCAGAGGAACTAGATTACCCGCTACAGGTCTGTAATATAAAAATGCTGGAAGCTTGGAGATGTGTTTCATCCTTAAGGCTGCATGACTTACCCCATGTAATAGGGTAGATTATATTAAAATTTGATTTAGGGTTTTTGAATGGCACATCATTCAAATCAAGAAAACATGTGTTGTTCTGTATTTGAAAGGTGTTTTTTAAGCAATAATACGATAACCTGGAACTTAAGATAATGGGAAATGGGAAATGAAATGGGAAAAGAAATTATTCTTAATTCATGTATCATACATGGACATATATAAAATTTCTAAACATTTAATTTGCACATATGTTAACATACATACTCACACACAAGTGCACAATATGCTTTATACATGATTAGACTTCAAAGACATATTTCAGGAATCAGTTTGACAACTGTTTAAGTAATAGTTTGTATATTGATGAGTATTAATTCATATTTGACCTCTTTGATGCGTTTTTAAGTTCATATGGCCCAAGAAGACTTTTGTCACTCCCCTTCCTTTGGCAGGAACTTTAACTCTGCCCGTCTGGCTTTTAAATAGAAAACGACTTACAATTATTTCTTCTTTGGAAAACTTAAAATTTAAAGCACAAGTCTGTGAAGATAGATACATGTTGTCCCATCGGGGCGCAGCTGTATTTCATTCCCAGTCCTCATCTGCTTGCAAGCTGTTCCCTGTTGGGAAGTTGTCATCTGGAGCACACCTATTGCTCACCAGTATGAGCCGATCTGAAGCGTGTCTGGGGTTTCAACCCAGTACTCCCTGCCCACGCAGAGCTCTCTGAAGGCATCCTTGTGACCTCTCCAGCCCTTACACCACTCACCCTCTTCCCTCTTGACGTACACGTTGTACCCTTGACTGAACACTCTTAAAAGCTGTTTCGGACGGAGAGCCGTCAATGGTCTCTGCTTTCATCCTTCCCAAGTCCTGGACCTAAAAGCAGTAAGCGGCCAGGCTAAAGTCCAGAGAGCCCTAGAGAACAGGCACCATATACAAAGCGGCTTTAGCGGCAATAACCTCAACTTCTGGTCCAGGTCCACGAGGACGCCATTAGCTACTGGTTTACACCTAGTGTAAAAACCATGGGGCGAGTTGTGTGAGGAGAACAATCACTAGGTGCTCTGGGTGGCTGTTTTGGAGGGGATTGGGTTGAAACCTCAAACATAACATTTTGCTGTTTATCACTTGCTTTTTTTTTAAAAGCCCTTTTTTGTTATAAATAAAAAGCTTCACGGAAATATAATGCGTTCTAGTAAACTGGGGAAGCTGTTCAACTTGTGTATATGCTCTCCCTCCCTCCTTGCCCTTTTCGGTGGGGGCCAGGACAGGTCAGCTGTACTCCTGGCCCACACCAGTAGCCTGGACCAGGTTGGCAGAGGTCACCAGTCCAACCGTGAGCTGTGTGGGGCTAAGACAGAACTGGTACAACGGGGAAGGAGTCACGGACCAGCCGCTTGCCTTTCAGAGTGTATTGCAGCTTACTTTTGTGCAGTAAACCGCATGCTGCACTGAGAATATTTCTGCACCCTGTAAAGTGTGCGTACTGCCCACAGTGGTGTCAGGCTGGAGGAGAACGATCCAGAGGGTCCCCTCTTGCTGTGCCAAAGAAAAAAGTTTCTGGGAGCTGTGATTCAAAGCACAGCTCTTTGGACAGCGCTTGGGATGATCTCGGCATCAACACTGAGAGTCCCTGTCTTGATGACAGCCACCCAAAAGTACACGCGGGGTCTGGTCACAGCGCCTGCGGAGTGGTCTCTGGAGAGCAATAAACTGCCTAACGAAGAGGTGATAAGTTGTTCCTTGTGGTTCCTGCCCACAGTAAGCGTCGTACACAGAGGAGGATGATAACTTATGGCTCTGTCAAGGCAATAGTATCATAAAAACCTCTGTAATGATGATCAAGCAGAGAAGCAGAATGTTTTAGATGACTTTACATACATGTTTGAACGGAGCACAGCAAGTGCACATCCAGGTGCTTTCAGGCAGGTTTGGTAGCCACCAGCAGATACGTTCCTGAGTTCACACCCTCATGTACGCACATGCGGGGGTTTTCGTGAAAGACTGTAATTCTAACTCCAGATAATTGTGACGGCTTCTTCAGTGTTTCACCAGCACTATACTGAGTAATGATAATAGTGGTTAAACTAGTAGCTTTCTGTGTTCTCTTTACATATTTTCCTCATGCCCTATCTTTTTTGCACTGTATTCAGATAGTTTTTTCTAGGTTACCTCCTCAAATTTCCCTGTCAGTACAGGAAATGAGGAAGTGCTTTTGTAAATCACTTGTAATATAAGAAAGCATTTGACTTTTTCTCTAGTGAAAAAAGAAGGTGTAGGAGAGAAGAGGCACGGAGTGGATGCTTTGGTCCCAGAGTGGAACCTGAAAGATGTATGTAGCACACCCCATGATACCCCCAGTGGTGTCTGAGGACTCCAAACCTCACACTGGGCAGGACACTGTCTAGAGCTAGCCAACAAGAAACTCTAAGAAGTTCTGAGTCGAAACTCTTGTCCATCTCCAGATGCCAGAAACTGAAGTGAGGGTTGCAGGGAAGCACCTTTAGTCTCTCTGCAAAATATATTCCTGAGCATATGTTACCGTAAGTATTCTTCCAAAGAACCAAAACTCATTCAAGTGGATAACAGCTGTGCAACCCAATACCTTTTATAGAACAGTTTAGATGCTGGTGCCCACCCATGGAGGGGGAGACCTGGGCCAAAATCTTTGCCTTGAGGGAACTCTGTTATATCCCATCTCACAACGGAGGGTCTTCACCCTGCCTGAGGCTGCAGAAGTCTGGATGAACGAATCTCCTATTCCTCCTTGTTATTTCCCTGGTTTCCAAAGGCGATGCAGAAGGTGGTACTATCCCAGGGTTTGGGTTCTTTCCTGGGATGGTGAGTTTGAACCTGCCCAGGCTGCAGGGAACCTGGGCTGTTCCCTTGCTGAACAGAGTCTTTATTTCATTCATTTCTGCACAAGAAATGAACAATGCTGCCTTGTCTTATATGACAAGGTGGTCATATGGCTTATATGACTCAGCAGTCATATTTTAAGAGAAAGCACAGTTTTCTCAATGATTTTAGACTGTAAAACCAATTCTTAACCAAATGAGTAAGTTAAAAATGCAAGTATGTACCTTAACAACAAGAGAAGGACAAGATTTCAGGCACTCTCTTTCTACATTTCCTTCTGGTTGGACTAGGTGTCCTTCACACAGTGTACTGATTTCTGTGACTCCTTTTTTAAGCTGCTTAGTTCTCCTAGATATCACACAGGAACCTGGATTTTTAACTCACATTTGCGATCAGCATTTTCACATCTCCATGCCTCCATAGTTACAGTGTGGAGTAAAAACAGGACTGAGGGGAAGGCACATCTCCCAGGGGGTGGGTCATCACTGATGACAAATGTGGCCTCATATTATCCTTTTCTCACCACATTTCCTGTGGAGGAAACCTAGACTGAGAATTGCTGTGGGGTATTTCAGTATGTCTCTTATTTATTTACACTGGGACAGTGTAGCATTCGCTACATATCAAGGTGCCACGCTTAGATCACTGGTCGGCCCGGACCAGGGAAAGAGACAGATAACACACACAGTGTGAGCGCCAACTTCCGGCTTTTATTGCGCAGTTAATTCCTTTTATACTAACAAGGGGAGGTGGGGTTACAGGTACATCACAAGGCTGCGACTAACCCTCTAACTTTCCGTGACATTGCGAGATCTTCCGAACGCCGACCCCTACAGGACAGTAAGAAAAAAACAGAATAAAATATAATTCCTCACTTTTTCCCTTGGCATCACTGCTCTGATGTTGTCACAAGTTTCATGCAGCTTCCAGTGGGACTGACCGCAGCCAGGAGGAGAAGAGGGAAATGTTCTTTTTACAAATGGCAAACATCTGCTTAATGCTGTCAACAGGTCTGCCATATGAAAGCTTCACTTTTTACCAGCTGCTGCCTCCACAGCCTCTGCCTCTCTCCCAAAAATGTTCCAGTTCTGGGGATCAAATGGCAAATATTGTGTGGTAGCCATAGGCTTCCTGACGAGTTAGTTAGATCAGAGCAAAGATTCAGTGATCCTGGTTTAAGATAGTGAAGTAGCTGATATTTTGGATAGACTAAAGCAAAACTGCCAGTAAGATCAGGCGTCATGGTCTGGCCTTTCGTTGTCCAGGAAAGCAGAACAGCCCCTTGTCGACCAGGAAAGCAAGCTCTGACAGGCTCTGGAATAGGTTTAGGAAAGAGCTGCCAACTCAAGAGGAGATTTAAAATGACCATAGCGAAATTAGTAATTAGAGAAACAAGATCGTTGGGATTCATCGTGACACCCTCTGACCTCCAGATATCTTAAGTCATTGAGATAAATGAGTCTATTGAGCATCAGCAGTAATTCAGTGTGGTGGGTTGACCCCGGCTGGATGCCATGTGTCCACCAAAGCCGCTCTATCATTCCCCTCCTCAGCTGGACAGGGGAGAGAAAATATAATGAAAGGCTCCTGGGTTGAGATAAGGACAGGGAGACATCACTCACCAATTACTGTCACAGGCAAAACAGACTCGACTTGGGGAAATTAGCTTAATTTATTACTAGTCAAATCAGAGTAGGATAATGAGAAATAAAACCAAATCTTAAAACACCTTCCCTCCTACCCCTCCCTTCTTCCTGGGCTCAACTCCACTCCTGATTTTCTCTCCCTCCTCCCCGCAGTGGCGCAGGGGGACGGGGAATGGGGGTTGGGGTCAGTTCATCACACGTTGTCTCTGCCGCTCCTTCCTCCTCAGGGGGAGGACTCCTCACTTGTCCCCTGCTCCACCATGGGGTCCCTCCCACGGGACACAGTCCTTCATGAATTTGTCCAACATGGGTCCTTTCCCCGGGCTGCAGTCCTTCAGGCACAGACTGCTCTAGTGTGGGTCCACCACGGGGTCACAGGTCCTGCCAGAAAAACTGCTCCAGCGCAGGTTTCCCACGGTGTCCCAGCCTCCTTCGGGCATTCCCCTGCTCTGGTGTGGGGTCTTCCCCAGGCTGCAGGTGGAGATCTGCTCCCCCGTGGACCTCCCTGGGCTGCAGGGGGACAGCCTGCCTCACCGTGGTCTTCCTCACCATGGGCTGCAGGGGAATCTCTGCTCCGGCGCCTGGAGCATCTCCTCCTCCTCCTTCCGCACTGACCTGGGGGTCTGCACGAAGGGTTGTTTCTCTCACATATTCTCACTCCTCTTTCTGGCTGCAATTGCACATTTTTTTTCCCCTCTTCTTAAATCCATTAGCCCAGAGGTGCTACCAGGGTCACTGATGGGCTCAGCCTCAGCCAGCGGTGGGTCCGTCTTGGAGCCGGCTGGCATTGGCTCTGTCGGACATGGGGGAAGCTTCTAGCAGCTTCTCACAGAAGCCACCCCTGTAGCCGCCCCAATACCAAAACCTGGCTACACAAACCCCATACACTCAGTTTCAGTGGGTACAAATTCCTTATGACTAAATCCAGCAGCACAGAGTGCCAGGGGATGGATCATATAGAGCTTGGCACAATTGTAAAACTGTATTTATTAAACACACTTTCTGGCCGGTTCAGCCACTAACAGTTAAACTTTAAAAGCATTGGCCTGAAATCCTGAATCTAAACAAAGTGCAGCAGATGAAACACATTACTTTATGGGATTATTATAGTCCTAAATCTAGGACTGCAGAGCCAAATCTCAGAGTTTTTTCTCCCTTAGTGATTTGCTGCTTGAGGAAAGGAAGGGTTCCAGAACACTGACCAGAGGTAATGCTTTAAGTACACTGACCACACCAACTACTGAAAATAATGATGATCTACAGCTTACATGATAGCAGCATACTTCCTCCATTGCTTGTTTTAATTCAAACTGATAGAGTCATAGAACTAGCTGAGTTTTGCATAAATCACCAATGGTAATACTCTTTCAAGGGTAATCACAACATTAATATCCCAGGCAGGGCAAGAAATAATTAAAATGTAGTAGATTACATATAGAGATTTCTAATATTAATGCGAAGCACCTTTAGTCAATAAAATGAACAGCATCTTTAGTTCATAGAAATGAATATTTAAAAACAATACTGTAATGCATTTTCTTTCAATTGCTTTTTTTTCCTTGCAATCTTCATTCTTCTTGGTAATAATGGTATTTTTTTTCTCCAACTAATACCTTTCATTCTTCTTTTATAAAAGCTGAAATGATGACACATCTCCCACATCCCTCCCCCATCACTGGGCAGCAATATATAGCTCCATAGATACATCTCAAATGTATTAGGTACCAGATTGCTCTTTCCACAAAAGGAATCCAACTTCAAACCCTTTTATTATGGGCCCAGCTCAGCTGTCCCTGTTCATGCTGAAGAGTTTGTATAAGAAAACTGAGACTCCCTGCAGAAAGTGGCAATCTCTGGTACACCTCTGCAGCTGTCGAATAGAGCAGCACTTCAGAGAAATGCTTTCACATGCTCCAAGATTTTTTTTTTTCTGATTAGCTTTGATATATAGCCATCTCTGAGCCTGACCCTATTCATGCAGAAGTTACTGTGACATTTCTTTACTGTTTACAGGCATCCACAATAGATTTGCAAATGCAAAAGCAGGCTAGGGTGAATTCCTTACAGATTGAGGTAGCTGGTTTCAATAACAGGATTAGTGATTTTAGATTACTAAGGAAATAGCTAATTAACCATATAATATTTGATCTGTCCTAGTATAAAAAAAAAAAAAAAGGATGAAGTTACAAATTCTTGGCCACTTGGAATTTTCTGTCTCTAGAAAATGGCTATTTTGCAAATAATTGACTTGAATGCAGAGAGACAATGAAGTTAACCCAACAGCTTTACCGTTTTAAAATAAGTAATGGACTGCCCATGAGTAAGCCAATGGCTCAGCGAAATGCCAATGTTGGAGAGTTACAGCCAAAGCCAGGCTTTGACATCTGGCCCCTGTGACTGCCAAGTTTATTCAGTGAGGGATTGCAATGGATGACTGTGTCAAAAAAGAGATTGCGAGAGCTGAGTAGGGATGCAAAGCGATCACTTTTCCCTCCCATCTCTCCTCCTCCTCCACCCCCATATGTCACAGTGCTAGTGAAAAGAATGATATCGTGTCAAATTAATGGTTCAATCCCATGTCTGCAACAGCATTTTTGGAACGCGGAAGCGGTTCTAAAACCTGAGCTTGTATCAAAGTCTAATCTGTGACCTGCGAGATAGGCTGTTTGGAGTGGAGCTCAGCAAACTGGCCTTTTCAAGCCATACAGAATCAGGTCATCCGAATTCAGGGCGGTCATGCTGCTTTAGAAGTGGTGTTTTCCACCACTCCGTTACCTCACGACAGCGTGTTGTGTCAGCAGACTGCTGGTGAAGCACGGCGTGCCTAATGATACTGGCTGTCATTAATGGCTGATTGAGAACTGCTACATTTCATCTCGTGGTTTTCTGGCAACTCAAGTTGACTCTTTTTTATTTTTTAAAGAGTATTCTTAATCCATTCTTAAGGGCTTATGCACTAAAGTAAATAACTCCCATTTAGAGCCTGTCTACATTTTGGTGCTGAGGGAAAATGATCTGCATTAAATATAGTGATTTTGAAATTGATTATTGAAGTTACATTAATCCCCCATGCCAGTGAAAACTATTATACAAAATGAAACTTACTTTCAGTCACTATAATTTACTTCCCTTCGGACTTTAGAAGTGACGTAGACGAAATTGAATTTCACCCTGTTTCTTTCTGAATAACAGTGTCCATTTAAGAGGTTTAATCTGGTTTTGCAGCTATTTAGATTAACATTTTTGAGAAAGATGATAGAAATTACATGGGGGAAGGTAAATAGAGACTACAGAAAAGCCCTTTAGAGTACATCTATTCTTTCTTGTTTCCCAAGCCTTATTTTAGCGTTTCAACAGAAACTGCAGATTCAGTGGCCATTTTCTCTAATTAAACTGTCATGGGAATATTGAAATAACTTGAGTGTGGGCCTTAATCATGCTAAAACATGCACATATGCACTGTTACCTTTGAAATCGGTGGATTACTCAAAGTATGACAGCCAGCCACCCGTGCTAATGTTCACTGGATAGGGACCCTGAAGTACAAAGAAGGAAATGGCAGAAGGAGATGCTCAGTAACTCTATCGTTTACCCATTTCTGGGCTTGCAAGAGTGTAAAGAGTAACAATCTCTTTTTCAGCTTCACCCAGGGATGCATGCCACAATTCCCCTACTGCGGACTTCAGTGACTGGCTGTGGACATCTACAGGCTGGACATCTGTACCTGGTTTTACCATCTAGAGCTTCTTTATGGTCAATGGAAAGAAACAAGAGCTTCCAAGATGCTCTTCATCTCATCCCGAGGTAGCTACCAAGTCATGCTCTAAAAGTATCTATTTCCCTCCTTATCAAATTTGCTCTCAGCTAGGTCAGGTGCTGGTGTCTACTCCTTGATATCTAAAGTTGGGAGAGTTTGGTTTGTCTTCCCAGAGCCTCAAAAGGATATTAGAGTGCAGTTCCCGTCTTCTGGTCATGCAAATGCTTTCTCTGTCCAACACGGACAGGTGTGTTTCTGAGAAAAGTCATACAAAAAAAGGTGCTGCTCTTTTCAGTTAAAACTTTCTAGGTATGTTAATGAGCAGTGTCACATTTTGGGAAACCTGCGTAACTTGTTATCCTCTCTAGGAAAAGGGAAGATATGGAGAGAGAACACAGGTTTTATTTGTGCCTCTTCTGTCTGTTTGCTCTCGTGGTACAAACTACTTCAGGAACTTTAATATTCTGTTGAAGAGCATTTTACTTTCACATACCCAAGGTAAATGGATTTTCCTCCAGCTGCTTGATTAATAAACTGTACTGAGCAGATTTCTTCATTCAGTAGATCATTATAATTCACCATTTGGTTTTAAGCTTTATTTATAACTTTATTCTTTCATCAGAAACTCATTTAAAATCATTTTACTTTGCATATAAAATTAGTAGAATGAACAATATCAGGTATTTAAAACCAGTTTATTCCAGCCACCTGCTTAAATGCATTTCACTCACCTAACAGTGTGTCTTTGTGAGGTACGCAGACCAGGCTGTCTCCCACCTGGCCGTATCAGAGGGTTGTTTAAGGATATCTTCTTATTCATCTGACTCTCTTCCACAATTTTTGCAAAGGGTTTTGCAGAGGACTGCTGTAATGGGCTTGTTCCTTGCTTGTGGAAGACTGTGGAAACTCCCATGTGTAAGCGGCCTCTGCTGCACGATTATCGCAGGTGCCCCAGAAATGATGCACGCACTTCTGCAGAATGAGCGGAGATTCCACCATGCTTCAACCAGCCCTTTGTTTTAAGGGAAGAAAAAGGTTAGTGCCATGGTCTGAAGCACCCCCTTTTTTCTTCTCCCCTTTTAAAAGGACTGGAACAAAGTGCAAGGTGCATTTTTTTCCCCATAAAACAGGTAGGAATTTGATTAGCTCCAGGCAGTGCCTGGAGCTGAAGTCAAGCGTGTGCTGCCAGTTCAGGCCTTGACCCTTCCGAATATGAAACCCAGTTCTCCAAGCTGGTGGTTCAGTAACAGACTACTGCAGAAACCCTAAGTGAAGCCATTCCGGGTGATATCTCTGCCAGACTCGAGTACAGCTCTGAGATCGATGGGGTGACCAATTTGGGTAACTGCCCACATGTTCGCCATCTGCATTGTATAAAGATGCAAGATTTTAAATCAACTTCTGTATGTGCTCCGTACCACTGGACTTTCGGCCCTGGAGGGATTTATTAAGCTTGTCATCAAGTTGCGCTGTGGTGCATTATTAAGTGGAACTGTTCAGAAGCCATGCGGGGATTCCATCTCTGAAAATGCAGTACCACAGCATTTTGAAGAGCATCCTAGTCCCTCCAACGCAGAAAGGGCCAGATACAGTTCTCCATGCAGCATCACTGCCAGACAGTCTGGCAGTCTAGCCTGACCCCCTGAGTGTAGTTCAACTGTGGCAGTGACAGCCAAAAAAGGAACCGGACTCAGGGCCAAGATCAGAGCCAACTGGAAAAAATGAAAGTGTGGTGAAGGTAGGGCAGCAAGCAAAGAATCACCTCTACAGCTCTACATGCAGCTCCAGTTTTAAAGCATTTTTTTCCTGCATCACACTTTTATTCTGTCCAAGTAACCAGCCTGCCAGAGTTCATGCAGTACCTAGAGAGCTGTTGTCCCCATATCCAGATGTGCTCATGTGTGACTAGACTGGGAACACCTGGAACCTGTGTGAGCTGCATCCGTATATTCCAGAAGCTGATGGCTGATGATCACAGCCTGGGGTCAATTTTTTCTGGCCTTCCTGCTGGGGATTTGTCTCAGCAGAATTTAGGCTGGGTCTGGAACAGGACATTATCGTGTAAAACAAGATCAAGGCACAGCTGAGAAGTTCCTGAATGGTGATTGCAAAAGTCTCATGCTGCTGCTGTCTGCCCAGTTCACTTTCAAGGACTTTGGGAACAAAACAGTATTTAAGAACTTTGGATGCAGGCTACGTGTAATTTGGTACAAGAGAGCACTTCTCCTTTCCCTCCCCATGGTGCCTAGCTTGCTGAAGCAGCTGAAAGACCTGAGTTTTAGTGACAAAATGTTCTCAAGTGCCCAAAGTTATGCTCCAGTGCAAGGCTGGAAATGTTACCACTTAGTCTGAACTGGGCATCCAGCTGTTTATTTCTCTTCATTCACTTCCAAACATACAGCTGACGAAGGAAGGTCCTCCTCTGCACAGTGAGAGCTGGTGCAGTCTCCCAGGACACCAGGGCCACCAGCGCTCCCACTCAGCAAGTTTGGCTCTACCTTAAGTCCAGCAGAGCCCTGTGTGGCTCTGGAAGTGGTGGGCAAGGCCGTTGTGCCGGGAACCGTATGGACAAAAATACAACCTTCGTGAGCCAGAAGGACAGGAGCAGGGATCGGTCTTCCTCTGTAATGATGGTACTTGCTGGAGGGCAGATGTGGTACCAGTTGTCTGGCTGTTTATTCATTTGGATAAAAGCCCAGAAAGGATCCTGGATATTAATATCAGAGTCTGAGTCTTCTGTTTTGCAACTAAGTTCCCTGACTACCACACTTTCTGAAATGCATATGCTCTCTGATTTTGCCCAGTCTGAAGAGCTTTGCTGTGTAGCATCACCAAGTCAAGAGAGGCACGGGCACTGACCACATCCAGATTAGGTTTCTTGCTTGTAGACTTGGAAGAAGCTACTAGAAGGTGTTGTTTGCAACGCACAAGCTGAAGAAGGAAGTGGCCTTGGTTTCCTACTTCCTACAGCACCGCCTTGACCCTTTCAACTCTGCTTACTCCAAAGAAGGGACTGTCTCCGTCCTTGCAAGGACCGACTGTAGGCTTTTGTCCAGTGAGCAGGACACTGTGCTGTGGGTCCAGACTCCGTGCATACATATATGTGTGTGTGAGTATGCATGTATATATATGAAAATACATAGGAAGGTGTATTCCCTCAGTTAAACTCTGTTGAGGGACAGGGTTTAAGACCTTCCATTGTGTTTAGTGTTTCCTAATGACAAGACTTAGATGACTACTACTGAAGCTATCATGTCTTTTTTTAACTGCCCTTTTGAAGCCAAATCTCAGCTCTGGGTTTCACCCCAAGAGCCAGGAGCCCTGGCAGATGCCTTGTACAGCTTTATTTTCAGGTACCCGTATCTTTTATTGGATCCAGACCTCAGATATCAAAACAGACTTGTTGTCTGCTTCTTTGGTAACCTAATGCTATGAAGAACATGAAGTTAATTCACGTATAATGTGACGCAGGGAATCAGTTATATACCAAAAGTTGCTGAAGAGCACAAAAGGTCAAAGGAAAGATGTGTTTAAAGTTTTGCACAATGTTATTGTGTGCACCTGCATTTGGAGGGGGGTGGGGAAGGGGATTAAAGGTTTCTCACAGTTGGGCCACATTCTTTCCATGATTATTTAAGCATTACTTGAAGCAGATTCTAGCTCACACAAATATCCGATTAGTGCAGCTAAGACTGGCGTGGAGCAAGCGTTCAGTGTGTGAGGTCAGATTTGTTTTGCTAGAATCAAATGTACTTATGAAAAGCATTCTGGTCCACCAGGTACTTTGAGTCCTTCCTGGATTTTTTTTCTTGGTTCAGAATGGCGTAGACTTGACAAAGTCTATGAAATGACTAAATGAAAAATTCTTGCTAAAGTAGATATATTAGTGCGGAGTGTGGAAAGTGCTGTCTTGCAAGCAGTTTATTCTGGTAAAAGATGCCAGTATAAAGGCTGGTGTTTAGAAATACAGTGTAATGCTGCCTATAAAATAGTTCCTTTTTTGGGTATGAGCTGCATGTTTGTTAGGTGGCTTTAACAATTTCAGTAATTTCAGTAGTATAGACCAAGCCACAGAGAGTCAACTGCCCAGCCATGCAGTTTTTGTTTGCCAGCAAGTCATTGAAAACACTACCTAGTGAATCGAGATCAGTGCTTTATTGCAGACAGGACACGTTTTGAAGAAAATCTCCCATTTGTCCCTGTGTACCTTGCTCTGGGTCACGGAGCAGTCTCTGAGCATGCAAGCTGGAATGCTCTTGCTTGAACTAAACAAACTGATGGGCTTCAGGAGAACCTTCGGTGTGTTCCAGCCAGTCGTGGACCTTCAGTCCATGGGACGAGACTAGAGCTACCAGAAGTACTGCTCCCTGAAATTGGGATAGTGTGACATGCAGATCCTTAGCACCAGCTGTCCCACTCTGCAGATTCAGTCCTATTGCACGTCACTTCTTACTAATGCAGACATGAGCCAGTTTTTGGAACCAAGACTTTGGAACAGAAGGGAAAACCAAGGCGTATTAAAGCATTTCTATTTCTCATCCCCACTTGGCTTCAGCGTTGGGTTTTGTCACCGAGCAGCACAGGCATTTTTGCCACTTGAGATCAAGATTTGCAGAGTGATTACACTGGCATTAAGTCTTTCATACTGCATTTATTATTTCATAACAGATTTTCGTTTCCTTTGCATGAGTAAGCAGAACAGCATGACTCCTTGTCTCCCTTCAGGACTCACGGCACGAGCTAGAGAAAGGCTGATGCAACCGAACCAACAATATTTTGACTTTACTGAAGACTCCTCTCTGTGTGGGAACAGATATCTGTGTTGTATGTGGTTTGCAGTTTCAGTGCTGGTCTTCTCTTGTGGCTAGCACAGCCTGTCCCCTAAAAATAAATGCAGAGTGAATGTTGAAGGTGTCCCCAGAGGGGACTACAGAACATACTGGTCTAACCTGCTAGCTTTCCGACCAGGGCAAGACATTTTATTTTGATTATGCTTAAGAACATTTGCTTCTTCTGTGAAATGGTATATTGTATCCCGATGAGCAAAATAGTTTTGGTTTAAAAATGGAACACAATGGCCAGTTGTGACGTGGTTGCTGCTGCATTTTTTTGGAAGTAAACTGCCTGGAGAAATAACCTAGGATGCACAAGCAAGGCAAGCCCAATGGGTAGGTACTCCCACGGTCACTTTGGAATCAGCAGTACTAAAGGAAAGACTTCAGGCTTCAGCTGCCAGAATACTGCCTGACCGGGCTGTCTGAGCTCCAGGACCAGTGGGGAGAGACTTCTTCAGAGGGCAGCATGGCCCAGCCATCTATCTCAGTGTGTGCTGTGCTGTGCTCAGGAGATGTCTCTCTTGCTCTCTCAGAGAAGATTTTAGACTGGGTATTTAATGGTTGAAGTGCTGAGATGACTTCCACCCTAAATTTCCATTCCCTGTTCTGCCTGTTCCTCCCCTGTGTGCCACAGCAAGATTTATGTCCGTTTGTCTGCAAGACAAACTCCCATTTATAAAACCGAGATAAAATACCTTCTCTATGTCAGAGAACCATTTTTGCAGTTAACTTCAATAAATATTGTTGGTGATCAGGTTCCTTGGTATTGAAGACAGAAGATCCTAAAAGATCCTGAAAACTGTCATTATGAATTACATAACTGAAAGTGTTTTCCCATCTCATATGGCTGACCCTATACTGAAAACACGTTTTTGATAATTCAATGACAGTAATTTCTCAAATATGTTCTTGTACATGTCTTAAAAAGTCTGGGAAACATAAATTACACCTAACAGCTTTTCTGTAAACATCTCTATCTCTGGGCTGATTTTACACAAGGGTTAACTAACTCACAGGGCATTAAATGACTTTGTTAGAGAGAGGCTGGACTATGATGCAACACGGGGCATCCTGATTACAAAAGCCATTGCTGGTTAGGTTGCTTGTTCCAACCAGCGGTGAGAGAATGTCCTAGTGCAAAGAGCAGTGTGGAATCCTTAGCCTGTCCTTTTCTCTCCATCTTCTCTTTGTTTTTCTCTTGAAACTGAGTTTGCAATGAATTGCTTTTGAAAAATTAAAGATCTGCAGAAGACTATAAGCTGAGGAGAGCAATTCGTGCTGCAAATGGAAAAGGATCGGATAAGTGCAGTGCATTTTCTATTTGAAAAACCCAAGGAGCTGAAAAACAGGGTTCTTGGGTGCATTATATCTGTGCTTGATGGGACTGTCTCAGATCTTACAGGTAGTTCTTATGCTATCCAGAAAAAGTTTTCTGATGCTAATTACACTGTTTTGCTCTGTAGTGAACTAACTACTCACAGCAAGAGCAAATCCAGTCAGCATATGAAATAGTTCTGTTCTGAGCTGCTGGGAGCTTGAGAGCTCTTTTGTTTTTTTTCTGTAGGGTTGTTCCTGTACAAAACCTAGCTTAAATATTTTTGTCTATTCATTTGTACAGGTACTGCCATAATATCAATCAGGATAGCATCTGAGGACCTTCACCTCAATTTAGGGGTGTTCACTTTCAGTGCAAACTGTCTTTATACCACTCTAGATATGTGCTTTAGCAATGCACAAATGAGACAGACCCTTGCATATTGAAATAAAGCTGTCTGATGGATTTCAACATTTGTTCTGAAAAAAAGTAAAGCAGGGAGGATTATTACCACCAAAGACATCTGATGATAGGTAAGTGGCACACCCAACATGCAGCACTGCATAACTATGGTGAAGGCAAAGTTCAAAGATAAAGATGACGGCCGCTGCCATCCCATTTCCCAACCTGTCTCTAGCTGAGGTAGTGAATGAAGCCTTGAGAAGCTAAATAGGCTCAAATAAGATGTAATCAGCTAAAAAATTGTCAGCCTGCAATTCCTTATTCCCTGGAGAACACAGGGAGAGACCATCCAACAATTTGCCCCGGAGATCTCCAGACGTGTATGATGTTGAGTGATTCTTGGAAAAAGGAGGCAGTAGACCTGGTTCTGGATGGGGCTGACAAATAGATAGGAATTGTATTTCTATATAATGCTTTCACTGCTGTCCTTAGTATCCTTGGGTTGATATTATTAACTTTTTAGTTTTGTTTTGGACATTACCAATACAACTAAGAAGTGGTGTCTGGAGAAAGGACACGGACAGATCCTAAGCGTGACATCCATCTCCCTCTTCAGTTGGTGCCTTCTGGAAGGGAACAGCCTTGTCATCGAGGCCACCGTCAGAGGTGCAATCCTTGGATGCTTGTTGAAACTTTCCCTGTCTGTTGCTTATTTCAAGAGCCTTGGCTTCTCCTTGCTCTGGAGCTGGCATTCAGACATGAGTAATGACAGTCAGGCATTTGCTTTTCAGGTGAAGATCCATATATCTCAGTCAGGGGACAAAAGAGCAGCTGAGGGAAACGGGATGTGTGAATATTTACAGGCACATAGAACACATGAATTCCTCTTTACTGCTAATCACAGGCTTGAAAAAACCAGACAGGGTTGGCAAAGGAAAAGCATTAGTCCAGGTTTAGCATTTGGCTGACAAACAGATAGGAGGTGTATTTCCATTCTAATGTTTTCACTGACATTTTTAGTATCATCTATTTGGTGTTATCCTATTTTGCTTCATAAATACTTGCTGACATATATTTGAGCTGCAAAATATACTCTCTGTGTATTTTTAGAACAAAGTGACCCCTACCCTATTTTTTCCACAGGGGAACAGGAAAATGTGGAACAGTAATTAAGCTTTGAGTTTTGTATTTACAGGGAGCTTTGCATATATTAATGTGTTTAAAATTAATGATCCTTTAATTAGTACAATAAGCCAGAAAACTAAAGCAAATATAGGATGACCAACTCTTCCTTTAAAATTGTCAGAACCTGTGAACCACCACACTGATCTGAGAACTATCAATGTTTAAAATATGTATTAATGAACACTACAAAAGCCTGCTTATGACTAAGAAAAATCTACTCAGTAAAATAAAAATAGCATTTTGGAAGTTTTTAAGAACTATTTGCATATCAGAGGAAGGAATCCAGTTTGGAAATATCTCATAGCACAGTTTACTAGCTGGTTTGCCTGAGATTAGACTAATCAGCTGGCACTGAAAGAGCTGGCATTTGGTCTTACTGATGCATTACAGAAGTACACTGTTGCATTCCCTGCTCCTGTAAGCTTTGATTAAGGTTTTACACTGCTGTTAGAAAAACGCCTTATTGAAGCAGTGAGGAAATTTACATTCTGCGGGTCCATGCGGTTGGATGTTATGAATGAGAAAGGACGGTGTAGGAAGGAGTGTGATCTGGATTAAAACAGGGAGACTTCTGCTTGACAGCTCTAGCAGCAGAGCAGAGTGCAATTTACCTTGTGCTTAGCAAGCAGTTACGATAAAAACAAATGGGATCTAGGAAAAAGAAGGTGGTGAAAAGAGAGAAGAGACTACTTAGAGAAACCGGAGGAAGTTTTTCAGCTGACACCCTGGTGTGGGTGCAGTCAACATGCTCAAGGGCAAGGCTGTGTTCAGAGGGACCTGGATGGCCTGGAGGGACAGCCAACAGCAACCTCACGAAATTCGATAAGGAAAAATGCAAAGTCCTGGCCCTAGGCAGCAGCACAGGCTGGGGATGGACTGGATCTGCTGTGGGGCAGCTCTGCTGTAGCTGCTGGTGAGCTGGGCATGAGCCAGCAGTGGGGCTGGCAGCAATGAGGGACAACGGTGTCCTGGGCTGTATGAATAGAAGCAGAGCCAGCAGAGCAAGGGAGGTGGTTCCTCCCTCTGCTCAGCACTTTGTTACACCACATCTAGGCTACTGGATCCAGTTTTGGGCTCCCCAGTTCAAGAAAGACGTCAACAGACTTGAGGGAGCTCAGCGAAGGCCACTGCAATGGGAAGGGGAAGAGCATTTGCCTTACGAGGAGAAGCTGAGGCACCTGGACTTGTTCATCCTGGAGAGGACACAGCTTTGGGGGCACCCAACAGCATCGTCTCAGCACCTACAGTGAGGATGGAGCCAGACTCTTCGACGTGGTGTGTGGTGGGAGGATGCTGAGCTCAAAGCTGACCCTGCTCGGGGCAGGACATTGCGCTAGAAATATGAAGTCCCTCGCAAACCGAGCTATCCTATGGTTTTATAAATAGCAAGAAAGGGTACTAAGTCAGGCAGCTAAAATATTGGAGCAATTTGCTAGAGATTTGCATGCAGAAAGGTCTTTCTTACTCTGGGTCACAATTGCTTTTTATGCACCAGTGTACCAGCACAAAGAGGCAGCATAGTAGATCAGCAGATAGATTTTCTGGCGGATAAGCATTCAAAAAATACTGCCACTCCCCTCCGCGAGGAAAGCAAGGCTTCTGAAGTCTCAAAAGTGAAGCAAAAAGTGGAGAAAGTGAGAGACTCTGAAGCAGTTGACTTTGCAGGGCAGTTGGCGAGGCGACGGAGGTGCTCAGGCAGGCACGAGCACTCAGTGCGGGGCCGTACGCTGGGTCTCTGAGTCCTGATGAATAATGCGAAATGAAACCAACCAAAAGAGCCTTAGAAACATGCCAGTTGGTTTTATTTGGGAGTGACTGAGCAATTTGTGGGTAAAAACTAAAATCAGAAGAAAAGATAAAATGCATAATTCAAAGTTATAAGAGAACATGAGTCACATGCTGAACGCCATAAAATCAAGTCTCAGGCTCAGAGATACCATTAAAATACAGTAGTTAAAAATCAGCATTCTGTTTCTGAAGGAAGTTGCAGCCAATTTGCTGATTAATCCTCCTTCAATCCTGTAGAACAAGTACTCTTTGGCCTACATAAAAAGCATCAGAGGCTAAAACTCCAGGGCCCTTGAATACATTTTTTAATGAAGCTATTTTAATCAGTGTTGAAGAATTAAATATATTCAGGGAGCCTGTACATTTTGGTAATGGGCGACTGAGCTTTTCATTTTGTGTCACTGACTTGAATACTGCCCAGCACTGAAGTGGTTGGAAATCACAGCTACTATCTGCTGGTTTCAGTCCAGTTTCTAGTGGACAGGTGTCTATTCTATGAAAAAACATCATCACCATTGACACTAATTTGTATCTTTATTGAGAATCACAGTAGAGAGGCAAATATTCAAATGGGCATGACTGCTGAAGAGCTTTCTCAGAGACAGAAATGGAGTACTAGAATAAGATGGAAGTATCACTGGAAAATACTCATGACCTATATTTATTTTTTTATATATATATATATATATACACACACTCTACTTGTAATCCACCAAGAGATATACAGTTTCCAATCCTTTAAATTTTACTGTTGTCCAAAAATTCACACTGAAAAAATTTCCCCATGAAGTTTACCTTCCAATCAAACTGCCTTTCTAAGGTTCACTTCATCAAAACCTCTCCTTTATCTAGTGTTAAACTATTTTCTTCCACAAGAGCTTTTCCAAAGCAAAATCAGAGTGGAGCACTGCATCCCCACCTCATAATCCACCTCCTTGCAGCCACAGAAGGTGGCACCTCCAGAGTCCCACTAATGCTCAACAGCTTCCCCCATCAGCTGGCTGCTGCTTTGCATAAGGAGGGTGTTTCAGAAGGTCGTTGAGTAGAAGCCTGGTTATTGGATTAATTTCAGGCTTTGGCAGCCTTTCTGTATCTGAAACTGCTGGGATGTATCTGCCTCCTGGATTAGCAATGGAAAGGGAAGCCAGATCTTTGCACACCCCATCCCCAGATGACGTCCCAGCTGGCCTCCCAGTCTCAGGGAGAGCAACTGGCAGAGGGGGTTATGAGAAGGACAAGAAAGCCTTATGGCAAAGAGACTTACAAGGATAGATTTCTTCCTCTTCTTCTAAATGGAGAAGTAGAGCAGTTGTTGGGGCATTAGAATGAATGCTAAACGTTGTGTGGTGTGGTCCATGCCAGAAATAGAAATGTTTCCTTTGGTCTTCTCATCTCCATGAAAGTGATACACTCGCCTACCCAATCCACTTGTCATGCTATGGCCTTTTGGTTGTGATCATAAAAATTGTTTATACGGTCTGATGCTAATCAAGAGGGAGTTGGCAGAGGAGGTAGTAGAGAAGTACTTAGCTAAAATCTGAGGACATGTAGCCGGAGGGGTACTTGTAGCATTACATATGTAAAAATGGGTTTGGGATTTTATTTTTTTTTTTCTGAAGGTGCAAAGATTTTATTAGAATTGATAGAACTTCTTAATGATTTTACATTAATTACCATAATAAGAATGTATCCAATTAAGCCAATAAATATAAATATCTCCAGCCTAAGGAGATGATTGGCCTTATCCTTTTCTTTTTTTGGCAGACTTTCTTCCTGTGGTTACCTTCTAAATGTGGCACTTGAGGGTGTCTAAAGCTGACGGACCCTGAAGAAATCTTTTGTAGAATTCAATTTCTAACTGCTACTGGATGTTGATTGAATGAAAACAATTTGATATTTAGCCTTGCAGGCTCAGCCAAGTCTGTGGGAAATGAAGCTTGTACTCTTCCTGCTTTGTCACCTGCCATAAACACCTAATTCTCATCAATTCATGCAATAGGAACACTGTTGCCTGGCTTTGTCATTTGCTGTTAAAAACATGGCTTGGAAAACAAATGCGTTGTTACATTTTCTTCATCATTATATCAGTTGATTCCCAAATGAATGAGAAGTGTATTCAAAATTGTTCTGAGCTGGTTTAACAGCTGTCAAGAAATTTAATTGGACTTTTGTTGAGTAGTTTTGAAGACTGGCTCCCTTGTGTCTCTACAAACACTCTCACAGTCCTTATACCAGTGTCAAAAATCCTGCATGAAATGGCTGTGTTGCCAAGGGGACAGGGATTAGAAATAGTGCAAAAGTGTGAATGCTTCTTTTTTGCTGGTGTTGCTCATTGTCCCTTTTGGCCGTTCTGAATGTCCGTGTTGCTAAAAGTCATGGACTTGGGAGAGTTCTAGAAAAGTAACCGAGACAGCTCAAACATAGCCCTCACAACTTGTGAAAGTTAGGCACCTCAAAGAAATCCACAATTTCCAGGACAGCATGGAGTGAGGCACCAGCCCTCCTCACTGGTAAAGCTGGGTCATTTTCATTCACAAGTGCAAGAGTGACCTTCTGGCCTTCTTCTGGGCCAGAAGAACAGACAAGTGAAAATTCATTTTATAGCCTGGTCTTGAGTGTGTCCAGAAAGCAAAAGGGAAGACCCTGACTTCCATGGTTACTGACATTCTTAACATTTGTGAACTGCATGATATTTGTCTTTTTTTTCAAATAAAAATGTTTCTCAAATTGGTTTAAAATTATTGCTACGTTTTAGCTGTGAGAAACCATTAACACCAAAATCACATAATCAGCAAAAAGCATTTTAGGAATGAAGGGTTTCATTGTATGTCCTGGAAAATCTTCCCAGTCAGCTATAATACATGGAAAGAGAGTTCTGTCTAGAAACGTAGAAGGAACTTGCTTTATGTGGACAAGGAAGGAGATATGAGACAGTTTTTCAAGGTTTGCCCATTTCTACTTTGTAATAGCTGTAAACAGAGCAGTGTTATTTTCCTTGCTCATGTCGTTCAAGTAATGAATGTACAAACCTGGGCTTGTAAAAATTCTGTACCCCTAATAAATCATACCCTGTGCTTGATGAGAATGTAATCCATCACCTGTAGAATTTAATGGAAAGATAACCATAGTCTACTGCGCTCTGCTTCTAGCCATGCCACCGCAAGACTAAGCAGATGCTTAACCCCAAGTCACGGTGAGAATCAAATTCAGCAAAGGGCCCTTTCTCATTCAGTCTCAGACTTTTATGCCCTCTCTTCTTTGTGTTAGTCCAGTCTCCCACGTTCTCTGCCTTTTTCTTTAACTACTTGAGCTACGATCCACACTGAACAACACTTCCCAGTGGTTTCATCAAAGTGAAAGGCATTATGAATCAAATCACTTTTATATCCTGCAGGTACAGAAGATCATTGTAATTGTGACACCTTTGGGGCTGCTTAGAGCTCCAAAACCTCAGAACAGAGTCCCTTTTCTAAGTGGGGGAAAAGAACTCTCTCTACAAAACAAAGACCTTCCTATATGCTGACTTTTTGTAGAGAATAACTTTCTTACTATTAAAATGACAAACAGAAAGCATCATGAAAAAGGACCTGACAATCACTTGATTACAGCATCACTTGGTTGACACTTTAATGAAAGTGCCATTAAAATAATATTGGATATAAAAATGTAAGATGAAAATAAATGGGACTTTCGGACACTAGGATTTTTTTTTTAATAACATTGAGTTACTTTGCAATGTTCATATCTTTATGTGCTGATATGATTCAAAGAGTGATCACAGCTTAGTGCCAGGAAAAATGTTGACTGGAGAAAGGAAAGACATATTGCATGTAAGAAGAATGATTCCTCCCCAATATAAATACAGTTTTGTCCAGACTTCTGTTTTGCAACAAAATACAACCATGCCAGCATTAGGAGAGTATTAGTGGGCCCAAAGTTGTCAATTAAAGCATTTGTTTACTACTCACAACCCTGATCTTCCCAGAGAGGGGTTTTTTTTATATCTTTATGGAAAGGACAGAAGTACAACACGGTGAAGTATTTATAGTACCTTTTATTATGAATGTCCACAGCCATTAAAAAGAAATAGTACAAATGGTGTTTTTGGGGCTTTGTTTCAGAATCCAAAGGCCTGTTAAAGCCCAAAGCTGGCCAGTGAGCACTAGGCAAAAGGCACAGAGATTTAAGGGAGATTAGGCTGTGCGAGTCTGGGGTTTATTGTGTTCAGCCAGCCCTCTCTCACCCATTATTCCTTGCAACCTCCTGTTAGTTTTCAGTCTTCCTGCCCCATTAAAGGAATTCTTACCTGTATTTATGTCTTGCAAACTTGTGTCAGCATTCACCTACTCTGAGCCCCTGAGCTTTTCCTAATGCATTCATTAACTGAAGGAAAGTTGCTAGGAGAATGGGCAGAGCATCAAAACCAGTGCCAGAGGTGTCACTGATTTCCAGCTGTTCCAGGACTATGTGTGTATCTTTGTGAGCTCACCAAAAGGAGCGGGGAAGAAAGAGAGGTTTGGAAAGACCTTCTGAGAAAAGGCATCATGTTGCACAGAGAAGGAGATTTTGAAATCTGAAACTTCGTCCCAGCTCTAGTCCCCAGAAGAAAGCACCACTTCACGTTGCCTGTCCACATGGACTTTTCAGTGATTTTTTAGAATACAAAGCTGTTCCAATTCTTCTGAAAAGAAAATCACTAAAAGTGTGAAGTGCTGTGATAGTGCTCCATCCTATAACTTAAGGTCTTCCCAATGTTCTGCTGATAAAAATTTATGACAGTTATCAGCCTTGTAGATCCAACTTAATTCTGGAAAGCTAGTCTCCTTTTTACCACTTTTTATCATAACTCACACTACTCAAATCATGACTTCCTTGAGAACACCATCGTCTGCAAATAAATCTTACCCTGAAATTTGCTCATCTACTGCTTCCAGTAGCTTTGTGGATCTGAGATTGTAATTAGAAATTGTAAACTAGAATTGGCAATTGGCTTCATGACTAAATGTTAATAAATAGTTCTTGCACAGCTGAGAAGAAATAAAATCTAGTCCAGTGTTTTAGCTGTATTGGCTCCATAGAGTTAACACAGGCAAAAAGCAGTAAAACCTTACTTTTGTCATTAAAGTGAGCAGATCTGCTTCTGAACACATTAAAGTGACAAATCTGATGAGTTAGAAGGTGACATTTTTGCATAGGTACTTTTCAGAATAGAGCTGCACTTTAAAACATGATGTTAAAAGTGAAGGTTGCTTGCGCTGATTGGGAACATATTCCACCCAAGGAGAAGACGGGGCCGCAATCACAGTGCAAAGGGGATGAGGGGACCCAACCAGGGGTATTGAGATGGTGGCTTTTGGGAGTGCAAAACTCAGTTCCCTGAATAATAAAAATTCTTCCCTGTTATGGTGTAAGATCACCAGCAGCTCTTGCTAAAAAAATCCCTGGCAGCGACATTTTCCCCTTGCTTTATTGGGGCAGGACTGTACCACACGGAGAAACTGTAATACCCAGAAGTATTAAGGAATAATGGTTTGCATGTGATTGATGGATGGTGTTTTCTCATGAGGCAGAAGGGAGCAAGATCAGTGCCTTTAATTTACAGTGAACGTGTGTTATGCTGTAAATACATGTCCACGTGCGGATGTCTGGGGTTGTACTGTACCCCTCTCCCCTCCCATTGCCTTGCTTCATCCTGAGCCTAAGGTACATTCCAGAAAACCTTGAAGAGAGATCCTCCCTTCCTATGCCACATATTGCGGCTGCATCCAGCCCTCTGGCCTCCTAATTTTCAAACAGACTTCCCATCTGTTAAAACTGCTTTCCCACAGGAGAATTTACATATGTCCCCACTTAGCACACAAATGGAGTAAAGAAGTGAAGGTCACAATGAAAGTCATTGAAATAATGCTTTGAAATCACATGAGTACTTTAAATTCCATTTTGGAGGAGATGAAGGGACAAGTTGATTGTTTTCACAGCTAAAATGTCTCTCCCCTTGAAGGAACTGTTGACATCTCTCCCACCTCCGAAATATCCAGACAAGTTGAATAGAACAAAGAATGAAATTGATTTTAGCAACTTATATGCAACATTTGCAGAAAATCAGGAGCAGAAAAGATGAGCACAGTTTATATGCGGCAGTCATAAAGGTAGCTAAGGATGTTCAAGACAGAATTACCAGTAGATACCCATAGGGACAAATCCAGTTTGCCATCTTCATGACAATAATCCTGTTGATAGGAGCTGTAAATCAACATATGGCAAGCAATGTGTTTTTCTTAGAAACTGCTTATTGCATACCTGATATATCTGCAGGAGAAAGAGGCCTAATGTCATGTGCTCTTGGGTGCCATGACTGTTCATTATCAGATCAGAAAAGTGCTTCATAGGCCAAACTTCATCTGAAACAAATCACTTCAGCTTCATAGGCTCTCCTGGGGCAAGACCAGTTTACACCAGCCAAGGATATTGCAGGATATCTGCAATCTTCAGAACTATTGCCTGATGCAGGAGTGCCAGTTTCTCATTCTCCCAAATGCCAAATTGATATTTTGAAATAGAAACAAGACCTAACAAATTACTGAAACTAAATGAGGACTAGCAGGCCTGATTTC
Source organism: Buteo buteo (assembly GCF_964188355.1). Lineage (NCBI taxonomy): Eukaryota > Metazoa > Chordata > Aves > Accipitriformes > Accipitridae > Buteo > Buteo buteo. The sequence continues at coordinate 2,616,958 of NC_134188.1, read as the reverse complement.
TCATTATGTTGCTTCAGTCGGCCGATGTGCAATAACATGGAGGTGAGTGAGGCCCTCAAAGCATGCTACAGTGCAGAGCGTGAGTTTATAAGCACATTTACCAGACAGACTTGTTTTTTTGGACAAACTGACAAATCTAAGTAGGGAAATGCAGTAGATATGTGGATCTGACTCATGCACGCTTCCTACTGAATTTCATTAAACTTTATTCTTTAAAATGTATTCACAGTCTCAGGACTCACAATCCATGTGATTGTGCTATCATGTAGAAAGCAAGTTATACTAAATACAATTTGAAAAAGGAACATTAAGTAGCACAGTATCTTGAGAGCTAATTATTTGGTGAGGTAAGAGCTGGAAGAGAAAATAAACAGCACTAATGAAACTAACAGATGATACTTCATAAGAACTTCAGCACACTTGGGTGAATGGAAAAATCATTACTTGAAGAGTTCAGAACAAAAGTAGAATATAGTAACATAGGATTCACTTCAGAAAAATGAGGAAAAAATGCCTAAGACAGAAACTTCAGTCTGAGAGAAAACTGAAAAATAATAGCTGTAAAATAAGGTTGGGAATGACTTATCATTATCTATTTATTAGCTGGCCTCCAACAATGTGTTCTTCGTTGTACTACATCCAGTGCCAGGATGCATGGGAATGGTTCAAGGCTGCACCAGGGGAGGTTCAGACTGGACATTAGGACACATTTCTTCACCAAGAGGGTGGTCAGACACTGGCACAGGCTTCCTGGAGAGGTGGTTGATGCCCCAAGCCTGTCAGTGTTGAAGAGGCATTTGGACAATGCCCTTAATAACTTGCTGTAACTTCTGTTCAGCCCTGAAGAGGTCAGGCAGTTGGGCTAGATGATCGTTGTAGGTCCCTTCCAACCAAAATATTCTATTCTATTCTACTCTATTCTATTCTATTCTATTCTATTCTATTCTATTCTATTCTACATGAGAGAAGTCTGAGATAGCTGGGGCTGCTCAGCCTGGAGAAGGGACGACTCAGGGACGTCAGAACAAGGCTTTCTTCAATGGTGCCCAGTGACAAGATCAGAGGCTATGGGTGCAAACTGAAACACAACAGGTTCCCTCTGAACATCAGGAAACACTTTTTCACTGTGAGGGTGATCGAGCACTGGCACAGGTTGCCCATGGAGGCCGTGGATTCTCCATCCTTGGAGGTATTCAAAAGCTGTCTGGCCACAGTCCTGGGCAACCAGCTCTAGGTGGCCCTGCTTGAGAAGGGGCATTGGACCAGGTAACCTTCAGAGATGCCTTCCAACCTCAACCATCCTGTGATTCTGTGATTCTGAATCTCCCAGTGGTTTCTGTGTTACTCCATGGAAGCACTGGTAGCCAGCTGAGGCGAAGGATCGGATGTAGTTGCTTAGGGCTATTTGAGATGCTTCAAAGAATCCCTCCTGGTTCCCAGATGCTGTAGAGAAGGACACATGTAGGTATTAGACTGTATCTTCAAGTGTTATAGTAATATCTCAGATTTACTCTGCAATATCACAAATGGCACTGGTCACCTCTACTTCTGTTGGAGCTGAATCAAGCCCTGAATATTAATTAAGCCACTGAAGCAAGGTAAGGTGAATGTTACTCTTCCTCAGGACTTTTGGAAACATAAGAACAGTAGAGTGTTCAGAAGCACAGTTGCCATGAATAGGTACCTACTGCCATGCAAGATGCCCTAGAATATCCAAGATACCCACTTGAGAGTGGTCTTACAGGAAGGACACACCATGCTGGCCTGGCAGCCAGAAGACAGGCAAGGTACACTGCAGTACTGAAAGATATACTTCATGCCTGTGTTTAGGTGACTGAATCCCATTCAGCTGAGGGCTTTCCCATCCCTTTTTCACATAGCGAATGAGATATTGGCTTGCTGTGCAATACGGCAGCAATTGGCCTGTGTGATTTTGGCTTATGCATTGCGAGGCGTTGTACAATGAGTGGTGTTTAGCTCCAGATTCAGTGAAATGTAGATGTCTACATGTAAGCCATTTATCTAAGCTCCCATTATAGAGAATGAAGATCTAGACACTACATTCAATAGTGTCTTAGCACCATTGACTGGAAAATTGCATTTGGGCAGCTGAGTAACTCTTGAGGCTCTGCTGTCTCATGAAGGTAGGAAATGATTGGTACAAGCATTGCTCTGAGCTTTGGGAACCACAGGCATGTCCAAAGCAGTGCAATGAAGGCTGCAAAACCTGTCAAGGTGGGGGGGTAATGAAACTCAGAGACAGGGAAAAGATCCTGACTCTAACCAGTGTCTCAGATGAAGTACTTGAGTGGGACACAATATGGTCAGGACTTAAAAAGGTCTTTATCCTGAACGAGTCACAGCAACAGCCAAGTCATAAGTCAATCCAGAAGAAGCTGTCCATCAACCACAGATGCAATGGCTGAAAGAGAAAGCAGAGAACAGTAATTAGCTCTGCCTCTCCACTCTGAGAAAGACACAATATATTGCATATCTTCAACCAGGGATGAGAAACTATTAAACTGTTATGAATATTCATGCTAATCTTTAATTCTTGAGAAGGATTTTGTGGGGACAAAAGACAGTGTGATGTGGGCCTTCAGGCTTATTGGCTTGAAAATGAATGGAAAAATAAAGTTCAAGTAATGAATTATAGCTACAGGTCTATTTTGAAAAATGGCAAGCCAGAAGAACGCGCCCTCTGATACTTGGAGGAAGCCAAGCGGACAAAAGAAAGCAGAGACCTTCCAAAGCTTGCACTGTACTCCTGGGGACAACTTTCTCTTTTGTCTCATGAGCATTCTAAGAACAAAGCAGCACTTTATTGAAAAAGTGACAAGGTCACCACCTGCATCATAATCATGAAGTGCAGTAATATCCCCCCAAAGTCTTCACCCTAATGTTAAAATGAATATATGTTAAGTAACAGGAAGATACTTAGCAGCATTTTGTCCTAATTTCTGATCCTTGTAATACATTGAGTGTGGATGGTGGGGGGAGATAATTTCTAACATGGAAATTATTTCAGTGCAATCTACCTTAGGCTGAGGGTTGCACTATTCAAACCAATTGTTTTCCCCTTTGTACTTATTTAGCCCATTCACGATCATTTTCACATACTTCATTTCTGAAAAACTTGTGGAAGTGTCTCCTACCATATGCATCTTCCCTCTTCAGGATGGTAGTTTATCAGAAACAAGAAACTTTTTCAAATTAGCAACCTTTTTAAAACCTTCCTTGACTATGCTCAGAGGTAGTCTGCAAATGCTTTTTTTGCCTAAATACTCATTTGATATGTAAGGATATTCTCCAAAGGCATTTTACTCATGATATTCTTGTATTGTCTGTTGTACCTTACATGATTATCATGCTCCATATATTGTAGACTGTTTACTTTCAAGGCAAGATACAGTGGTAGAAATTTATCATCCTGATCTCTTGTGTGCTGATATATCAATAATAGGAAGAATTTCCTGGATAAGATCTGCGTCTCCACCCATCTTTTTTTTTTTTTTTCCTGGAGCCCCATGCCGCAGAAGACCATTTTACCACTAGGAAAAAAAAAAAAGTTTTCTAGTTTCTGTTTTCTCATCCATTTAACTACCCATTTTCCCATTTTAAATGGGATCCTAATGACACAATTACAAGTTTTGAAATACTGGTGGATAGATTTCTATCACCCCAAGGGGAAAATATCAATGCCCTAATTAGAAGTTTATTGATGCATTTTCTTATATTCAGAATTATCCCACATAAACTTTCAGAATGTTTTTCTTTGCAAAACCACATAAATAAATAATATTTCCTGAGGGCATTTATTAGTCGGGAGATAGAATGTTTCAGGGCACACTCCTGGCAGTTAGGATAATGAAATATGAGATTCTATGCAGTTTTTAATTTTTCTGCAATTTCTCTAGGTTAATTTGAATGTGCCAGGGCTATAGACATGGTAGACTTGATCTTACACTATTTTACACCTTGTATAGTATTTAAGCAGCAGTCAAAATGGGCTGATATGTCATATGGACCATATGTCATAATGACACTTCTCCAAACATCAAAGGTACATATTGAAGTTTTCCAGGCATGGGTTGCCAGATGAATAGGCTTCAGGACTTCTAGACTTCCAATTTGGCAGTTGTATTTGAATCTGTACAAACTGAGTGTCACGCATATCACCAAGGCTAAATACATTATGAATTCTCACTTGGCGACATTTTGCATCCAATTTAAACAGCTTTAAGTTTTCAGTGACCATCAGAAACATCCAGTTAGGGAAGAAATAGATTTACGAAATGTAAAAGGCTTAAATTTTATTATACTACTTGTTCCATAAATACTGGAGTTTAAGTCCTAATTATGCTCCACCTCCTTGCTCCCTTTTTTTATTCATTACTTCTCATGATTTATTTTGTCTTCATTTTATTTGTCTGATCCATAACCTATCATCATCAGAGAAATTCCTGAACACAACTTGAAGGACAAGCCAGCTGGAGAGTACAAGTAGATCTGACACTAGACTTATAGGAAAAATGTGACTTCAAGATGAGCAGCTGGCGGTCAACTGAGTTCCCTGAAGACATCTCAAAAGGTTTCTCAACTTCCATGTCTAGAATGAAGCCATGTCTTCTTTCATCTACTGCACGAGGGGTGGGATTCAGCTGCCTAATGTAGCTGCTCTTACCATTTTATCTGCCCTAAAGCAACCTGACTAGCCTCTAGCTCCCATGGAGGAACATAGGTGTCCCATAGTGCCTTTGTCAAGCCTGCAAGTCCCAAGAAGATGTCTCAGTTTCCACAAGATATCTGAAAAGTCCTTAAAAACTTGTTTAGGCAATCTAATGCTGCCCGAGGGAGTCTAACGACACTGGTCTCTTACCATAGGCATCTCTGATGGGTGTTTAAAACGAGGTGAAACAAATCCCATGAACTCAGTTCTGTTGCCCAGAGGTAACTTTATGTCCATGTCATACATCTGGTTCTTTTGAGATGCCTCCAGGAATCCCCACTTGCCTCTAGCAACTGCTCCAAACGATCATCAGTCTCTCATGGGGCCTATGTTGTGGTGGATGTCTTCCAGACACCCTAGGACATCTTAAATGGCAGTGGATACTTCAGTCTAAGCAAATGAGTCGAACTCTCTTCTCCAGTAGGTCTGGGAGAAGCCACAATGTTAGCAGTATCTCAAAGGATGTCTTATATATATCAAGCTAGTGCCCTAAGACATGCTTAACATGGCAGAATGGTCTTAGCTACACCCACAGGGACAGGAATTATGGTGGTCAAAGCTGAGTGACATCTGAAATATCTATATCTGGGAAATAGTTTTCATTCATACGTTGGCTTCTGAGAAAGAAAATCACCCTTTGACTACATCCTCACTTTTCTTAGATTCATGCAATGAACCCCATTTGCGTTTCACACCAGCATAATCATTTGGTAATCAGTAGATTTGGTAATCTTCTGGACCACTAATTAGCTGCTATGCCATGTGCAATGTTTGAATTTAGAAGAAACTTTGCTAGACTTTCAAAAGCACATGGACCATGGGCTAATGCCAGTCATGTGGAGCCTGGTAGAAGTGGCTGAGTAACAAGGAAAAAGAGGAATGTGTGCCTAAAGCACTGCTTTTCAACACTGCTCATATCAAGCCTCTGCTTCCTTTCCCCAAAGTAGTTACAAATCCCTATTCCATTTTTCCAAATTGTCGGAAGACCTCTCCTTGAGTTAGAGCAAGGAAGTCATTCCTCTTGCCCACCTGAGAACAGCTGGTTTAGGATTTTTCTCAGGCTAACGTGCTACTTTGCCATCTTAAACAAGAATAGAGACCATGTGTTCAGAAAACATGGAAAAACTTCTGGCAAACATAGTCCCATAGAAATCAGCCTACAGTAGGTGGCATGTCATCTCGAAGACCGCAGAAGCTAAATCCCCACTGTAACCCGTTCCCCTCCATTGATTTTGATGTGACCAAGTAGGTAAAGTCCCACTGCACATAATATATATTTCTTCCAAATCTAGGCAAAGATTTCTGCCCATTTGAACTTCAAGTCGTGCTCTTTCACTAGTGAAAATAACAATACAACAGAGGTCTGTGTTCCTGTGACAAGTGGAGAAAAAAATTGATGAGGATTTGTAATAACCTAAAAGAAATTTCATACATCACTGAAGACAAAGAAAACGGAAAATAAAAGAGATTGGGGTTATATTTCTTTTTAATAATGTCAGTCAAAAATTTTCCAGTCAGTGGTGTGAACACCGTGGATGAGGACAGATTTACCACTTCACTTCACTGAATAACAATTTCAAAGTTTAGCAAAATCTTTCTAAGAGGAGATGGTGAAACTTAAACTTCCTGGCAACAAAACACCCCAGACAAATAATGTACTTTGATAACATAGATGCATGATCCTTGAACTGGACTATCTAAATGAGATAAAATGATTCCTAAAGAAAGGATGAAAGGAATTTGTAAATAATCAGTGATACTAAATAGACTCATGTCCAGTTTTGCCGTCATGTAAAAGCAGGGGCAAAGCTGGGTGACACAGGTAGCCTTGTAAACTGTGTAATGGGCATACCGGTAAAATCTATGAGAAGAGATGTGGGCAGACTTCTGACTTGCAAAAAAAAGGCAAGAGACTGCGATCAACACCGTAACCTCACTCAGTGCTGAAATAATTGCTTAGAAATGAATTAGAGTAATAGTCAGACTGTAATATGGGTCTGATTTCTCTTAATTCAGGGTGAGGTTTTGCGGTTAGCCTATGCAAAACTGCTAAAGCTTATGCTGCTAACAAAAGGGGGATCCTGCTTTCCGCCATCCCCATACTTGATCATACCTGCACCACACTATGCTGTCAGGTGTCAATCAGTTCCACTCAGTTCCTCGATCCTGCTCACAACCAGTCCTACAGAAAAAATGACCCACCGTCTCAGGGACCTACCATCCCATCTGATATGCTGGACAGCTTTGTAATTGCTGGCGTGCATAAAAGGGAGAGCGTGGGAATGCACAACACCTTGAGTGGGAATGTGGTCTCTAACCGTGAAACTACACTTGATTTCAGAACTGATTTATCATCAGCAAGTATATGCTGCAGCAAGACAGAGACATTCCACATTCGGATTCTTAATGTTATGCTGGATTTGATTGCTTTTCTTTCACCCCAGTTGGTAACTCATTGGTTAGGTGAGTTACTGAATACTATTTCTGTTTTCAGATTGAACAAAAAGTCCTTTAAAGAGGGAGGTACCCAATATACAATATTGACAAAAGCATTTTATATTAGATTTCTGAATTTTTTAGGTTTTACAAACATTTTCATAAAAAAAGGCAAATGCCTAACCATTTGTGAGTTAACAGTATTATGACAGAGCAGAATGAATGCTATTTTATTTATTTGTGTTCATTTATTTCTCCATTCTCCTTATTTTTTCACATTGTCCTTACTGTTCGTGTTACACAAACATGCTCTGCAGAAATATGAAATGACTAAGTAGGTAGTGGCAATACCAGGTATGAAGTTTTACATCAGCTGCAGGATACAAGAACAAATAAAAATAAGCATGAGAACACAATTCTAAAACAAAATTAAATTTAAAAAAGAATATGCTATGGTTATTCTTGTAATTTTTAAGGATACCTCAACTCACATATCGTACAAATCTGCTAAGGTAGAAGGTCAAAAGTGTGCTTAATGCTGGGTATCACAGGGATTTAAATGGAAATGCTACAACAAGAAATTGACACCTAGGACAATAAAAATACAGTAAATAACAATAGATTACTTTATTATTGACATTTGGAGTCGTTCTTTCAAAACTGGATGCACAAGGTCACCTTGCAGAACTTGCACAATATTTGTTGAGTGCTTCAAACTGTCAAAGACATTCAGAGAGCCATTTGTGCTGCAAAAAAGTATTGTGAGGTACCTGGTTCGGAACGCTACACCCTTCTTAAATGTAAATATAGTGTCAGATAGCACAATAAAGTCTTCCGCTGTACCAATGAGAACCAGAGCCTGCCTCTTTGAACAACAAAGGAAGTTCTAAAATATCTCCCAATGGCACAAGATGCAATAAATTTTGATTAATATTTTAATTCTGTTTTTCATCTGTTTTGAATTCATAGTGATATAAATTTCAGTGTCTGAAGCCAGCAGAGCTATCCCAGTGTGAGACCAGCTTGAGTTTTGTCATTAACCCATTTTAACCCTTATTTCCGTATTTCATTTATTTGCTTTCAGTAATTTTCCTTGGCTTGACAGGACTTAAGGCGACTGCTTGTATGTGGTTGCTTTAATACAATAAAGTAATAGACTTTCAGATGTTCAAGGACATACTTCTTGCCCCATCAACACTTTCCCATCTATGGAAGTGTACGCACAGACTTGCATATGTGTAAGAGAGATGAAGTTGAGAAATGAAGATAAGAGATGAAGACGGTTCACTTTAATATTTCACAGACCTGATTATTCACAACAGTCATTTATGTACCCGGGAGACCTGGTGAGATTAAGTAGGAAGGTTCATCTCAAAGGTTATCATCCTAAAAATAACCTTTGAAAGGCTGAAGAGTTGGAACAACAGAGAAAACTCTCACTGCCGGTGCCACGGAGCAGCAACAGGAGTCTTTTTGAAAGCTAAAGATAGCTGCTCTGCCCACGGCAGCAAGCTGCCTCAGGTCCCAAGCTTGGAAAGAGGGCAGCTCCAGAGGTGGCCACAGGCAGCGGTAGTACCACCGGTGCTGAAAAAAAACATTAAAACATTCTTTATTAAAGTTCTTGCTTAAAAGCCAGACTCTTAAAAGGGTCAGTTTAACATGAAAATAGCAGAAAGAGGTCATGGTACACCTGGGAAAAGGAAGTAGACGCCAGGGTTTCTTTTTTTTTTAATGAGAATGAAATATATAGAATTGCATTAGATACTCTGTCAGAGAAATAGTCCTCAGGATAGCCTCGGGCAGTGGCAGTACAGACAAATAGCAACGGGTGAGGTCCGTGGGTGGGTGTGCTTTAAGGGAGTCGTGCCTGGTAGTGGTGACCCCCAGAGAGGCTAATAAGACCAGGTGTGGAGAGGGAAAGGGGGAAAAAAAATTAAACCCAGACATCCTCTCTATTGCTGGGAGAGAGCAAAGGAGAAAGTCGCTGCTGGAGGCACATCATGCATTATGCAAGCGCTCACAGCTGTCCGGCTCCTCCAGATCCTCAGTATGGTTAACACCAGTGTAACTAACGATGCCAAATGTATAATGAGTGGGTGAGGGACAAGGAGCAGGCTTAGTCACCGAGAGAGCTGGAGCATTAAAGAGCTTTTCTGCGGAATCAAAATGGGCAACCGGAGAAGGGCCTCCACGGGTGCCAAAAGGTGCGCACCCGCTCCCCGGGACTGTCAGCCAGGAGCTCCAGGGCACCCTTCCCCTGCTGGATCCCAGCACCCACGTGAGCCGAGGGATGCTCGGGAAGCCGCGGAGGGCCGGAGGAGGGAGCGGTGGCAGGGCGGTGGGGGAGCGGTGGGCACTCCTCCGCCTCTTCTCCATCCCTCCTCCAGCCCAGGGTCATAAATCCTCATCCGCAGCGGGAGGAAAGTTCCTGACAACACCATGCTCCTGCCCCTGGAGCAGCCTCTACACTCTCTGCCTCTCCTCGTCCTACCTCCCAAAAAACCGTGATTAATTTTCCTGTGTCCCCGTGCCCCCAAAGGCACTCCGACAGGACAACAAGGCGTCAGTGCTAAATGCCACAAGGGCTTGAGAGCTCTAACTGGTACTTCAAAGAGTGATGCTTTTGACAGACAGAAGTCTGCTTTGGTATCAATAAAAACAGAATCTTACCAAGGTAAACAGGAATCTGCTAGCAGGCATTCACCTTATCTGCAGCTGATGATATAGCTCAAGAGTGATACCTTCTATGTTATCTTTTTTTTTCCCATATAAATACTGAAAATGCATTATGATAAACACGTTCTGTTTGCAAAAGCCTGCTTTAGATTAAGAACTGGCTTTTCCACAGCTCTAATCGCACGAAACAGCACCAACCAACGTATGTAAGTGGGACAATTTGGGAAGAAATGGCCACAGCAGCATCTCTGCCATCGTCCAATTTCTCCACTCCTAGCGGTTTCCTGCTCTGAAGTACTTCTGCTCCATTGTCTTTCTCAGCAGCCCCCTAAGCTTCCATGATGCCAAAATAATCTGCCAGATGACAACTAGCCATTTCAAAGACATGAAAAAAAGACAGTTTTTCCACACCCCCCCCAAACCAATTGCCTTTATAGCTCTGATTTCCGTGGTGATCGAAGTGGACTCGGTGCCTCAGAGCAAAGTAAACACATATGTTTGGGAAGGCTTTTAAACTACTTGGCACCAAATCACCTTGTGCCACCCAGAGAATATTTTTTCAGCCTCACGGGCTTCTGACGTGTATGAAGCACTGGCTTTCAGATTCCACGTGTCTCTTTGAGATACAGTTGGTGGTGTGGTGGTACGTGTGACCTCAGACATCTGGACGAGCTGTCAGCCAGAACCTTTAGTGTTTGCAGCACCATACTGAGGCTCTTTCACATCAGATGGAGAGGAAAATATTCCCAGATATTGGCTCTCTCCCAAAACCAGTACTTCCCTTGGATCACACCTCATGCGAAGCTCTGTATGAACTGAAGAGAGAGATGGGTTATTGGCATATTTTGCACAGGCTGTCTGTTGGCTTTATTGTAACTGACGACAGCTCCAGCCCGGAGGAGGCACGACTGCATGTTGCTTTGTGCATATATATACTATTTTGCCTGCTGTTTCAATCTGATTTTGTATTTTGTCATTGAAGAAGATAAGACAAATAAAAACTATCTCACTTCTATAGCAAAAAGAATATGCCAGTTGCAGGTACTCCCACAAAAAAGACAAAAGTGTGCACATAGAACAAAAAAGAAATACTTTTTTCGTATATATACTATCAAACCAGGATACTATTTGAAGGTGAGATCTATTTAATCCCTCTTCCATCCAGGGTTGCTGGAAAAAGAAGCCACAAATTGGTGCTAACACCGAACAGTATCACTGAGATTAGCCTACAAAATGTCCTCATTAGAAATTTGCATGCAGATCCTGTGGACTTTTGAAGGCATTGCTGCAGAAGTGAGACAGGGCTATCATTAGTCAAGTAATTCTCTCGGATAAAATTCTCAGATACCAGCTGACTTAAACCAAGCAGAGAGCGATGTCCCAAGTTAGGTGGCTCGCTAGTAAACCCTGAGCAGTCACAGAGGATCCCAATGAGAAGGACTTCAAAAGTTAAGTAGGTGTCAAGCAGAATCTGAGTACTTGGATGGGAGCAAACCACAAAACTTGTAGTGTCCCGTCCATCACTGTGCCATGGCAGGGAGAGAGTGGGCTTTTCCCGTGGTGGAGCTCAGCTGTGGCAGACTGAGGGTGGTACCCACCTCTCTCTGTGGAAAAGCCATCGGGAACGTGGGGCAGTGGGAATGCCAAGTCGCTTTTCACAAGCCAGTCCCGGTCTTTAACACCACTGGAAGGTTCAAATCTGTCTTATGCACCCTGGCGAAGTTCCTAAGTGTTTCCGGAGAAAAGACCGAAAGTCAGTGTTCTGAGCAGCTAAGAGTAGCCCTGTAACACAACAGGTAGAAATTGTCATGGTTAATAACATACCAGAAGCTTTACGTTAACTCTGTGAGGCCTCCAGACTTGTCAGGGTTTGTCCTGAGCTGCCCACAGCTTTGCTTTCTCTTGTTTCAGCTGTTAACAGCAGTTTCCTAATGACCAGGTGGCTGTTGCCTAATTTGTTTTACTTTTGCTTAGCTTTGTATAATCATCTAGTATAACCATAATTTTTATATAGATAGCATTTAACAAGCTGTTCTTTTGTGTAGAATTAAATATTTTTGACCCTAGCAAAATGATGCGGTGTAAAGGAATGGTATCATAGCAGAAGCCTTTACTGAGGATGATGGAGAGTGCACTGTGGAGGAGTAGAGGTACGGGATAATAACAGAAGTAAACGGGACATCAGTGGTCAGCCACTAGTAGTTGAAGAAATGCAGTCCTGAGAACTGGGTAAACAGGATTTAGCGTTAACAAAGAAAACAAGGAAGAAGTATCCAGCATATATAAAATCTCATGTTTATGAAATCTCACATTTCCAATAGAAAAAAGAGCAAGTAATACAGTGCTATAGAAGATATGTAACAATAGCCCCATGTGGTGAGCAAGGAGAAAGAAATGCCTTATACTCCTCTTGGCAAAGGACCTGGGATGCCCATGACCTGTGACACTGAAGCACAGAACCTTTGCATGCAGCGGGAGCATAGCAGTGGAAAAAGGGGCAGGCATTAAGGAAGGGAGTGTAAAACAATTTAAACTGTGTCATTATTGAAATCCATTTTATATACCATTGTATACCATTCTCTATTTTTTATGTAATAATTGGATCGAGTTTAATAACAACTCTCTGGGTAAGATTTTAATTACACTAGCAATAAATCCTAGGCTTTGTTTAAATTTGTGTATTTTTCTGTCCATAGCAAGATTTTGAGTGTAACAGTGACTATACTCGGTGCCGGATTTGAGTTGGTATGTAGCTGTTGATAAGTGAAGAATTAGATCAGGAGTCAAAGATGAACTGTGGGTGGGATTTGCACCCGCAAAGGTGCAAATCTAGGCAGGTTTAAAAAAAAAAGCGATTATGAATGGGACTTAAAGCAACAAAAGTGTTTGAAGTACAATGGCTTGGTGCAGCTTAACAGCGGAAAAAGAGCCTTTGTCCTACAATGAGACTTTCAGGAGATAGCTCTGAAGAATTACCATCTTGTGCCCCATAAGGCTGAGAACAACATTGCTCAGAGCAGTATGCTTTGGTCATGGAGGGCAATGAAAATTAAATTAAGAAAAAGAGGAACTATGGAGCATGAATACAATAAAATTACCTTGATTGTGCTGTTCATCTCCTGTTCATTGTCCACACAGATATTTGCATCAGAGTCTAGAGAAACATCTATTCCCAGCACTGACCACAGCCCCTAATCAACAGCCTCACTAGCTCTAGGATTGCTCTAAGAGGTGAAATTAAGGATCTTTCCCATCTCAGATGAGTGCTGTGACCCCAGACTATTGGCTATTCTTGAATAACTCTCTCTTACTTTCCCATAATTCTTTTTTTGTTTGTTTGTGGCTTTTTGGGGCTCAGTTTCATTCAACATCAGAAAAAAATCAGATCTCAGGACTTCAGAAAGCTTTCAGTTTTCCATCCTTACTGAAATCCAGTGCCAACTTCAATTTTCTGTCACAGGTTGACTAATACACAATGGGGAACAGAACTGTAGAAATGCGACATTATGATGGGAGGAGTAGGATATGATGGAAGAGTTTTAATTTCTTAGTCCAGGGACTCCACGTCAGAAGTATATTGGCTATGGGGCCATTATTAGCAGCTTTCTTCCCAACACAGTTTGCCCTGGGGTAGGAAACCCTTCCTTCAGAACCAGAAGCAGGTTGCTGCCATTTGGGCTGATGGCATGGCATCATTAGTTGGCACATGTGAAAAACTTATTGTTCAGGTGGAGACCTGCTCTAACAGCCAGCTGTACTTTTGGTCTGGGCCTACAGTCTTTTTCTTCTCTTTTCCTCCTTTAGTGATCATTACCAAAGACTCTGTGCTATTGATATATATACACACTAGCATAATTTGGCTGTTGTCAGCAGAGATAATGTCAATGACAATGTCAAACCTTTTTTGTCATGTACTTTAGCACAGGCTTCATGACTGTTTCTTTGCTGGCAGTACCACTTAGCAGGAAGAGGAATACACAGGAGAATGACAACAACAGTCATCTCTGGCAAGGATAAGTGGCTTTAAAAACCTTCCTCAGGTAATGTATATTCAGAGGGATTATTCTGTACCGCAAATGATGTGCTTGCAAGCACATGGCGATGATCACTCTTGCTACGAACAAAAGTTTTGCCCTTCTTTGGCAGTGGCAGAAGGTTGTATGACGTCATGGATAATTACCACTCACCCCACTGGGCGTCCACTACCAACAATTCCAGTTGCACCCCTGTGCACTATGCACAGTCTGTAACGTAACACATAGGAGAAAAATCTCATTGTCTTTTTGTAAGTCTTTTACTTTGTGTGGCAACAGATGTCCAAGGTTTTAAATAAGTGCACTGTGAAAACAGAAAATGAAAACAGCTTGGATGACTTCATAAGAGGTTACAGGATGAAGTGTCTCTATTTCCTTTCATGTCAACGTATATATAGTAAGTATATTAAGTATATTTCATAACGGGCTAATTATTAGCATACTGCTGTCCAGCAGGGACAATAAATTGCCAGTAACAAATCCTTGCATGCCTAGGACCAAAGCATATAGAAATAATTATGATTGAACAGACAGTTACTGCTGTAATGAACCTAAAAAAATTACAAGTTGTCTTGGAGACAAATACCCGAAATGTACTAAAAAAAGGGGAAAAATAAGGGGAAGGTTTTGAAAATCTGGAAATCCAAAGCACGATACTGAAACTCACCTCAGCACTAAAGGGGGGATTCCCCATGTGCAGAACCCATCACCTCACGGTCACCATCATCTGCATGGGCGAACACACAGCCCCAGCACAGTTTGTACAGGGACGTACCGGCCTGGACGCTCAGAAAGCATGTTTGCATGGTCCCAGGTCCAGCTTACAAAACCATAACTTGCCTTTCCAGCAGGGTGTATTAGCTCAGGCACAGCACAGCGCTTCAGGACGTGCTCTGAGCACAGGCAAAGTGAACTCAAACGTCTCTGCATGTACCCATTTATATATATCCTCATAGTTCTCAAACACATTTTTGCTGTGGTTGCCAAATTCCCAGTGGCGACAGTTTTGACATTCACAGTCAAAATACAACTGTGTAATAATAAGAATAAGCTTTCATGTGGCAGCTGCTCATGAAGTCCTTGGTGACTACAAGTAAATACCAAGAGATGTTGTGAACTGCTGCTTTAAGGATGGCATGACTTTGGTAAAAGCTTTCTGGATGTTAAAGTAACCAATAATATCAAGTTATACAGTTCTGGAAGTCCACTACAGAGACAAGAATAATCTTTTCCTGTGTTCTGTTTCTTTCCTGTGAAAGATTAAGGAACTAATTTCCATGATCCTCCAAGCAGAGACCATGTAAACAAATTTAATGATGTTTGTCTTAGAATAGTTGAGGGCTGCTCAAGAAAGACTGATGTTTCCCCACCATGAAACTGTCTGCTGCCAAAGAGCAAGGTAAAATCAGTGGAAGTTAAGAAAATCTTTAAGTATAATTCTCATCATTCTTTTTTCCTTTTTTTTAATTAAGCTGTTAAAAACAGTGGTTGCTACAATAGAAATAAGGTGTTGTCACATATGCATAGCTGCGAACCACAGTAAATGCTTTACATGTCATAATTCTCATCCTCACTTGGACCTGAGAGTCTCCCCTTATCAACACAACAAGCCATGATCTGTGCAATTAGCTGAAAACATTGTGTTAACCTGATCTTCCCTTTCCTTCTGCTTTCTCAGTTGCTGCATATTCCTTCTTCTTCATTAGATGTATCTATAGGCACTTGTTTGTCTCATCTCATCTGCCTTTTGAAGAATAAGATGTCTTAGACCTGTATCATCACTGGCTATTTTAAACTCATCAGTTAGCTGGCATTCAAGAGCTTTTTGGATGAAGAAACAGAAATATGAGTCACTGTGCTCTTTTTTATTCATGGTAGGTCCAGTTCTACAGAAGATTTTCTGATAAACTTATCAAAATATTGCTGTCTTCCCCTCTGTTCCTGTCAGGCTGAAATGGTACAGATCTGCATTGCCTCTGGAGGGGCAGCCACTTTGTACAGGGTGCCATCTATTCCAGTGTTGGAAAGGAGAATACTATTTCACAATTTACATCAAAATGAGGGAAGGAATAGGCCAAACCATAATGCCTATCACTGCTTTCTTAAATCATTTTGCATCTTGGGGCATGTAAACCAACGTAACGAGGCATCCTAGTACAGTTCTACAAAGGGATCGTGCTGATACAGCTACTCTGATAAATAATGAGGGGGCCAGGCAAATTGTCCTCATCTGAAAACTGGTATTTTGCTTCTTGTTTTTGTTTTGGATAACTCCAACCAGCTCTCAAAACCAATGCTCAGGTACAAGTAGGCAAGTACTTCAGTGCAGGGGCCAATCTCAAAACCCAACATTGATGAGCCTGCATGAGATTTGTCCCCCTCCATCCTGGACCTCTCTTAGGGACCCCAGAAGGCTCTTCATTCTCACAAACACCCACATGTTTGCATCTCAGTGCAGGCAACAAAAGCCTCAGTTTCTTCTTGATGGGTTGCAACATGGCACTTACATTATTTCTGAACTTAAGAGTCGAGAAAAAAACACATGCAGTAAATAATTGTATCCTAGATCCCGGACCAGTTGCTATGACACTCATGACAACGTTGCATTCTGATGCACTACGATATAACTCTTATCTGAAGATCTACTGCTCTGCAGCACCAACGTGGCCAGCCTGCTCGGGGTCAGGCTAGCCCTGAATGGTGTAAAGGCCCCCTCTACCCTCTCCACCGCTTGACCGTAGAGTGACGAACCATTCTCTGGAGGGGACGCATTTAATAGAACAGATGTGGCCCTTGTGAGGGTTGCAAGCAAGGACTCAGGGCCATCTTTTGATGTCCTCCTCTACTGCTATTGATTTAATAAAGGAGGTTGAGAGCAACTCTTTACCTAAAGCAAGCACCTCATACTCCTGTTTGGAGCTCTAAATCTGTCCTACCGCTGACATGAATGATATGACTGCATCACCTCTAAACCCAGCACTCAAGCAATTAATCTTTCCTATATTACAGCTGGTTCCTTCAGTGAAACTCTGTTTTGTTTTTGGGGATGGTAAGATTGTCATTTTGAGCATAATTTACTGATGTGGAGGGAAGAAAATATGCTACAAAAACCTGCAGAAAGGCAGGAAAACTAGTAGATAAAAACGTGTGCCAAACACTCAAGGATTTAGGGCAGTAGATTGCAGCATTTTTGGATAGGCTGAGGTAGTCTTCTTTTTCATAAAAGTTCTGAGCCCATTCAGTGGTATTTTTTGGCATTTTCTCATCTAGACTGTGTCAGGTTACTTTTAACTGTGCAATTCTCTGGCAGCTTGCAAATGTAAAACTTTCATTTTCTATTAAGAAGTTCTTTTCAGTTGATCTTCTACGATAGAAAATGAAATTTCTATATGAGCCAGCCACTAGAGAGTCTGAGGGAAGCAATATCTGGGTTAACAGACTGTTTTAAACACATTCTCTCAGGACCTTTGTCTTCCCCTTCAGCATTTTCAGCCTGCCTGCCTCTTCTTTCCTGCTTGTTTCTTCAGTGTGCAGGCCAACTGTGATCTACTTGAAAAGGTAGACTGGATGTATTAAAGAATGGCTTTTCATACCAAGTGAAGATTCAAAACAATCTGACGGTAACAGAAACGTGTTGTAGAACAGCACCCAGGGCAGGGCTGGAGGAATGGTGGGTAGATCAAGTCACGTTGCACAGGACAAATAATAAGCACACTAGCAAACAACTAACTTTTATCTCATTAGTTGCCCTTGAGGTAGCTGTATTGCTTTGATCTTAATTTGCGACAGCAATAGCAAAAATAAAGAGAATTCTTGAATGTTGTAAGTGCAATAGCCCCATATTTAATCACATTTATCAGCCTCAGAGATATACTACCAGCGCATACATGACTTGGAATGCCTCTATGCAGTCTGTGACATAAAGGTGTAGGGACACTTTGCACACTTGAAAAAGAAAGTTTTCTTAGAACCAAAACTACATGAGCATGCACATGTATTTTATTTTGCACAGTAGAGAAGAAAGTTTCCATGGATTGTTTTCCATTCTGAAACCTCCAGACTTCCATTTGCAAACTTACAAACCTACATTATAAAGTACCCAGGGCCTGAATCAATGCTGTGCACTGCCTTTGATATCAGTAGCCTCTATTTTTCCTCCCAGCACGAATGCTAGACTTCACTGCCAATAGCTTGGAGGTAGGCTGATGGTATCCAAACTGAAGGAGTGTAGAAAGAATAGTTATTTTGTGCCTGAAAAGCATTAGCAGGTCCAGTGAAAAAGAAATCTGAGTTACAACACCCTCAGGACCTTGAAATAACACTTATTGCATTGTATTCTGATGTACTATGATCTAACTTGTATCTGAAGAACAGGCATTTTGGGCTCCACAGAGACAGAACGTGGTACTTTGTAATGACATAATGATAGACTGAAGTCCTACAGGACTGTGTAAAGATCATCAGTTTTACTCAGAACTTTAGGTTAAATGATCAACCGCAGCACAAATGACATAAAATTCCCTTCAGCTCAATTATGTGGCTTAGTCTGGGAGATCAATGCCTCCAATTCTTACTCCACATTTAACTGCCTTATGATGGATGGATGTAACAATAGGCGGTTTCCATCAAGATAATTTTGGAAAGCGCTTGAGGAGCCATGTGTCAGGGTTTTCATATAAAATCCATTTAATCAATAAACATTAGACATTAGATTTCCTAAAAAAAAATTACTCTTAATGCACTGAAACAGTGAAAATTGTAAGAAAAAAACATACCTGCATTTTGATTCAGGAGCAGAAAAAAGATTATGGTTTGTAGATATAAAATTACAGAATGTGACAATTTGGTAGAAATTAATTTTTTCAAGTTATCTTTTCTTTTCCAAAATAATAGGCTGGTCACATCAATCTAGTCTTCAATCCCATATTAATCTGATCAAACTGATTTTTTTTCATCTCATTATTACTCTGGCATTTCAAATGCAACTGAGATGTCAAGACAGCTTTCTCAATAACCAGCAACAACACGAGAACAGCAGCCATAATCTCTTATTAACGTAGTGGAGATATCATGTGATAAAAATACCATACTGAAATTCTGGAAGTTGGGAATTCTCTTTCACAGGTTACATGTGACTTTGAGTAATCACTTTTTGGATTACTCAGCCCTGAGAAATAATACCAGCCTAGTCTTACTTAACATATCAGTTTCTTACATGTTTTTATAGTTACATCTGCTTGTGTTAGAGGGAAAAAACATTTCTGGCGTTAACTCCTCTAAGGCAACACAGGTAAATGACTGTAAGCTGGAGTCCATTCTTGCTTATGAAGTGCCAGTGCCAGCCATACACTGCATTTCTAGGGACCCATCGGTGCTGCAAAAACAAAAGAAGAGTCCCGGACACTCTAGGTTGAGCCAGTAAATCAGACAGGATAACTCAGGTCCTAGCACTGTCCTAAGGGATTTGTGCTGCTCTTTCTGCTGCACAAAATGGGGAGATTCAAATTCACCGTGGGACCCCAGACTGAATTTGCAAGCGTGGCATTTGGGGAAAACAAAGCTGATACTCTCATCTTTCATGTTTGTGTTGGGAATCATTGAGAAAATATGGAACTACTATTATGGGCTTAGAGTTCAGAGTAAGCCTGCATTGCAACTGTGGGTGAGCTCAGCTCTGTAGATACTATTAAATACTTTGATGTCCGAAGAAGAAAGATGCAACAGACATTCAAAGTAACCTCTATTTGCCTGATACTGTTGCTGAACTCTAGCTCCTGCTGGAAAGATGTACTGAGCATTGCACAAAAGCCACAACATAGGAACAGGGCTGTGTTTGAGAGGAGAGTGGGCATATTTGGCAGCGAAAGGATCTCGTCTGGAAGATCGCCACACTACGCAATTCCCGCACACGAGTCAAGGTAGGGAGCTCTTGCTGGGGTAGAGGTGCTGGAGACCTTGGAAGCAGAGCGGACCACCTTCGTCATTACAAATAGGGACATTCTTTGCCCTGAAAGAATGAGTCACAGGAAAGCTGACAAAATAGCGATGACAGATTTTACTGTGAAAAAGGATAACCTGGCCAATCTTGTGTCATGCTTCTTTCACACAGAGGCAGTTCTTGCATTAATTCTTGAAGAGTCATCAGATAACGCAAGATCAGGTTCGTCAGGTAAAGGCAAAGACATGGCCAAGATTGTGAACTCCAGAACTACGTCCACAGAGACAGCCTTCCACATCGAGGTGTCCTATTATCTAAAAGCCATTGGCTCTGGGCCAGAACAGGCATAAGTAAATTAAAGCTCACACACTAAGCCATTCCAATGTAGATAATGGCATTACACCATGACAAAACCAGTTTTGGAGATTAGTCCCAAGCCCTTTGGGTAAAGACACAAGAACACCCAAATATATTCATTCACTTCACACATATTCATGCTGAAGAGTGTGTCAGCAACATGCAGTTTATCTCAACCCACAGAAATCTATCCATAAGGCATGTACAGAAACACATCCCAACATAGTGACTAATCCTGCACCAGCAGCACTGTTTTCTTAGTCACTTGGTGGCTTGGAAGATACCCACATTTAGAACCGAGCTGACAATTGGAAGTGAATAGTTTAATGGCTTAAATCAACCTTTTCCCTAATTATTTATTTGCAATCTCATGAAAATTTCCTTCCATACTGTAATTATCCAAAACTAATCCCATTTCATCAGTGTACACATGTGTGGGATTATGGGTTTATTGAGAGGTGTATAACACAATATTCAATGTCTTTAAGTGACAACTGATCATACAAGTAACATGGTTCTGGCTCTTCTCACTCACTGGCTGAGTGTAACTGTTGACATTTGGGCTTGAAGAAGCCAGTGCAGGGCTGGACACCCCAGAGGAGAGTGGTGTTTTAGGGGTAGGTTGTAGCTAAGAGAGATAAGAGCTACTTGAAAGGCTTATAAATTCATCCTTTTCAAACTACATAAGACATCATTTAGGCAGGATCCTAAAAAATCCACAACCTCCTACACTCTTTATTGGTACAAGTGCAGAATTTGAACTTAATTTTGGCTCACACTACTCATACAAATGAATCATCTGTGGAAATGCTCGGCGCACTGGCAAAAATTATCAAAACTTGATACTTCTTCTTTGGGTCTGGAAAGTTCGACAGATCTAATATTGGCTCTGGTGATGGCATTTCTAAACTTCCCACTGCCACACTTGAGGCCATCAGTACGTCTCAGGCAACGGCAGGGGAGCACTTAATCTAGGGTGTGACACAGAATAAGTGTCTGTTCTGCTTTTTTTAGTGCTGTCATTTATGTGGTTGATTAGCATCAGCCTCATGTAGGGACATAACCAGAACCCCAAGGATGGGGCTGTGAAGCAATGGTACAAAGCTGGACAGGAGCAAGGAGCTGCCCAAGTCGGCCTTGTTACCTCCTCCAGGTGGTCCCTGCCTCTTGCACTGTCCCGCCGAGGGTTAAATCAAAGTTCATATAATTCGGCAGTACTTACCTAGTGTCCTCTCTGCCTCCATTCTCTTTTACAGATAGATTGTTCAAATACACTCCACACATAATGTATGTTTGTCTCGCATTTTTTGGCAGGATATTGTGACCTTTGAACTTAAATGTCCACAGCCTGCTATCATAACAGAGCTGCTGACATATCAGTATAACCCAGCTTGGCAGGCATCCCTGCAAATACTATAAAAAGTTTTATGGCTTAAAAGATGCAGCTATTCCCTACCTTGCACTCTTCTAAGGGAGCAGGGCTCATATATCCCATGAAGAAGGGAACTGCTGTGAGCATGTCGAGGCTCTACTTTTGAGGCTACATCTCATTGCTCTCTCCTAAGGAACAAGAGAAGCGGGAGGGGATGTGGACTGGCTCCAGGTAAAATAATGGATAGAGAAATGGTGAGACACTTTTAACTACATTAAGAATGGGACTGGTGATGTTAAAGAAGATAGCACAGGACTTGTGCAGTTCTTCCTCGGGGAGAGGCATAAATGTATGAGAAGCAAAGAGAAATCAGGAAGAGAGGATATTGCCCGGAAAGATCACCCAGGTGGCTATGAGGTCCACATGTGAAATCAAAGGAGAGGTAAGGGATGGTTTCTATTAGAGTATGTCGGTGTTATAATGAAAAGCCGATGGTACCTAATCTAGGCATATATGAGTTAGCTGCAAATTAACTAACCCATGTCTGAGACTAGGGACTTGATCAGCAGTTACAGAATGCAGAGTCCAGGGCAAGATATCTAACCTGTGCTGAATGCTGTGTTACTGCAGTTAAGCATTGTCAACACGTATACTAGCAAGGTACTTAGCCTACATATCTTGGTTAACCTATATATCTTGAATATTTAACCTGAGTATTACAAGTATTTTTCTATTTATGAGCAGTCAGGATCTTGTAGTTAACATCACACCATGTCACGGACCCTCTTCCAGCAAAGACACAGACCGAACTTTACCTCCTGATTTCCAGGTTTATGTCTTAGCTGTGGTAGAAAATACCTTAGTAATTTCAAATGGACACGACTATTAGAACAGGAGAAAGATGTTGCTAAGCCGTAGGACCAAGTGGGTTGCAAAGTATTGTGGGTTATGATGTCAGGGAACCAGTTAGGAAGGCTCTGAATATATTGGTCAGCCATTCCTTGTGACTTGGGAAGGCATTGCTGAAACATTGTCTGTGTCTCTTCGCAGCCTTTGAGGGTCCCAGCTACAGGTTAACAAGCTTTGGGTCACACGGGCCCTATAGGTCCTCAGTGAAACCCTCCAGTTCAACCACTCTTGTACTGACTGTGTTTCAAACTCTCTTTTTACTAGTGCTGGCTTCTGGTTTCTGGCTGATCCAAGCGGGCTCGGTCTCTGGAGTTGATTATCCTTTCAAAGTTGCCAGGAGCAGCTGTAACAGTGATCCAAAACAACCTTCTAAAGCACAGTTTAGTACTTTTTTTCTGCAAGTTTAACTAAGTGGGGAACACGGTTAAACTAACACTCAGGTTTACCCATACCTCAGCTTATTTTCTGGGTTTAATTACATTTTGTTTAGTTTAGGCACCTATGACATTTCGACTGAGATGGACAGGATCTGCTCCAGTTGCTGTGTCCCCACATTGCGTTCCCCCAGGTTTCTTTGGTCTCCACTTCTCCTCTCTAGGAAGACTTTTAAACAAATAGATGTCCTTTGATCTCAAGCCATAGAAGTGGGACAATAAGCTTGTTAACCTTAGCCTGAACCAGGCAGGTAGGCACTTTCAGATTAATAGCCTACCCGTTGTTCTCTGAAGGACTCTTGGTATCTCCCCTGGAGATATCTTATCTCTATCACTGAGCAAGCAGGAAATGAAACATAGATTCATAAGGTGTAAGCCCAGAAGGGGCCATTAGAAGAGCTATTCTGATCTTCTATATATCAAAGGCCCTTTAATTTCACCCATTTATCGTTGTAGTGGTTCAATAACTTCTATTTGACTAAAGCAAATGCTCCTCCTAACAGATGCTCCAGATTTAAATTCATGTACTCAAACAAAAAAGTATCAAGCACGTAAACTGAGACAGGTAAGACAGCCATTGAAAAACAATACAGACGTCTCCCTCATTCTCTGTAACACTACCTGGCTGTGTTTTGATACAGACCTGCCATGTTTTAGTATGCCTGCATGAGTCACTCTAAAGTTCACCCATCCCCAGCATAAGAGATCCTGAAAATTGAGGCATGTAGCACACAGATTGGGCACCATTACAACCTTGTTAGGTAGATTGCACACTATGGTATATTGAGATCAACAACAAAGTAGCATAATACCCTGTGCAGGACTATGAATGTCATCGTTTTTTAGGTCTAGACTGACAAATGAAAGAGGGCTACCCTGACAACTCTCTGTTTATTTCTTAGCTCACTCCCCAGCTCAGTTTTTGCTCACACCAACTTTCTCTAAGACATATTTACTGTAGGGAGTCTTACACTAAGCATCGCCAATGCAAGACAGTTAGTCCCACATGATCACAGGGTGAGAGCTCAGTCAGCTCCCAGCCCTCCTTTATTTAGCTGTGTAGACATTGTCAGTGAGTCTAAGTAGCATATAAAGAAGAGCTGAGGCCAGCAAGGAAGTCATTACTGTAAGTGCAAAAGAGTAATGTACTTTACGATGCTTTGCAGCAGAGCAGAGAACACTCCAAGTCATCATTAACCAAATTAACCAAACCATCTAGCAAAACTGATCTTATTGTCAAACATAAAACAAATCAATACAGTAACATCTTTGGACATTTGTAAAATTGGCTGAGATGAGGAAGAGTTTTTTATCTCTACGTATTACAGTCGTGCACCTTCCTGAATGCACGATCATAGCAGCACTCCTTTGTGGTGTTTGTAAGCAGGCATTGAAAATGGGGAGGTTTTGAATGATAACACACTCCCAGTGGGGCACCATCTCAAGGAATTTAATAAGGAATGTAAATGTGGTTATAACATTCCTTTTTCTAAAGACGTTCCAACTTTTAAAGTTGACTTTAGTCCAAGAGATTGAGAAAGGCTGTATTTACATACCACGCTTCACTTGATAGATTTCATACAAATATTGGCCTCCAAAAGTTATGAACATAGTTCTATCCAGGTCAGATGATTTCAGGACCATGTTACTCAGGTATATTTTCTGGTGGATGTAATCTGCAGTATTCTCAGTCACGCAACATTTCAGTCTGGGGCATACTTAACCATGTAAAGCCAAAAGACCAAATCTGAGGAGATTTTGAGCAGTCAGTTCCCATCACCTTCTGAATTTGAAAATATGCTCATATGAAATAATTCAGTGAAGTCTGGTTTCTCGCCTTCAGCATATTCTATATCTCTGGCTCTAGGAGCCAGGACAGAATATGCTATTATACCTGTGAAATCTCGGCACTTCTTATTACTACCTAAATGAAATTATAAAACCCACAATGCTGTGAGGGAATGCAGTTAAGACAACATGTGCATCCAAGGGGAATATTTTGCTGACACAGCTCACAATTTCATGACAATCCTGGACTAACAAAGATTTTACTTCATCTGTACCTGTACAACTGTTGGAAGAGGAGTCTGCAAAGCCCGCGAACTAATTTATAGGACAAAACTAGGGAAGAACATGCCTAACAATGGAAGGTAAATGAGGAGACTATAAAATTCAATCCATCTTCTGTGGGATTCCTTGAATTTCAAAAAGTTAACTCCATTAAGTTCTCATTTAAAAAATGACTACTTAATTAATTAAACCAGCAACATTTTACTAGAATGCATATGGTTTGATTCCAGGACTATGGATCAGCACAAGGAAAGAATTTGAAGGACATTGCACAATGTTCACCCTGATAAAAACAGACTTCAGTGATGTCTCTAATTTCAAGCACCCCATCCACGATCATATCAGATGTTAGTTTACATTTTGTATTTTATACTTAGGATTTTTTTAGAGTAGCTCCTGCTGATAAGAATGTGTCTTAATCTAGCTCAGCAACCAGTCTATCAGTATTAATAACTATCAACAGACTAATTAATGTGTGCCTGCTGTGTGTATTTCAACAATATAAATGTCTTGCTATGCAAAAGGTGTTAGTAAGGTAATTTT
This sequence comes from Buteo buteo, assembly GCF_964188355.1. Classification (NCBI taxonomy): domain Eukaryota; kingdom Metazoa; phylum Chordata; class Aves; order Accipitriformes; family Accipitridae; genus Buteo; species Buteo buteo. The sequence goes on along the minus strand of NC_134188.1, from coordinate 2,591,460 downwards.
TGTAAGTAAGTGGGCTATATATCCTGATTATGATAGAAAGCTGAAATATCTTATGATCTTAGTGTAGTTCAGGAAACAGAACAATATTTTCAACATTTTATTCTGAATGTAGTCTATAATTTTCAAAAAGGTAACCGACTTTCAAATTTATCTTTTTATGTATATTGTTCTCCTTGAGTCCAGTACATGTTGAGAATATGTACTTTTTGCAAGCAAGAGGCCTCATTCTTTTAATTTATGCTAATTTTATGCTGAAATAGCTTCAATAACACTGTTTTTTAGCAGTGTGTCTGAGAACAGAATGAGGTCCAGTGACAAAACAAAAAAACCACATAGAACTAAATTTCAGTTCTGCAGCCATCATAATAGACAGTCCAGCCATTTAGAGAATCTCGTCTTGTCCTTGATAGCCTCTTTACTCTACAACGGAGAACCATTGAATCTTTCACCTCATTACCAGTGTTTGCATACAAGTGCAAATTCATGTTTTACTGTAAATATGAAGGAATCAGTAGGGTAATGCCAGGCCTCCATTTGCTTTGCTGCATGCATTTTTTTGTCCCTATTGCTTATTTAATATAATCATATTCAACATTAAAGGTCATAACATCTTTAGCAACACTGCTTCTACTAGTCATGTGTGAGGAGTCGGAATAGGTTTTGAGAGAATGTTGTTATGCATATATACAAAAACCAATTGAGCCATTAAAATTGTATCTTATTCTCCTGTAATGTTCTCGCTATAGTATCCAATAAGCATTATGCAGCCAATTTGACTGACAAGAAGACAAACATGTTCTTGTTAAGCGTGTGGGTACTCGGAGCCTCTCCCACGTTCGGAAAACACTGCACACTCCTTCCCTTCACCAATTGGTGATACACGTTTACAGAAATATTTAGGTTCCCAGTACTTCTTTGAAAATCGAAACTTTTTAATTGATGTAATTTGCTGGGCTTATTAGAGTGGTAAATGCTGTGATGATCTTCACTGGGAAGCAGACTGCCTGAAGGGGGAATGCATGTGCTGCTTGCCACCGTCGTCATGTCTCTGCCTCCAGAGAGAACCCAACGGTCTTCTGACGATGAGCGGATCGGCCAACCTTCGCAGTACAACGTACTTCTCACGAGACACTTTCTGCAACGGCAGGCTCTCCCAGGAAAGGGAGCCCTGCCGTTGTGGTCGGACCACAGCGGTGGTTTGTTCAGTAGAGCCATCGCCACGAGGGAGAGTCTCAGCTCGCCGAGAGCTCCCAAATCCTCCGTCCCCAGGCCCAGGACGTTGAGTGTTGCCTTCCCCAGGAGCCCACGGAGAGAGACAGGGCAGGGCGAGGAGGACGCTCGCTGCGTGTAGGGCATTACCCTGAGGGGCTGCGAACTGCCCCGTTAGTCTCTTCTGGTGCTGAAGGCACCGCGGCAAACGTCCTTAGGCGTCAGGTCTGAGGTATGGGGCTGTCGCTGTGAGGCTGCTGGTTGTGAGTGAGCGGTAAGGAGCTTGGCACTGAGGGTACCTGTCCCCACGCTCGGCGGCTCCTGAGCCGTGGTGGGGCTCAGTCCTGCCCGCCTGCACCTGTATGGCACCAGATGCTCCATTATATTTTGACCCTCAGAGCAAATATGAGAACCTGGGCAATGTTTTTTCACCATGAGGGTGGTGAGGCACTGGAACAGGTTGCCCAGAGAGGCTGTGGCTGCCCCATCCCTGGCAGTGTTCAAGGCCAGGTCGGATGGGGCTTGGAGCAACCTGGTCTAGTGGAAGGTGTCCCTGCCCATGGCAGGGGGTTGGAACTAGGTGATCTTTAAGGTCCCTTCCAACCCAAACCATTCTATGATTCTCTCTCCCTCTCACTGAGGTTACTGGGGAGCCGGAGCCAGGGAGAGCCCTTGCAGGGGGTGGGAAAGGTGGGTGAGCAGCCCTGCTGTGCTGGGAAGGTGACCTGGGGTGACTCGTGCAGTGGGGACTGCGCTGCCAGCACTCAGCAGCCGCTGTCAAGGTCCCGCTATGATGCTGAGAAGAGTCAGTTCTGTACATGTAATTGATGATTTTGAAATGTGACAGATATATTGATGCCCTGAGAGCCTACAGCCTCTGAGGGTGTTCATAGTTTACCTAATAATATCCTGAGTTGCTAAGACAGATGTAGTTGCTGCCAACAACAGGGAAAGAAATGGAGCCAATGATGAACGTAATAACACTTCCCCACATTGGAGCAAGGCAGCTGCTATGCACTGCGGAACAGCATTTTTTTTCCCTAAAGGGTCTAATATTTGCTTTCTGTACATTGAGGCATTTGCTGATGCATTGTTAAAAACCTAAAGCCTCCTGTTGCCACATTTCTAACAGACTGGTAGCATCCCTACCATGTATATTAAACAGGCTTTGTGGCAGATTTGCATTATGATAACCGGATTGAAAGAAAGATACTGTCTGAACTCAGACCCCACTTAGTCAGCTTTTCCTCATGCTCTACTCAACAGTAGACCAATGTGACTGTGGCACCTATGTGAGACTCATAATATCTGCATCACCTTATCCAACATATAGAATGCCCCTGTGGCTGTGAGGTGTTTGCTATGACGGTTCTTTCCTTAAAGAGCTCTTTAAAAGTTTGACCTTTTTTCAATAGGAGTAATTAATACTGGGAGTGATTAATTAACACAGTGTCCAGTGATGTTGCTTTGACTTCATTAATATGCTCCTTTGTACTACAATTCATTCAATATTTGCAATCAGTGTTTGCAGTGTGCTCCCTTCCTGCCAGGCAGTGAGCTGTACAGCCTCTCATTGTTTCGGTTGGTTTACCTGCACTGGAGCTAGCAAGGCCTGTTTTGCGATAGCTCATTTTTTTTTTAAGTAAACACCGGTGTTAAAAAATTTCTGTGACACAAAGTTTTGATTACAAAGAATTAGATCCACACTTTTCAAATCATGGCTACAATTGCATTTCAATGCAATTTAAGCATCTCTGCCTTGACAGCAGTGCAGCATTGCATAATGCTTGCTTGCTCAAAATCAATAGGCACCTTGCAGCTAACCTAAAAACTTCCCAGGCACTGAAGTTAGGCACTCCACATGCTAGCTTGAAACCTGAGAGAAGCTGATATCAGTGCACGACTTATGCACAACAGTCTTGCATTTGGAGCAATCATCCAGAGGCAAGGGACCAGAAATGCAGGGCATGTTTGAATGGAAACCTTGCAGTTACACTTTTTTTCACCTGCCTTTCTTTTAACCATGTGGATCTCACATGCTAGGCTGAGGTATGGCCAGACAAATGCTCTCCCTCTGCCTTCCCTCCTGCCACACGCTATGGGAAGGGTCTCTCATGTGCTCTACGGGGCAACCTCTGGGAATGGGGGTCTGAGCCCTCCCCATCTGAAGGAGGTTTCAAACCCAGATCACCCTCTTCTTGGACCAGTGCCCTAATACCATCAGTCTATCATAAAAAATGGCATAAGCACAGCCAGCTGGCAGCCTTCAAAAGGCAGGAGTTCAGACCACCTGGGCAGCCGTGCAGAAAGGCAAAGTATTTTCAGCCTGGGTCAGAAATGGAAGTTCCAGAGAGAGTGGGAAATTTTCTGATCTCTGCAGATTTTCTGGCTATCTCTATGTGGTATCTTCTTCAGTGTCAGTAGCTCTCTCTACAAACCTCTAGATGATCTAGATATCCAAAGTGGGTTGTGTGGGCCACCCTTTGGAAAGCAGGGGGAAGTGGCTAAAATCTCAAGTTTTGAATATCTCCACTAAAACCTCAAACACTCTAGGTAAACAGCCTTGCACATTTTTTTCCTTACATTCGTTTCCCCCCAGTCTCCAGAGCGCTATCTGCCAGGTGCAGAGGGACTGAGAGAGGTCAGTGCTGAAGTGGATCCCACCGTGTTTTCCTGGGACTTCTGCATGGGAGTCAATGGACAATAATTGTCCTGACGGCAACTCTGTCCAAAGGGATTCTATTTCCGAACAAGTTTTGGTTTCAATTTCATATGAAATACCTTAGAGGATACTAAATTCCTTACCACAGCCAGGCTTTCAACCTCTGAATGCCATGACTTCAAAGGCAATTTCACCATGTTTTTTAAAGATTCCAAATCTTAATCTTATATTCTGTACTGATGCTTTCATTTGCCTAAAGTTAAAAAACTGCAAAGAGTCCTTATTAAACAAAGTTACATAGTGCTTAGTGCCAATAATGTCAGCCTTTTGCTTCACTCAAGCAAACAAGATGACTACCCACCCCATCACAATGACGGATACACACAATATATAGCGCCATGAAAAAACTTTGCTTGACAGTTTTTGAAGCATGAGGGCAATTTTACCATTTTTAGATAAAGTTAGAAATAAATATGCTTCTAGCAGAAATTTGATCCAACTTTCTCCATCTCCTGGTGGTTCTTGGAAGATTTTCAGAAGTTTTTAAAACTCCAATGATTGCTGTGCAATTTGTATTTTTGTTTCAGTTTATAAGGGAAGTATTGGCATTCTTCCTGACACTCCAAGGAGAAGTCTTGGCCCTGATAATTTTATGGTGGTCAGGCTGTGATTCTGGAATATTGTCCCATAAAAATGCCACCCACTAAGAATAGGATGCAGCTCCAGACTCTTAACCTTAGGGTCTGGTTCAACGACCATCCAGACTTCTGTAGCCATTTGGGATGCTCTGATATGTAGCAGCTGGCCTCCATCTGCAGTTCCAGAGGGCAGATGTCTTCTCCAAGTTCTCTGTCATAGCCTCCAGCCATGTGTGACTCTTGGATGCACTAGGCTGTTTCCTATTGCAAAAGATACTATGAGCTATGTGTATAAGCTCCTGTCGTAGCCTAGAGAACTCTTGAGCTCACCGTAAGGCAGACACCTTCATTAGGTCAGCGGAATAGCTTTCCAGATTCCACCGACTCTTAACCCAAATAATTTATTTTAAATGTAACTGTAATTTTGCAGATTATCCTCACCAAAATGATTAGTATCAACAGAGACGAAATGAAGAAAACTGCCATGCACGCCTAAAAAATCGAGTTCTCTCTGCCTTAAGCTCATAACTCTTGTGCATATGAATGGTTACACATGCCACAGCTTTGGAGCATTCATGGGGAGCAAACGTGTGGATGCGGGCGCGCATCTGGGAGCTGAGAAAAGGTGTTTCCAAGAATGTCTTTTGGTTCCATATGTGACAAGCTGTAAGTTCCTACTGCTTATTCTCAATTAAAGTATGTTGATAACTATTTTTTTTCAGTCTCATAGATGCCTTACCTACTGACAGTGTAACGGGTTATAGCAAAAATAGTGATACTCCTCATTAAGGATGGTCTGGTGGTTTCTAATTAGACTTTCGCTGGGACATGTGGCTTCTCATTCTTTGCAGCCCTTACTATAGAAAAATACACTTTTAACTTTCTGATGCTTTGTATAGTGCTTATAACTTTGTAGCTAACTGACCATATAGACCTCCTATTTATTTCCTTGTTAATCCAGGGCATTGTAGACAGGAAAAGTCAAAACCAGCAATAGGGTCTTCTGGAAAATAACCGGAAAATTGGGAGATGCAAATCAGTCACTCATATGTATTTTGCTCTGCCTTATGGCAACTGATAAATCATATCAAAGTACAATTTCAAGACTTGTCACAGGACTCCGCAAAAAATAAGTGTTTCCCTTGTCCTCAGGTTTGCAAAGGAATCTGAAAATATTGTGGGCAGATATACAACTAAATGAAATCAGTATCGAAGACAAAGGGTAAAGACTTCTCCCTAGACAGCAAATGTCCCACTGATCTCAGTGGCAAAAGGATTGTTTCCAAGGAGTCACATGTTCTTAGACACTATAATGTCTAAGTGAAGCTGCCACTGGTAAGTTCCTATTGAAACAGATTCCTTGGAAGGATGAGAAATATATACTTGGTAAACAAATTAAGAGCCGTAGCAACTGCCTAAACACACCCACTACGTGAATGAAACTGCCTTAGTGATATGCTCCCATCATTCAATCTCTGCTTGATAAATCTGTGCACAGAACAGCCAAGGGACATTTGCACATTGTTGGAGGGAGAACGTGGGAGAAGTCAGGGCCAAATGCAGTAAATTTTCTTGCTACTTAGCCATCAAATTCCTCTAATTCTACTGACAATCACAATGCAAAATACTGCTATCCTTGGCAGTGGTCACCCCTGAAAGCAAACCACATAGCTCACAGTTGGCTCAGTTCTGGCACTAGATAGACTGGTAGGAATCTGCTGTTCAGTTCACCTGGATAGTGCCTGAACTCTGCTTTAGCACTTAACGATGTTTCCCTGTGGTGGTAAGATCTACCTGTACATATGTATTTACATGGATGTATGTATTTAGTCATTCATCTTCTCTACTTTTATAGGTTTCTACTATTTCTAAAAATATAAAATTCAAAATAAAAACGATGGTTTTTGGTTTTTTTTTTCAAGTGAGTGTAACAGACAGTATTACAGATGTAATCAATAACCTTTAGCTCGGGAAGTGAGATTTTCCTTTTAGTTAATTGGAAATATTTTGTAAAGGAATCTTACAGAATAACTACCCTCGCTCGATAAATCAGGAAAGTGAAGCATAAAAAGGAGACAGGATCTAGATGGGGTAATGGTGTTTCAGGTCACTGACAGAGCTGGAAAGCAAATCGGAATTCCAAGTTTTAGCCCAGCGCCAGCTCAGCTGGATCACGCCTCTCTCCAAGCAGGCAGGTGTAAGGGCTGACCTGAACAGCTCCAGCCACCACCTGCCCTCTCTGCAAAACCTCTCTGATACGGAGACAGCAAAGCTTTCAGTGACTTTCAATGATTGACCGCTTGGTGCTCTCAGAAAACTTTGCTGTGCTTCTGCTAGTCCCCTCTGTTTCCTTTTAAGTCCATTTCTTTAATTTGTTCCCTTCAGTTTTATTCCTGCCCCCTGCCAAGAAGATCCGGTTTCCAAAGACGACATTTCCTGATCAGCTGTCAACAGCTACACTAAAAGTGCAAACTCCTCACAGTACACTTTGCTTCATCCCTGCACGTCGCTCGGGGTGTTGATGGCTGGGACCTGCCCTGTTCCCATATTCTCTCCGGCTGGACGCTGTGGCCATCCCTGTTGCCCTTTGAGCCCAGAATTATCGAGTGGGCTCCCCTCTTCAGCTCACTAATTGACTCCCCAGTGGTAACTCATGTGTGAAATAATCTTCTCACCTAGTTTTAGACATCTAAAAGGGAGCTGTTTGGTTGAAGGCTTGGTATCAGGTCTCCTTGTGCAGTTATGAATACAGACAGTCATTTCCAGAGGACAGGTCATCCCAAAGGTTGGAGTCCAGAAAATGCGTGATAAGTAGCCCTCTGGAGGTGCCTATGTCTCTTTCTATAGGCTAAAGACAGAACCTATCTAAGTAGAGTAGACAAGGTGTCTTGTATTTAGATAGCTGTCACTAGGTGAGGTAAAATCTACCTTTAATATCTTCACACCCTGTTTTCCCCATCTGTTAACTGGGACTAATACAGCCATCAGTGGAATGCCAGGTGTCCACATTTATTATTATCTGCAATTATGGGTAGGTCTTTGAATGTATAACTCTGTGGAAGTATGAAGAACTCATTATTCACAACTGCGACAGATGGCAAAACTGTTTTTGGGCACAGTTTACTGTAAATATTCCGTATATTATGTTTTTTTAGGAGGTTTAACTAGGCAGTGGGGAGGTAGGATGACAGCTTACACTGTCTTGACTACAGCACAGAGGGTCCAGTAGCGAGTCCTGCGAGGAAGAGGAGACTGGTCTAGCCTTTCCCATGAGCAGCTGCGTGGGCTTGGGTGGGAGCAGATCCCAGAGGGCTGCGTGGGGCAAGAGAGGAGCTAGAGATGTTGTCAGCAAGGGGTGGCTGCAGTGGGACAACCCGTGAGCTGCCAAGAGGAGCAGAGGAAGGGTTTGTAGAACAGGATATAGACCACGAGCAACGCCTTTGGCTTTCGTGGGGAGCCAGAGAACAGTGTATGACAGTTACAATAGCCCAGAAAGATGATGAAAATTACTGGACTAGAAAGCAAAATTGGAAGATGTCCCTTGGAAGGGCATGGTGGGGACGGAGATTTATCTTCCAACCTTTTAATTCAATCTGTCTCACCCAGCAATGCTGAATGTATTCCATTAAAAGAGATATTTTGTTCTTATTTATTGTTTTTGCACTCTGATAAATCTTGCTTTTGAACCATTGCAACCTTTAGATGTCTTTCAGTGTGCATGCTCTAAAGAAAAAGCAAGGTAATTTCACTTCTGGCTCACATGGAGTCATGTCACAACCATCTACTTTCCTTTCATGCTATTCACACCAGCATGTGTGGATCCCTACTAGAACTGGGTACAATATCTGATTCAATTTTAGTGAAGACCCACATGAAATAAATATTTAGTCCTTTGTGGGGGGGTATTGGTCCTGGGGTCTTTATGTGAATTTACAATTTGTTTACAATTTGATTTTACAAACGTAAAGTTACCTTTGGAAGTAAACAAAGTGCTGTTGCAATAAGGCAGCTAGAGACCTGAACAAGCTACAGAGGCAGCTACTGCAGAGTAAAGCGTTTGCTGTAAATCAATACTCTCACTTAACTCACAATAACTTCTTCAGAAATGTATGACTGATAGATGTGCACACAAGTGCCTTGAAGATGATGGAACTGGAATGCCTTAGGCCAGCAGAGAATTTGGCCCATCACCTGCAATTAATATGAATTACCTTGAAATAAAAGAGTATTTTCATAATCAAAAACTTTCTTTGCCTGTTGTCAAATTACAGGCAGAAGGCCAGTTTTCCTGCTCTGTCATACCTAACTCAAGTCACTTTGACCTTGCCATTTTGGCAAAACTGATAGAAAACTGAGTATTTGGGATGTAGTAGTGGCAGAAATAGACATCAGAGCAGCTGGGAATGTAGTTCATTAAAAGGTTCACAGGTATGCAGACGGCCAGGCCAGGGTGTAAACTTAATAAAGACATATTTTGCAGATTTACTTGGTCTGAAATGAGATACGGATGTGCTGAAATGAGACAACTCTTTGAAGTTTGGGGATTTTGACAGATATTTTGACCCTGCTTTTGCATTATATATTCATTTCAGTGGAATTTTTCAACCTGGGGATTGTTTCTACACAGTGTAAAGCAGTGGAGAATAGGACTCACCATTGTACCATCCTACCCTCTTGAGTTCTTAGAAATTTGATGAATTAAGTAGACTCGCACCATTCTCTACTGTAGATTTTCTAATCAAACCCATTCATGCTCTTCTACCTGTATTGAATTCCCTTCACTTCATCTCGCAGCAACAGCACACCATTTGCACCATAATATATGGCAACTCACTGCTCACACTTCTGTTGCAAATGTCAGTGTAATGTGCAGCATCTGTTTACAGCTCTCATGAACAATTATGCTGAGGCACAGCCACAGTCTGGTGTTAAGAATTATTAGGGTGTTCATAACAGTTTCTTTGACTGAACTGATGTCCTGTCACATACATACAGCAATCCACGATAGACTGAAATATTCAATAAAAGGGTTAGTGTCAAGCGACTTCATTGATTAATTTTTTTGTTTTGGTTTGGTTTTTTTTGTCACTGCAATATCTTCAATTTGCAATTACTGAATATTCAAATTATTTGCCTAATAAAATTTCATGTAGGCAGATGTTTGCCCCCAGGAACCGCTCAAACAAAATTTCTGTGAGAAGCACACTTAAGATCATGAGCACCAGAAGCAGAGTACAGCTTGCATTAGCCAGCATTTGCTTTCTGAAGACAGATGACAGTACATTAATTTTTCTTACATATAACCATCTGAAAATTGGGAATCGACCTTTGACAACAAGTATTTCACTGAAAGGGCCTGAAAACCTCTAAAAAATTGTTCTGAAAATCCACCTGAGAATATGCACTGTTTTAAAACATGTTAATTTATACAGATCTGAACCATTCAATTAAGCTCATGCTCAAAATGGTTTCCTCTGACAGGAGCTGCCTGCCATCTGTTAAGTCAACTATTTCTATTGCCAATGATCTTAAGTTCATCGTTTATGCTAGAGTGATTGAAATTCTTAATCATAAATATCATCTGTTCTTTTCCCTCCCTGTCCTCCCCCTCTTCATTTGGGTCATGATTTTTTGGGGGCTTTCTTAATCAGCAGTTTCCAAAAGTGAAACCACGGGAAGAAAGAAAGAACAGCCCGGGAAGGGGAGAAGGGGTGGTTGTTATTGTTGCCTGCTGGTTTACAGTGATTTTTTGTTGACCACAGCACTATCAGCTTGTGTGCACTTTCCTTGCATTTGATACATGGCCACAATTAGGAGGGATGGTGGCTACAGCTTCAGGTCATCTATTCACTCGATTTCTGCATGTCACTGTTTTCCACACAGACGAGAACCTTTTAATTTTCATAAAAGGGTCAGGTCCCCGAGGAAATGTAAAAGACATCTGAATCAGCAATATTTGCTTCAATAACCCCCAGAAATTTCCTTATACAGTTCCTGCTGGCCAATCCTTGTATCTGGGCGTCTCATATCATGACAGTAGCATTTTTTTTCCAGACAAACATTTATGTTTAACTGAAAGTAAGGACCATTTCAAACAAATGAAGAAGAAAGTACTGTCATGGTGTCTTGTTAGTGCTTTTTGGAGATGTGCAACAAAGTAGAAAACCAAAGATCTGCTGCTATCTTGTTCCATTTAACAAATAATTTGCTGTTCCTGCGTTTCTGGTACTCATATAGCCTTATCTATTGCTTTTTCTGGTTGTTGTATCCCCTGGTCCATTCCCTCTCCCCTGTCTTTGGAAACGTATAGCTTTGCCAAAGCTCTGCCGTCAGGAAGAAAGCAAGGAAAGGAGAGGCGAGGACCTCCCCTCCTAACCCCACCATCCTGCACAGGGGCCAAACCTATCCTTTGTGCTCCAGAACAGCACGGGGTATGGAAATTTATGCTTAAATTCTTGCTGCTGGTTCTAGAGTCCACTGGTTCATGCGTTCATCCTGAAAGCGTGTACTCATTGGCCATGCGACATTCATAAAATCTGGCTGGTGCAGATCCTCCAGGGCTACGGAGGAGTCACTGATCACCTGCCACCTGAGAGCTGTTGTGTTTGCATGACCAGCGTGGATTATAAGAACTTCTCCTGGCACATTCCACCCCCACCCTGTCTCCTACTGTGTGTTTTGACCTAATGGAGCAACTCAGGCTTTGTACTGCAATAAAAGATATCAGGGAATAAGAATAAATTAATTATTGACTTTTTAACCATATATTTCAGGGTTGTTCTATTTCTCTTTGCCTTTTTCGCTGTGGGTAGTAGGCACCTTATCTGACTATATGACGAGCTGAGTGAAATTCAGCATTGAAGACAAAAGGGTTTTATCAGCTGGGTAGCAGTGAGGGTGCTATTACTTTTGCACCACCAGCTGCTTACTACATGAATGATTTATGAAAGTGTGACCGTCTGACTTCACATTAGCTTATGCTATTTCAGCACCCCTATTAGCAAAGGATATTAGCAAAAATTATCATTCCCCTGTGTTTGAATAAGAATTTAGAACCTTATCTTATTCTTGTAAAGCAAACAACAACAACAAAAACTCGAATAAATTGCATTAAGAACAAGATACAGAGATGTACTGAACTCCCACAACTCCCACTGAGACAATGGAGTGAAGGCACTCTGCATTTCCTGGGATGGGGAAATCTAGTTCACTCAGTGCTCTGATAAATTATAAATACACAGTTGATTTTACAACTAGGTCTTGATGAAGAGTATGTAGTGCTGGAACAATCAACAAGGAATCAGGGTGGATGTTTAAATTCAGCAATATTCAGTTGATATGCAAAAATGAACCCACATGGCATGGTTTTCTAAGCTACTTGGAATCTGTTTTGAAGTGCGTTACCATTTCCATGCCATTTTACATTTCCAGGAAGAAATACAACCTCTTGATTGCACTGTACAATATTCTACTGTCATTTCTTCACTGACAGATAGTTTATTTACTTAAAATATGTATTGAAGCTCCAAAGCGAGATTCAAGTTCACTAGCAATGTGATTTGAACTCTGAAGAACCAAGATGTAACAGAGGAGATAAAGCTGCTGTTTTAACATGAAATGTGAATTCCATTGGCTAAAATGTAAATGTATTATTACTTTGCTGTTCTGACACTAAGGAATTGCAATGTAATTAAGCCTGATTTGTTTTCTATTGCAAACCCTGCTACTTAATTTTGTATCTACTTTGTTATCAAATTTAACATCATAACAATATAACTTAAATCCCACAGACAGTAGGTCTTTAACCTGGCCCTCCACAAGAAACTAGACTGGATTTCATGACATGCCATTACTGCAAGAAAAGTGTGTGTTATGGCTTCCATGACAGAGATCTCAAAGCAAACAGATGAGCTGTATCTTCATGAACAACCACATGCTACCATGAAATGGATGTTTTCTTCCCTCTAACTGTGGATCTCAAAAACTAGGATATGGTTATTATAAATGCCTTTTGAAAGGAACTGGTAATCCACAACTCCCTTGGAGCTTGTGAGTGAGTTCATGGCAGTGACAGCCATTCCATGGGACCACAGGATGAAGTTACAGCGGTATTTATTATTATGAGGAAAGAACTCCGATTGAGGATCAGAATCCCATAGCTACGTAGGCACCTAAGGCTAATGCTGGCATTTCCAAATCTTTAGCTGGGTTTCTGCTCTTCCTGAAGATGACTAAGTTTCCCCCCTTCAGTGTCTGTAAAACTGACTAAAGCGGCAAAGTTGTTTCACTGCTGAATAATTGCTCAGAGACCAAGGTCAAACCGAGGCCCAGAAGATTTCCAGAAGTGAAGTTATCAAGAAAATGTAAATTTGCTACAGAGAGGAAAATAGCTAGGCTTTTGTAGCCTTCCTTTCTTGTCCTGTTTCCCATGGCGTGTGCTAGGAACGTGGGTGATACGTGTCCAGGTGAAGGGGGAGAGCAGTGAAGCCCTGCCCATGGCTTTGGCCGACTGGGAAGGTGATGTCTTGCGTGGGGGATGTGGCAGGAGGGACAGAGTTGTGTGTGTCAAACGATGCACATCAGCGATGCCAAGTCTGTGCTGATGGAAGTCCCACAGCTGGGGCCACCCTGCTGTCACCGCGCTGGTCACATCCTGACTTTTGCATGGAGTCGAAGTTGACAGTCCTAACTGGCAGAGGAGGAGCAGAGCGATATCATCACTGTGACCATCGGAGAAGTGCCACATGTGGTTTGGCTGCCAGGGCTAGAGCTGTCTAAGCAGATGATTTTCTGTGTGACTGAAGTGAAGGGGTTTTGGTTGAGGACTGTGAGCAGGGGACCCCCATCAATCGACTGGCTCCACCGTTTTCCTCACCCAGGCTGCCCCTTTCTCTTCTCCTCTCCTTGGCATTTTGCTCCTGGCCAGGTGGCTCCCTGCAGCACTTAGAAGTGGATGGGCAGCCTGACAGCTCGCCTCGTGGCTCGGAGCACTGAGAGCTTGGGAAGCGCGAGCCGTAGAAAAGCAGAAGTTGGGCAGGAGGTAGAAATAAAGCAGTACCCCCATGTCAAAATAAGAGTGATCTTACTTGTTAAGTCTGGTAGTCCTATGAACTATGGGGTATCCTCAAGTCCCAGAGAACTCTCTCCACACAGCTTTCACCCTGTAAAGTTATTAAAATATGAGTTTATCTTTTTTTCCCCATTATTATTACTTACTGCCAGAATGAAACCACCCGGTATGAGTAAATAAGAATTGTCTTCACTTGCCACTTGACATGTTGGAGCCCTCTCAAAACTGTTCTTATTTATTGTTAGAAAAAAAAAAAAATATTTTTCCTCATGTGGAATTTAGATGATAAAATTGGTCAGCAGAGGTTTATTTGCAGCTGCATTAGGGAAACAGTTTTATAATAGAAATACAAATTGGACTATAATCACATCGATTTTGGTAAACATTGTCATCCTCTTTTCTGTGTGTATGTGTGTGCAGGTTAATTAGAAAGGTCATAGCCTTGCCTGTGAAAATCCATCTTTTTAAAAATGTGGATTTGAATTTGGAATCTTAATGAGATCTACAGAAATCTTACAGCTTTTTCTGTTCAGTCAGAAGGCGGAAGAAGTAACAGCCTGTTTCCTGACCTTTCCTTGAGCAAATTGACTTGCTTGGATATGCAAAGCAATTATTAACTCCATAGATAGTAATTACATCCATATAATATTTACTGCACACCAAAAGAAAAAAAGAAAATTAAAATTCCCCCATCAAGTATTCAACACACAAACAACACGGGCATGAGCACTCCTTGTGTTTTACTTCCGAAGTGCAGAATCATGTTTTTCAGAGAACAAGCTTCCTGCGGGGTAAAGCTTTAGGAATAATTGCAGAGAGCTCCACTGCTCAAGCTCAGGGAGCAGCTGATAGCAGTAGCAGGAGATCATTTTTATGGGGATAAGCAGAATATAGGATGGCAGTTTCCCACTGGGTGTTCAGCTAGCACTGGAGGAGAGGCCAAGGCCCCCAGCCTTGGGCTCCAGTCCCAGCTCTGGAGAGGAGTGTCCGTAACCATACCTGCCTTTCTCAACCTATGTGATCATTTCTGTCCAGATACATCGCAATCCTATCTTCTGCATACCCTGCCCCAGCCTCAGTCTCTGTGTTCATCTGATCAAAGTCTATTTGCCTGGGCTTCGCACCTAAAAGTAGCTTCCCTGCATGGCTATTTTCAGTCCTCTAGTTTCTTCCCTTCAGTCTACTCATCCATAACCTCATGACTCTTCCCTATCTTTATTTTTGTCACCCTCTTTTCCCCACTTTGCCTTCTAGTCATCCATTACCCACAGATTCCTTGTCCTCACCTCTCCACCATGACTACTGCAGCAATTTCTGACATCACCAGTTCTCCTACAGCTTGTGACACGTTTTCAAAGGCTGCCTACTACTCCCCTACCAGTTTCCATATAATTTTCTTTTAAAAGTTGGCATGAGAAAGAGGCATTGCCTTTCCTTCTTCCTCAATTTTTTTATAATAGCCTGGTTTGTAGACCTCTCATCTAGGAAGCAAAGTCAATTTTGAGATTGAAGCACTCAGATATGCATGTTTTATCACTTCAGCAATGTGATTCAAAATAAGATTTCACTGGATAGGAATGTCACACAAAACTGTGTGATAGGCTGTCTAACCTACTGGTCAGACCACTGGGCTGAGGCTGGATTCTCATCTTTGCTAGCAAGAATGTATCCGCATTTGACATTAAAAGTCATGAAAATAAAATACAGAAAGACTTCTTGAGACTCAGAGATCCTTTTTTTTCCATCTTGTAGAAATGCTTCAGCCACCATGCTATCAAATAAGACTGTTTTCTCTATATACCTTGCCCAACGTACCTGCTACTTTTTCTATATGGTCACAGAGCTTGTACTGGACTTTCACATGAGCTGCTAAGTCTCCTATTTTGCAGCAAACACATGGGCTAAAACATCTGAGTGGCAATAACAGTCCTGCCCTTTACCTCAGGTTTTCCTGTGACCCTATGAGAGTCTCACAAATCTCTGAATGGCTCAGTTTGGTGGTGCAAAGCCTAGTTATACATCTCTGACATTTCTATGTTTTTGTAAGTGAATACAACATTTTATAAGTGAATACAACAATACATTTTTATAAGTGAATACAACAGTGAGTAAGACAAAGAAGTTGTAATCACACTATGAAGTGCCTGATGCAACACTCAGAAGGCCTAATTTGCTCGGGATTGTCTTGTGACTCCCCTTATGAGTATTCCCAAGGGAATTAGGAGCCATGAGAGTGCAGCAGTTGATACAACAGGAAAACTTGGGTAGCACCCAGCCCCACGAGCATCTTCCAAGAAACTCTTCTGGCAATGTTCATAATCCAATGACGGGCACATGCCTGCATCAGCAGGAATGTCTGAACCATACCCACGCAGCAGTACTGCAGGATTTTCTGCTTTTTTAGAGAAACAGTACACATGTAGACAGCACCGGCACCCTGACCCAGCTCTGACATCCCAGTACAAGCAGGCTGTGTCTGTGCTGGGCTTTCTGGGAGGGATTCCAGTTTCTGTGTGGAGGTGGATCCTACAGACCTTCTCCTGCCCTTTCTACAGTTAGGGTGTGGAGATGAATCGGTTCCTCTGTGCAACCACAGAGGTTGATTTCCAGTGACACGGCCCGATCGGGAGCTGTGGTACCCTTCAGCGTTTCTCCAGCTCTAAGGAAACCCATCAGCCCAGAGCTGTGGTACACACCAAACAGGGCTGTACTGGCGGATGTATGGTGGCAGCACTTCCCCCAGTGATTTGGCTTTCACCTTTATTGAGCTTCTTTTCTGCTTCTGCTGGCTAAATATTGACACTGGGGCTTGCAGGCAACCCAGATCTGCCTTGAAACCAGTATATTCATCACTTCTTGGGCTGCTTTGCTGGAAAAAGACTTAATGTTTCTGGTGAGGGCCCAGTGACAAGGCCACAAGAAGTTTTTGATTATCAGACAGTCCTGTATCTGCCTTGCTTATCACCAGCTTTGCTCAGCATCTAGAGGTGTCTAGGATGGCCATTTCCTACACAGATTTTGAGAAAACTTTCCCATTGCTGTCCAAATTTGGCATCAGAAAAACCCCAGGCCTGAGACCCCAAACTGGTGCCGGAGACATCCACTGGCCAAGGCCTACGAGCCCTCAAAACTGCAAGGATGACTGATTTCCTTGTGGACCTTCCCCTTGGAGAGCAGGTTGCTCATTTGCTCAGTCAGTTCAGGTGTGTAGGTACCTAAAATGTGCACGGTCCCATGTCCTTCCCCATCCTTCTTCCAGAGGGGTCTGGTGCGTAAGGACCGGAGTGAGACAGCATCCTCTGAAAGGCTGCTTGATGGACCATGGCCATGACTCAGTTGCCTACATATAAGTATCTAGTGCTGCTCGAAATGTGCTGGAATTTCCAAGACACCCAGAGAAATGGCACATATCACACACAGCAGAGGGAAATCTGTGCCTATAGGGGTCCAAATCATTTCAGGTTGAGAGAATTAAGGGGTTTACAAACACCTCTAGACTCCCCTGTGCATGGCATGGGTTAGTTGGGGATGGGAAGGAGGAAGAGTTTGCCAAGTGGTTCATCTGAATCCAAGGGTCTGCAGTGAAGGAGCCTGTGGGACATAGAGAATTGGGGAAAAGTCCACCCTGGACTGTTGTCACTGAGAGGGTCCTCAGAAAAGCTCTACAAGAGTTGCTGCAATGTGTCTCTTTCCTCCTAAACGTCACCAATTTTTCCAACAAAGTCCATCAGAGTTATCACAGCTGTGCTCATTAGCTGAATTAAGTCCCTATTAAGTTTGTGGGTTTTGTTTTTAGTTTAAAAAAAGCTAAACTAGCATTTGCACAGCAAACGGTGAACAAGTGAGATGTTTTTACATGTGATTGGTCAGAAAATTTCCCCAGCTCAATCAATTTGGCATGATATGACAATAAATATAACTACTACATAATCAAAGGCATAAAGCAAATCACGGCTAAAGTGCAATGAGGAGATAACTCATATTTTGCGGAAATTAGTATTAGGCAGTTGTGCTATAACCTTATCACAGTGTTTAAGTGTGGATGATAAGCATCTAAATATTACATTAATATTAAAGTCTGCCACTTTGTAACCTATTCCAATGATTAATTATTAGGAGAGGGTAATAAAGTTGCAAAGAGGTAATATTTCATTAGTAAATTATAATGTCCACATGACATGGCTTATCATCATGGTATTAACAAATTCTTGCCAGTAATTATGAATTCACTAGAGCAAATCCTTAATGGGAATTTTTATTGGTTTCAAAGCAGAAGCCTTCTTATGGAGAACACTCTGGCCTCTCTGCTGCCCTCATGAAGGTGAAGACAGAACTCCCATTGCTTTTAGCAGATGTTAATCCATCTCTTCTTGCTTTTCCCACAGGACAGACACTGAGGTGTCTAACAGGCAAGCCTCTACATCTGTGAGCCCTAGAAACAGTTACAGTCACTCTGATTGAAACTGCCCGCTCTGCTAGGTCTTGGGTTCCTATGAAAAAAGGTGAATATTACAGCTTCAGTATGTACCTACAACTGGTGATCTGAATACCCTGTTGAGGTGCTTCCATAGAAGAGTGAAGAAAATGAATGTTTTACTTTTCTAAATGAAAGTTTTGAAAGAGATGCATCCATTCCACAACAGTAACAAAAAAGTAAATTCATCTAGAAAAAGTTTAGGAAAACAAGTAAAGACTTACCATGAATTCTTACTGTCTAACAGATAAAAAACTGCAGGCTCTAAGTTAGAATTTTGTAGAAGATACCAGTCTTTTTATACATATAGCAGTCAAACAGCCAGCTTACTTTCTTAATGCAATATATATTGAAGGTTCTATTTCTTCATAATTATTTTATTTGCAGAACAAGATTGCTAATAGTAACTCATTAGTTAAGCAGTGGTGCTGGTTTCCCACTGGTTAACAAGAACCTTTGTATACACAAGGTCTCATGCATTTTTCAATGGCAGGAATAGCAATTTTCTTGTTTAGCAGCTCCCACATGTCATTTTGCTGTAGCACCTCTGTATAGGAATGGATAAAATTTCTGTTAGTGTCTGGGAGGTTTTCCAATTAAATGAGTTGGAGATGACAGGACTTGAATGAGTTATTGTCTGGTTTTATGTCTTTTCAAAATTTGAGTGCTTGACTTTTTTATCACTTCAGCTGGGTTGTTAGCATAACTTAGACTTTTTGTTAACTTTCCCAAAGTGACCTATACAGTTCCAATTTTATATGAAGCCTTCACTTAATCTGATTTCAGTAGCAGCTTGATTCCTCAACAGCATTGTATATCTGGGCTTCTGCTCCTACATATCTACTCTAATTCCCATTTAGTCAATCAGATTCTTTTATTTTAATGAGATAATATTTTAACTTAGATAAAATCCTAAAAGAGTGAATTGGTCTTTCCACTTCAGCAAGAAAAAAATACATTATGTTTGGGTAGAAATAAACATCATCGCTAATTATCATTAATAAATTATTAAATGCATCTTAATAAATTATTTAAAATTACAAAGGAGCAAGTACTTAGTGCCAACTATTAATTGCATTTCAAAAGAATCTCTGATTATCCTAAACCAGCATCTGCTTTAGTTATGGATTTCAGTTTCTTATACCACTTTGCAATGTGTCTATTGTGTCATTCACTCTTCAGAAAATAATCATTTTATTTGTTTGTAAAGATAATTCCTTTTATGAAATGATACCCAGTGTTTATCATTTTTCTACCCAACAGGGAAAGTGTCTAAGCTGTTACCTTTCTTACTCAGTTTATTTCTGTCAATTACTTATTTCATGCAAGTTTTTCTAACGTAATCAATTTTCACACTTTTTTTTCCAGTCAGGCTTGGAAAGTAGAGAAAATCCAGTTAGCTAAGGTGATGACTTCAGTTAAACAGAATAAGGAAATCTGGTTTACTGTGATTTATTTTATCAAATGCCTACTGAATACCAAGGAAAGTTCTCTGTGCCTGATTTCTGGGCAATTTACATGACAATCACATTGGGCATTTGGTATTATTAATGCTTTTTGAAGCCAGGCCTTTGTTCTTCATCCATTGTATGTAAGTGAGGTTTTTTTTAGGTTTCAGTTGCCAGACCAAGCATCCCAGTTTTGTATTCGGTTGTTTAACACTATGAACAAAGGCCAGCTAACCTGGGTTAGGAATATTTAAGGATACCATCTGAAGGCAGAAGCTCAGCAGCCAGGTGCCCGACAGGATATGACCCTGGATGCCAAATCGCTATAGCTTTCTATTTGATGCGCTGAAATCCATGATGAAGACCCAGGACCCCCTGCCTGGGCAGTGCAGTGGTTCCACAGCTCGCTTGCTGGGTGCCAGGTACACATGGCCACAGCTCCCCTCCCAGATGAGGGTCCCCAACTGGGATCCAGAAACCAACTGGGCTTCTCTCATCCAGCATCCTGGGGACCCAGAGTGACTGGGGCTCTTGGATCACCACAGGTATATCCAGACATGATCATGCTCCCCCAAAAACAGTCCTGGAGTCCATTTCTTTTATGCAAGGGTAAACCTCAAATCTCAAGTTAAATTCCCCCAAATCTTGACTTTGGTTATTTTGGCTGCAGTGAGTATCCTTTCTACACTTGGTACCTCCAAATGATATCAGATGGTATCTTGTTGTCAAGACGCTGCACAAACAGCAGTGAGCAAGCAAGGAGATGAGCAGCCTTTTCTAGGCAAAGCATGTCTTTGAGTAGATGTCATAGACAGATACAGGTAGATGGAAAAACATGTAATGTGTAAACAGGGTGACAGTTTGTAGCTCTCAGAATTACCTCCACGATATATTTTTTTTCTAGAGTTGTAAAGGGTTTTTATGGTTTTTTTTAGTTGTTTTTCCTAAACCCTGGTGTCTTGAAACCCCAAAGGTAGAGGGTGCAGCAAGAAGGCTATAGATAGGCAATAAGCAACAGCAAAAGACTAATTTTTTCCTTCAGATATACAAGATTTTGAAGCATTTTTGTTAAACCGCAGTCACAGTTGGAATCTGGAGGTTATCAATTACTATTATCCCTGATGTAATTTCTTTCCAATCATTATCCAGCAAACACGAATGGAATAATGAGTATCTTATTGTTGGTGAAATTGAGCAGACACTGATATTTAAGCACAACGTGACTTCTAGTTCTCTGTCAACATTTCTTGCTGTCTTCAATGTTGCTTACCTCACTTTGCTACCCTGCCTTGAATAACCAGTCCTACTATTCATCCAGAAAAGCCTGACATACCTGACTTCTTGTTATTTTCTTCAGTGTAGTTTTAAATATTTTTTCTCTTGGTGACATTGGGGAAGAAGTTTGGAAGGTTTGTCTACTTCTCCAGTGATTGTAAAACAGCCAAATATTGAATTATAGCTATCTCACTGGGAAGTTTAGAGGGAAGTTCAAAAGCTCTTAGCTCTCAGTTACTGACAAAACTTAATAGACATTGTTTTACATTTTATTGCAGTGATTACGGTCTTTTTATAGCATTAAGATTTTCACACTTACACTCACTTTTCACAATCAGTTTCACATTCAATCACACCAAATTTTGAAACTTGGTTGGCTAAAATTAAAGGCATTTGTGTACGCATAAATATCTGTGATGAGAAACAGTCTTCTGTCGCATATTTATGGACTTCCTATATTGGGTCTGTAGGTAAGTGGATTTCTCTTCCCTTTTCCAAATGAAAATAATCTAATTTTCAATGGAAGTTAACCCTGCGCTTAAATATTTTGTTGAATTAGGCAATTATTACTTGCTTGTTAAAAATAAATGATTGCTTTATGTTTTGATTTGATTCCTTAAAATACAAAAGAGCTGTCCAGAACTGCTAACATGTACTTGCACAGCAAGTCATCTGGCCAACTTTCTTACTCAATGATTCCTTTATATTTTTCATAGTTTGTTTAAACTCAGATTAAAGCCACTGTGAATACACGCAGGGAAATATAAATCACACACTGCATTGTACATCATTATAGATTTGTGCCCCCATCTGATATGATACCTAGCAACCCAGAGCTGGCCCAGCTTCTGCTAGCCAAGCCAGATGAAGATAAATCCTCTTTAAAGCATGAATTCTTAAACTTTTAAAAAACAAGTCATTAACTGCAGGATGTAAGACAATACAAATGATGTCTTACAGAGAAGATAAAAAAAGGTGCAGCAGAAGGATACCTCTGCAATATGCAGGTATGCAATAGCAGCCCTATTTTGCCTGAGGCTGCATATCTCATGCCTGTAGTTGTAAAGCAAATGAGAAGAAGAGAACTACATTTTTGGGGAGCTTCATCTTGGGATGAAGTGCATTGGGAATGTTACTGACCGAAGTGAAGCATGGGATAAAAATGGTGAGTAACACTGGTTAGGGGATAATCCTGCTGATATATCAGTAAAATTTCATACATTCATTGATCTCAGTGATCATCTAAGGAGTTCTGAGATGAGAGTTTAGGGGCACAGTAGATTTCTCTAAAATAATGTGTTTTTAAGAAAAAGTGAAAATAATGTATTTTTAAGGAAAAGTGAAGGAAGATTTGAATAGCCTATGAATCCTAACCCCCTGGAATGGTCTGTCAGATATCAATTATTAATACTTTATATTTATGATACAGTATATTTGTTAAAATTTCCATAATCAGCAAGGAATTTATCCATATCAACAGACTGTACCTTGATTTTTCTCTTTATTCAAAGTTGAGGTCTCTTTAATGCTCTGTTCCCAAAGGACATATCTTCAGTGCTTGCTCTGCGTTGGCTTAAGTGCTTCTTCTACAAATCACAGCGGTCAATGTTCTCCCATCACTGATCCTCTGCCATTGTTTCCTCTTCAGAGCTCCTTTTATTTTTTTCCAAATGATAGACTTTGAATAGCCCTTTTCATTTCTGCCATAGCTGGGCCACTACTTAAGTGAGCAGCTTCAGGAAATACTCTCACTGTCATTATTACTCAAAATATCCAGAAACATGGTTCTGACCTACACAAAAAAAGTCAGAGGCGAATGACAAAGTATTGTTCAGTCCTCAGTAGTCAGCTAAGTACAAGCTTGTCTGAAAACTGAGAGTTCAGAAGTTCAACAGGAGTTCAAATGTTATTAAGTTCACATTTCACTAGAGAGAGAAAAAGTGATAAATGTTTATATTAGGGTATTGGATTTAAAAATATATGTTATGGCTCCTATATCCATTTTAAATTATATCTGAATAAGTTGTACTACTGTGACTGGGCAAACAATTCAAGGCAGTGACCAGTTAAACATGAACAGATGGGAGTAGGCTTAAATCAATGGACCAGTGGTCCTTAAAAGATGCAGGTGACTATGCATCAAGGACTTGGAATCAGGATGTGCAGTTGGAAAATGCTGCAAACTGATCCAAAATAAAAAGCAGTCACATTAGGGACATTGATCATAGATACTGGCAAGTGGACGCTGCACATTTCTTCTGGCTGTATCTGATTTTTTTAAATTTTTTTGTTGACTGATGAAATGACAGCTGTGTCTCTGGTAGTACTTGCAGGCTTCTTTAAGCCCTGAAAGAAATCATGGACTCCATCGAAACAAAAAGCTAGAAGGAGACCTCAGAAGGTCTTTGCCTTCATTCCCTAGCTCCAAAACAAGGTCAAACACAGTTTCTGGGCTACTCCTGACAGATACTTCTCTAACTGGATCTGTTCTTCAAAATGCCCAGTGCCAGGAACTCCATAACCTTCAGAGATAACTAAATCCAGTGTTCAAATATCTTGACAGCTAAGAAGTTTTTTGTAACATCTGATTTAAATGTCTCTTGTTATAAATTAGGCCAATCTCCTCTTGTCTTGTTGATCACCGCCATTAAGAACAGTTGATTACTGTTCTAACAGTCTCAAATCTCTTGATGTGATTATACTGCCTTGTCTCACTCAGTCTTCTCTTTTCTGGACTGAACATTTTCTTCAGCTTTTCCTGTAAATTTTTTAGGTTTCTTATCATTTTTGTTCATCACTTGGGGTTTCTCTCTGGTTTATCCATAACCTTTTTTAATGATGGTTTTCAAAATGGGACATAATGTTGTCATTGAGTCTCTACCATTTGCTCCAAGGAGTGTAATAACTATGTCGCATATTAATAATTACTTACATGTTAATATTTAACTAGCAATAAGTCTTGTATGTAATGAGATTTCTTGTCTCTTTTGTGACAGAATCTCAAACACTGACTCATTTCATGTGAACACCCCTGAGCCCTGCTTGCAGTGTTGCCAGATAACCAGTTACTCTGTTTTTTTCTCATTTTGCATTTATGAATTTAATTTTTGTTTTCTTCCTGGAGAACTTTTCACTTGGCCTTATTAAATTTCATTATATTGATTTCAGACTAGTCCTCTAATTTATTTAGTTCATTCTTAATTCTGCTTCTGACCATTGAAGGGCATGTTGTACTTCTCAACTTTCTGTCATCTGCAAATTTTATGGGACTACCCCCCCTATAAAATCATCATGATATTTAAGGTTTATATTGAATATTAATGGAGAGAGAGTTTTTGCAGGGCCTCCAAATTTGTCAGGGCCTTCCATTCTGAAAGCAAATTCTTGAGAAAACCACTTCAATAATATTTTCCAAATTTGTTGTTGTACTGTAGCTACTATTTCTATCCTATCCACTAGGCTTTGTTACCCCACTGAAAGAGGGAACTAGAGTGATGTGGCTGCTCTTGACAAAGCCATACTGACCTGTTTTTATTAGTGTATTATCCTTCAAGTGCTTACAATCTGAGAGGTTTAGGAATTTGTGCCAGTAGCTTTCCAGGTAACAAGTTTAGGCTAGCTGGCTCATAGCTACCCTTTGCAAAGGTTGAGGCCATATTTGGGTTTGGTCTTCTGGTGAGCAAGTTAAGGAAAATCATGTCACAGCTCTGGGTTTAGCTCCAAAAAGAATGGCAACTCTATGATTTGGCTTTCTGACAAAACTTAGAGTTTTGGACGGAGGAGCTGTAATACTATTACAGTCATGCTATTGCTTTCCTGTGCTGGCAGTCCCTGCAAATGGTATATATATGTTCCATGTTGACACAGAAAAATAGAAGTCATCTGAATTAAAGTTAGCATTCCAGAGGATGCATCCATTAATATTTACAGCTGGTTGTGCTAGCAGTATAGACAGTTTCTGCAGACAGAGGCTAGAGGGAAAGCAAGTAACTTCTTGACCTCAAGGGAAGTGGAGCAAGAGATATACAAGAGGTATGATGAGATCACTCTTTCGGCAGAAAAGTAGGTCAGATTCAGAAGGCAGATATTCCCAAATTTCTTGTGAGTCACTTTTGATAGTCCCACAAGCTGACTATCTGTAGGTGTCTGAATTTTTCCATTCTTTTCTTTATTCTCCGAATGTAAAGTGAAAGCAGAACTCCCTTTCTTACACAGTCTATCCCTAAATAACTTAGTATAGAGACCTATATGCATCCTGACGATATTTGTGCCATGTTTTGTACAATGGAGCCCTGATACTAAGGACACTATGCACTGACAGAATATAAAAATAATAATGTGAATGTCAATACTGAGCCAAAGGGGAGGAAATTGTTTCTGCTCTCCTCAGACAGTTGTACACGAAATCCAGACTAGGCTAGTTGGAGCATGTAGAGAACTAAATTGTCTGAGGGGTGCCAAGCATGGTTATCCTGTTGAGAAGAAGTATGTAGAGGGAGTATGCATGTGAAAAACAAATACGAAGAGAGGTGGGAGCAGTGTGAGAAAAGGACACAACATGACATATAGAGGACAGCGAGCAAGCAAGCAAAAACCAGAGAACAACGCTGAACCCAAGCAGGTAAATCGTCCCGTTAAGACGGGGTATACTGTGTTCTGGTCTCTGCTTCAGCGATTTTGTTGCCTGTCTCTCAGCAAAAGGTTGTTTATTACTGGAGCCATTCTTGTAAGTGGGAGAACCGGCAGGTCTGCAGTGCAAATGTGGACACCTTGTCTGGACCGCTTCACTGCCAGAGACCCAGACACAACCTGGGTGGGAGCTGAAGGGGAGGCTGAAGCCCATGGGTTGGAAAAAAGGCCTGAATCCCATTTTCTATTAGCTCTCCTGGTTAGCTCTCAAAAAATTAAATGTGAACTTATGGAGCACATCCCCACACTTGCAGAGTGGCAGCTAGAGGGGCATCTCAAATGGCACTAGATGTCCACGTTTAGGCAACTGAATAGAGCCCTACATTTCTCTTGACTATAACGAGAGCAAGGTGACGTGTTTTAAGCATCCAAATTGGTGTGTCAACAATCTGAATAGAAACCGAAACGCTGTGTAAGAGGTGCTGAGCAATGCAGGTCTGGTCTGCAGGGATGGCTCCCAAAGGCACTCAGTCTCGTCAGCGCAGAGAGGGGACGTTCAGACCCTCTTCACCGGACTCACCCCTCAGGCGATACAGGTAGTCAACAGCGCCGCTTTTGATAGAGCTACAGACCAAAAATAAATGCACCGGAGGAGCTATGGTACTTCCCGAATTAGGAGAGGGTTAAACAAAGGTGTCTGACAGCAGCGCCGTGTTTCGGTGGGCACCCTTGCGTGTAGGGGAAGCACCCTTGCTCCTGCACGCCCCAAGCTGCCCCTCGGGCGAACGCACCAAGATGTCCATCCTCCCAGTCCACAGGATAGCCAGAAGCAAAACAGTTAATGTTATCCTTGAACAAAATACCCAACACAGGTGCTCACATGCTGGGATTGCAAAAGAAACCAGACAGGAGGGAGTGTGACTGAATTCAGTTGCTGTAAATTACTGTAAGAAAAAAGCAAAGAAAGAAAAAAAACCCCACAACTATACACATTCAGCAAAGCTTTCCTCCCTAGGTTTTGGGCTAAGTGAAATCTAAGAAATATCAGGAGACGGTTAGGTCGTAGGAACTTAATTTTTAGCCCTGGATACAGGAAGAATGTTTGCTTTCATTTGTCTCAGCCCAGGGCCCCAGGTTATTCTAAACTTAGCCAACCTATTGCCTATCTGCAGAGCAAATACTACACATTTTATCTGAATATTTGCCTGAATCTCCAGCAAATTCTGTGGTCTGATAATATAATTTACTTTTTTTTTTCCTATTGCAAATGAGGTATTAATTTATACTAAAAACTGTAGAAGACTAAGACAACAATACCTGCTATGACACAATTGTGTCTAAAGAAGTACATAACAAATGACCTTGATAAATAGAAGCAGATTATGAGGTGTTAGCTGGAATCTGGATGTTGAAGTACTACCAAGAACCACACAGTAAATAGGCTGCCTAGCCTGGAAAAGTGATGAGACAGAACTTGGTAGAAGTTAAGCCTGATAAAGCAGCTAAGCAGAGCAGTAAGATTTACCTGAATTTAATGCAAAAAGAAATTGAGTTTCCATAAGATCATAGAATCAGAGAACGGATTAGGTTGGAAAAGACCTTTAAGATTCCAACTATTAACCTAACACTGCCAAGTCACCACTAAACCAGAGACCGACCCCCACCTCACTACACCCTCCTTTCAGGGGCTTGTAGAGAGCGATAAGGTCTCCCCTCAGCCTCCTCTTCTCCAGACTGAACAGCCCCAGTTCCCTCAGCCGCCCCTCATAAGACTTGTGCTCCAGACCCTTCACCAGCTCGGTTGCCCTTCTCTGGACACGCTCCAGCACCTCCATGTCTTTCCTGCAGTGAGGGGCCCAAAACTGAACACAGGACTCGAGGTGCGGCCTCACCAGTGCCCAGTACCGGGGGACGACCCCTGCCCTGCTCCTGCTGGCCACACCGTTTCTGATACAAAACATAAAAATAAATAAATAAATAATATGTTCCATAGTTAATGTATTTCCATAGGAAACTTATCTCCATAATATCACCATGTTTGATATTTAGTAAGACTGAAAGGAAAAATTAGAAGTGAATATAAACCAGAAGAGTAATGACAGTTGAAACAGAGCACTCTTGCTACATATATAGATATAAAAATGAATACTATATATTTGAGAGAGGACAAGAGATCCAGCTAATGTTAACTGGTGGAGATTTGACAGACTTCTAGGGCAGGAGGCTACGGTATTAATTGTTTGCTAAATTTTAATATAAAATCCCTTGATCAGTGGCAGAGATAAAATATGAAAAGAAAAGCTGGTATGATCTGGTATTCCATTTCTGTGTGCCTATTAGTGCATTAACCTGATCTTTCTGGACAATCTGTCTCTTGAGTTTACCTAATTCATAGATGGTGACTGGCTAATAGTCACTTGAGTCAATTTTTAGAATGACCTAACAAAAAACCCCTGACCACTACATCTCTGGGCTAAATGTACATTTAGGCATTCATTATATATGCTTGTATAAAGTGTATTTATTACAAACCCCTCCAAATTTAAACAAGAGATTCAAACGTGGCACACTGGTTAGAATTGAAATGTACTGGAGGCTTTCTTTGTCACGAAGCACTTCACACACTGGCATTACTGCTCTTCTAATATGCTAAGCATGCAGTTCACTCAAAATGAGATTTTAGTAATGTATTTTTCTGCTAGAAACAAAACACAGTTTTGAGATGTTTCTCACAAAATAATGGCTTTTGAGAGAAATGTATTTTATACAACTAAGGTTTTACAGTGCTTGCCTAGAATCAGTAGCAATTGCAAAGATTTAATTGGGATTAGTGATGTTTTATCTCGCAGAAATCCATTAAGTCTTGTTTGAAGCAAGAAATTCATAAATTCTTAGAGGTAAAACTGCATTATGTATTTTTGCTGTAAGTTCTCCCTTAATCAAAAAGTGATATTAGTCGCAGTATCCTTAAACTAAGCAATTTCCTTCATATTTTATTACTGTATGTGCTACCATTCTTTCATTTAGCCTCAACATGGCTTGCAAATTGTGTAAATAATATTATCTTCATTTTTCATAAGGGGAATTTTTCCAAGGGAATTGAATCACAGAGAAAATAAGTGGTTTGTCCAATCTGGTACTGGAAGGCCCTGACAGGGTCAAGGAGCAATCCTGAACTTTCTGCTGTATAAGATCAGAGCATGCAGCAAGTCCAGGAAGATGGGACCGTTACTGGTTGAATGAGTGATGGGAAATTACTGAGGCAATGATGTTGCAGACCAGCACACTTCTTCAGGTTTTGAACTTAATGCTGACTTTTTGCAAGTGGGCGTTTCAACTTGGAAACGTGGAAATCAAATTCCTCTGGAAGGAGAAGGGGAATCAGATTCAGTGTAGCTCATGGTACATGTTGGGTAGCTGTTTAAGTTATGGGCGCATATACTCTTTGGACCCACTGCAATTAAATCTGACTTCTTTCATCTACAAGTATCTTTCCCACGAGCTCTCGGTCTTGGCTGCAAGGAATAGTATCTCCCCGCCTCAGTCTACTGCCCTCTGCTTTTTATTGTTTGTTTATTAGCCTGAGGAACGGAATAGTTGTTCACACCAAAATTTAAGTGATCAAAAGGCAGCTGAGTAAAACCTTGCTGAGGTGAATGGGGGAGTTCAAATCTCACAGCTACTCTTCTTGCTTTCAACCAGCTCGCGTAGTCATGTCTGGTTTGAATGAGTCACGGGTGAGCTTTTTTTCAGAGCTGCGGCAACCGGAGACTTATTTTCATAACTTTTTTTGGTAAAAAGAAATAATTAGATCATTTAGGCTGACTGATTTGCCTCTCACTGTGAATCAGCTATAAAACTCCCCTGCCCCACTATGTGGCTGTACCAGTCCTTGTAGATAATTAAGTTTGAAAGTCTAAGGTTTGGAG
Source organism: Buteo buteo (assembly GCF_964188355.1). Lineage (NCBI taxonomy): Eukaryota > Metazoa > Chordata > Aves > Accipitriformes > Accipitridae > Buteo > Buteo buteo. The sequence continues at coordinate 2,562,126 of NC_134188.1, read as the reverse complement.
TGTAACCTTGACCTCCAAAGTGGATAGAGTAGATGAAGGATATGGACTTTCTGACTTACGTGATACAGAAAGAAATTAAATTGTTTCTTGTCTTATCACAATCATAGATCTTCACATGGATCATAAAAACTACTTAAACCTCCTCCCCGAAAAAAAAATAAAATTAACAAAACTGTCAAATTTATAGCAGTGTCATTTCCACAGTGCATATTCAGTGATTCATTTTATTAATTGGTTGGAAGTTTATGTAGCTCCACCTTGGAATGACGGTTCCTTTGCATTTCACTCGTTTCTTTTCAAAATGCAACCAGAGAAGACAGTATGCCTGGGCTGATGGCTTCTACCCTTCACATCGCACCCTTCTGGTTAGTTCACTTTCCTAGGAAGTGCAAGATCTAGATGCAGGTTTACAACCTGACCCTACTTCTCTTCTTAGATTACCGTCGTCTCCAGCTGAAGGCAAGCTCTGTAGAGATACCTTTGGTCCTCCTCTTATGGCTGATTGTACAGCCCAAGCCATGGTGTTTATGAACCAGAAAGGGACAGGAGAGGCCAGCTGTGACTCTCTAACCAGTTTGTTATGGCACTCACTTAGGACATATAAATGCCCGTTTAGTTTCTTTGCTCCCGGGGCTGTTTTTGCGCTTTGTACCTAACAAAAGCCATCAGTGACCCTAGAAGCTAGAGGCTGCCGTTCCTGCTGTGTGCCCAGAGCACCCGCAGCACCTGGTTTCTCATGGAGCACGGCAGCACCCGCCTGCCTTTCTGGATCCCACTGGGGCTTGGGTCAATGTTCCGTGCCTGCCCACTGGTGCCCATGTGCAAATGCTCACGGCCAGAAGCAGAGCGAGAGGCACCCTGCACCTTGCAGGTCCAACAGGGAAAAATCAATTACGCCTCTGCAGAGGCGAGGTAAAGGCTGAGCAGTAATTCAAACACAGCTATCCAAAGTCTCACCCCAGGTACATGCAGTATACACCAGTCCCTGCATTGTAACGCTTATCCCTACAACACCTAGGAGCTCCTGAGAGAATATTTACACAAAAAGCCCTTGAAATAAAAGAAGAAAGCATTCAAAATTAGGCAGCTTCCCTGTGGGTTGCCCAACAATATTTCAGCATCCCACAAGTGCTAAATCTCCGTGTAGAGATTATCAGAAGGTCTGGCCTTTAGGCCGTTGCCTCATTGTGCTACCTAGAACATTTGCTATGGATGGAATGAAAAGAGGCTGGTTATTCATGTTTTTTTTTCACAAGATCATGCTAATAATAAATGTACCTGTCACTGCTACCAATTCATTTTTCAGTTTGATTGCCAGTACTGCAATAACTTTTATGAACATGGCGATTTAGAAAGTTAGACTTTCACTAATTGAATGAATATCAATTGTCCTTAACTTGCTGTCTCTTAATTTGCTTGGCAAAATTGTACTAAAAGATAAGGTAAGCTTTAAGCGTAAATTTTACACTAAGTCTTAGCTTAGAAATGTCCTCCGTTAGATGTACATTTGCTTGCTCGTCCTTTGTAGTCATAACCACGAAAACACAGCGCAGCTTTATTCCATCAAATTGAATTGATGAAAATGTTTCAGTATATTATGATTCCAGACTATTACTCAAAGAGGGTTTTGTTGGGGTGTGGTGGGGGGGAGGTTGATCTGGATTTTCTTTAGTCAGGGAGTGTGGCTAATCAGAAAATTAAGTTTCTTTAATAGCATTTTCTATATATTCTTCCATGTCTGACATGAGTTGACCCACAAGCCTAAATATGCTCCAAGTCACACCCCATAAATTAAGGGGACTCTAGTAATGAGAAGAGGATATGTGAGTCCAGCTTGCTCGAAGCTTAGAAATGCTAGCCCCGTTTCTACAGGGCAAGAAAGCTATCTGGCCTACCCTTTTATAGGAAAATTTTTTAAAAAAACCACCAAAACAAACACCAACAAAAAAACCCTTAATCCAAATAATAGCACTATTAGATGCACTAGATGTTCTAGCCAGCTTACAAGAAAACATGCACCTTATGCCTAACTAGTGCCCAGGCTGCTGCGAGTGGACGCAGCTGATGGATCCCATCTTTTCAAGCCATTTGTGTCTAAATACTTTTTTTTAGATCTAGACCTGAGGGCACACTGTGAAGCTCCAATCCTTTGCTTAGCATCTTCTGGAGATAGATAGAACACTGTCAACCTAGAAACTGAAATACTATTTCTTTCTTAAGTGTGATCTTCTCCTAGGGCTCTTGCAGGTACATGCATGGGCATGCTTGTACACGGCTGTAGAAACAGACAAAAATCACGTTTCGTCTTTGCTGGCTGAAGAAATTATCAGCAGCCCTCACCACCACCTTTCCCCTGGAGACTGTCGCTCACTCAGATTTGGTGGTACCTGAGGCACATGAGGCCTCTCTGACTCATTTCCAACCGAACGAGGTGGGCAGTTCAAATAGTTCATCTTTGCGAAGTGTCCTCATTTTGATGGGAATGATTTCATGAACGGCTCTGAGGAAACAGCAGCTGACAGCAGGGGCCACCAACAAACAGCTGAGACAGGGCAGGCGAAGGGAAATGGTGATTTCTTTAGCTCAGCCAGCCAGAAATGGGCATAATCAAGCACTAACGCTGCAGAACTAATCAAATCTGAAGTGCTCCGTTACCGTGTTGGTGGTTTCTCACCTCTTCAGGCCAAGGCAGCTGTCAGGAGCACAGTTCAACAGGCGTACCTTTGTCAAGCTAAGACATGAGGCCAAAATGCAACTCATAATTTGTCACTGTCACCGTTGCCATCGCAGCAGTCTGTATTCTGGTTGAATGCAGCCTTCTTTCTGAGTTATTATAACACAGGGGAAAAAAAAAAACAGTTTGAAAATGAATAAAGGAAATTTGAGAAATTCATGTTTCAGATGGAAAAGGAAAGAGAACTGTACTAATTTGAACTTAGTCTTCGTGCAAGTAGAAACAAGGTTTGTGGGTACTGATAATTCAAAACATGAGGGGATTAGTCCTAGAAAAGGAATTAGAATTGAATCATAGTCATCATTCAAAACAGGGCATAGAGGAAGGTTTAAAAGTACATTTAGTTATCCAAACTTCATGGATTATATAGTAAAATTAACGTGTAATCATGTTCAAAGGCTGTGTTTTAAGTTAACAAACTAAGTTATATTTGAAGAAGTGATAAATAGATTACAGTTCTACTGACAGAGAAAATTATAACATGCAGCACTTTTGCTCTTTGATAGTCCCTTTTAATGCAGCAGAGGGATGGGAACCTGCCCACACATGAGTGAGCTGAGTCCCACACCGAAAATCAGCCACAGGAGGCAGCTCTTCTCCGACTTGCCCTTAGTGACTGCCTGGGGCTGCTCCGAGCATCTTGAGTTGGGCTCCCACTCTGAATTGTCCCTGGGAGAAACCTCGCCTGTGGTTACAGAAGGAGCCTTAAGAGATTACACCCTTACAGCTAAATATAGGCTTCATCAACAACCTTCCTAATTACCTTCTGTTTTTTCCTAACTAGAGATTGTGTCTTACTGCCCAGTGTGTTCAAACACATTCACATGTTTCCCTGCACTTCCAGACATGCAGATATCTCACAAGAGTTGTGATGTATTGCACATTTAGAAAAGGAAAATCATATCTTGGGAGGTCTGTTGTAGACAGACATTTAATTCAGTGTATTAAATAAGAAGAAACCACAACAGGCTACAAACGTCCTCTTGATACCATCTGAACTATTCCTGGCACGACACTTGTCTCCCTTCTATTTCTTCTCGGACGAGACTCCAATTGCAGAGCAGATGGGAACAGAAAGCTCTGTAATTTAACTCAAAATCCCACCTTGCTCAAGTAAGAAAATAAGTGAACCACAATTACTGACCAACTTCTTTTTCCTGTAGTCCTTGAACTTTAATGAACTAGAACGAAGAGTAAGAAAAGAGAAGAGTCAGGAAAATAAGGTCATCTACCCAACTGATCAGATATTCTCTTTTGCTTTCTTCTGCTTTTAATTTTGTTATTAAAAGAAAAATGTTTCCATCACTACAAAATGGCAGTAAGCTGTTTGAACAATGACTAACCAAAAATACAGTGTGATACATCCTAAACTCAAATAAAGAAATTTGATTCTTCTTTTTGTTCATATGACATCTCCCTTCGCCTCCCATTTATCTCTCTTCCTGTACACTGCTCCACCTTCAGGAGCTTCCTTTTAATTAAGGGGCAGAATATTTCAGAAGAAGAGGTTATGTTCTGTCATGTCATTTATCTGTGAGCCCAAAAGCTTGACATTCTCTCTTGAAAATGGGTTATAAAACACTTGCAGAGCTGGACATGAATCTGAAACTGATTTGAAGGTTCTAGAAGGTTTTTCTTTGATGCTGCCAATTACTTCCTGCATTTCATTATGTCTTTGTTGCCCTTCACTTTCATAATTCCCATAGGCATCAGCAAATAAGGTTTAAATTGAAATGTATTTGCCTAAACAGATATTTTCTATCTCAATTTACTTGTGACAAGCTTAATGAAATCATATGGACAACGTGCATTTGTATACCAATTAGCTTTCAGTAATTGCCTGCTTATGTCCAAAAAAAGTTCGGTAGTAGGCTTCTGAGGTGTCAAAATATATAGACAATATGTGATTTGCAGCATCATTAGCTATCTGCATATTCACATTATAGGACTGCTTTCTGTTTCTTTGCTTCCCTGCATTATCAGTCATGCAGTATCACTCAGAGAATGTCAGAAAAGCCAGAAAATGGGCTTCATTTCCTCCTGCCTTCATGAAACTGGAGAAGGAACACAGAGCACCACATGTAGTATTTGTACCCCAGATTGATGTATGCAAAAATGGCCACGTCATCTACCAGCAACAAAAAACAAATTATTGACAATGTAAGAAGATCCTTTTGGCATGACCTTTGTGTTTGAAAGTAAAACAAGAACAGGGTAGAGAGAAGGGATTAAGCTAGAGGGAAGGGTACAGTTTCTATATAAGCAAATATGCTATGCTAGCTGATCATTTCCAGGAACGTACAAAGCATTTAGGCATAGGCTAGTCTTCATGTATGTAACATTTCCTGATGCCTTTAAGAATATCCTGTGCATAATACGGAGGAGGTATTTTTCTGAGTAAGACAAGAGATGGCTGTGCCTGGCTAAAGCAGAAGATGATCAGACAGAACAATACAAAGATGCAAGGTAGAGCCAGTTTTTAAATATACATACTTGCTGCATATCTACTGTTTCAAATTCATAAAATAGAGTGCTATAATAATATGCCCTTTATAGTCATACGCTTTTTTCTGCTCAGCGTTGCCAAAATTCTCATTAGCCAAACCTTATTTCTTTTCCCTTAACTATTCTGTAACTAGACAATGTCTTAAATGCTACAGATTTTTTTTTTTATTCTGTATGTTTTTAATTGATTTTTTGGTTTGCAAGGCAAAGGTCTAGACAAGCCTATATATCCATGAGTTATTCATGCAAAAAAACATTATTTAGAGAACAGGCTTGTAATGTCAAGGGATTTTAAGAATTGCGTATATCCATACAGTGATCCTGAGGCTGAGAGTAGGTCAAGCTGAAGAGAAAAAAGTAAAAGCAAAAGGTCAGGATGCAAGTTAATTTTGCCACAAGGTTTTCCATTATATGACAGATACTTAGTGTTCAAGAAGGAAAATATATGTTATAAATTGTTTACTTGCAATATAGACCATTTCTCCAAGAACTCCCAAAGGATTCCCATTTCAAAATACTTTCCTTTCCCCTGCAAGCAAGGGTATTGTTTATGAGTTACATAGTAGAATATTTTTTCTTGCTGACTGTAATAGGAATCTCTGGGTGATCAGCTGGGACTCAGTAATCTTTACATGATCGTTCTATACTCTAATTATTGCTTCATCATACGCCTGGAAAAAAGGAATGAATAGAAAACCGATGTGAAGATAACACATTCTGTAAACAGGAACCTATGCAAAAGTTTCTAATTCTGTTTACATTAATTTAAACCAGATGCAGTCCTCTAACTTCAGAGGAGTATTACAAATTCACTGTGGTGTAGCTCAGCATCCAGCCCTGAGCTTTCAGAAATAAATGGGTTCCATTTGTGTGATATAATGACCAGAATTTTCTGATATTCAGGGGACTGGAGAGTTAACAGCCTAGAGCAAAATCAGTAAGGCATAGATCAGAAAGGTAATGTGTTTTGGCTTATGGAAATAATAGAGCACACATGCTGGAAGGGATCCCAGGGACTGCACATACTCTGCCCTTGTTAATTTTTCACGTCATTTTGCATACAAAAGTACACATATATCTCACTGAGTGAGAATTGTTTGTGCACGTAGAAATGGCACTTCAGCCTGGAAGCCTTTGTAAGCCTTCACTTTTCTTTAAATTCAAAAGCACTGCTCATGGGAGTTGAAAACAGCACATTACGCAACCTCCGCGGCCAGCCCGTGGGTTACCGGTGCGGCCATCTCTACCCAGCCGCTCTCTGCTGATGCAGGTGGGCTGCTGATTTCGGAAGAGGTGTGCTCGCAGACCGGGGGATGCTTTTAGGCTGGTCAGGCAGTTGCTCCTTCAGGCTACATGAGAGGTAGCAAAGGGCACCGTCTCAGATAGGCTGTGCCGTTCGCTCCTCCAGGTTCCCACAAAGGGACTTCGCCGACCACTCGTAGGCGATTATTACAGATATGGCCTAATGTGAACTAGCTCGTTAGAGCCCCTCTGGTCAGTGGACAGAACCAGCACTTCCAGGGTGCGAGGAGGTGCGAGCTGCTGCAGCTCCCTGTCTCCAGGTCCAGCCAGCAGCGAGGCTGAGCCTGTGTTCCCAATAGGCACATGCACATGCATACACAAAATAGGTATGCTTATATTCGTGCGAAGCCACATAAATCAGCAGAGACAGAAACTACAGAACCCACGCAACACAAACAGCACCAACGACCTGATCTTTTTTCCCCCAGCTGACGTCCAGACCCTAGCGTCTCCAGAAGCCAGGACCTCCTCTGGTTCCTCCAGTCTCCTTTGACTCTACCATATAGTTACGATTATCTCAGTACCTGGTCTACCTTGATGTTCACTGGTGCCTACACCCACTGACACTCACACCCACGCAATATGCATACACCCCATTCTCCCCCGTTGCTGACACCACAGGCATGCGGACCCCCACATGTGACTTGTTGGCCCCCCCCTCCATAGACACACATGCACACGGGGTCCCCCTGCCCAGAAAAGTAGTTAGAAATGGAGTTAAATGAGAAAACAGGACACACGCTGGTGATCAGACAAGATTGGTACATGTGGCTGGGCAAGCGTACTGGTCAGCAACCTGTTTACCACATGACCTACACCTTTTGTTCCCTTATTCCTTCTATTTTCCCCCTCTGGTAGCCCCCCAAATCACTTTGATCCTTCCCTTTCCCCACCTTTTGTCCTTCCCCTAAACATCCCGTAGCAAGTCTTGTACAATTCCAAGGTGGTTTTCCCTTGCACCCCATAATGCATCCCAGACCCCTGTAGCCAGTAGCCCCCCTCCGTCTGTAAGGCGATCAAGAGAGCATCTCCTGTTGACTCACTGACTGGTGTCATCGCTGGACCATTGGGCTGATGGTTCCCCTGCAACAGCCCTGGCATGAGCCACGTCAGGGTGCTTCGTTTTCTCTGATTAGGTTGTTGGGGCTCCTCCGCCTGACATTGTTCCTGTGTGTTCCTTTGTGTTCAGGAAGATCAGCCTTCTGACACAGAGCAAAAGCCATTTCAAACTCAATGTGAATGTCTGAAGAAGGTCGAATGAATAATGCCATAAAAGTTTCCATTCTCCCCATTGACCACCTACGTAGCTTAGGCAGTCATGTCAACGTCAGGCCTGGTGGTTATATTAAATATGAGGAACCATATTTAGTAGGGAAGAACATGAACATTTTCCTCTTTACATTAATATAGATCCTCCTTCTCTAAGACTTCAATTCACTTCTATTACCTTAAGGCACCCCGTGCTTGCTCGAAGGCAGTCTACATTCATGTGTCCATCCCATGTGTTCTTAGAGAGTCATTACAGTAAGAAAGCTGCACCAGCTTAGGTTTTCTTACATATCAGAGAGGGTTTCAGCACTAAATGAACATGAAGAACTCCACATTACTATAGGCAATTCTAATCAATACAAAATAGCTGAATAAAGATAACAGGAAAGAAGTGTTATTAATGGTGCTATATTTGTAGAGGCAAAGCTCTATTATTCTGTACTGCTGATTTATGTTAATCAACCTAAATGCAATCTGAAAACTTGTAGTAAATACATAATTAGGACATTTCAGATGTACAAATCCATCAAAATACCGCAGAATGTACAAGTAGTGTTTCAAAGCCATCTCTTTGTTACAGACAATGGTATTTTTTCATCAGAATCATACAAAGCATTCCTGATGGACATTTTGGCAAATAAAATTCCCACCAGGATTTTAAAAGAACATTCTGTGTTTAATCTTTCCAGATGTAGATGAATATAGATGCTTACAAAGAATACAATTCATAAACATCAGGGAATCTTTTAAGAACAATGTATTCTTCTAAGGTCCAATTGTCATGCAAATATGACCAGAAAGCAGGAGAGTCTCCTGCTACACAACAACCTATACTGCACAGAATGTGGAGCATGCACACATCTGCCTCATCATATGCCAACAGCAACAACAAAAAAAAAAAGTTGAAGGCAGAATTTTCTTAAATTGAAGATGAGATCAGTTCAAGAGAAATCAAGACCTTGTTACCAAAACTCAAGAATTCTCAGTTTGTTGTTTCATTTCAGCTAACTCCAATCAGGGGGAACCAACACCTTCTGAATCTGGATAGGTGAAGAAGAAAAAAATATGTAATTGGATGTGCTGTACTTTTACCATGATGGAATGAGTTTTCATTTATACCAGTACAGGTGAAAGGAAAATAAGCCTCATTGTTTTGGTGGCATTGGAATTGGTGAGAGCTCATCTGAATAGTCCAAAAGAGAGCAAGTACCATGGTAATAATTAAGCAATGTGGATGCTGATGAGCTTCAGCACTCAAGCTCATTTGTTGACCCTCTTTCACTTCCCAGTACAGAGAAAGTTTTCTCTCCATGCTTCTGAATTGCATACGACAAAACTCCAGGTGCTATCTGCCTTACTTTTTTCATCTTTCCTTTCTGAACAAACCATTGACATGGCCGCGGTTTGTAAGTTACAAAACACCCCCTACTCCCAGTGGATCCTAAGATAGGACTCAGGGAGCACTTCTACTTGTTATGCTCATCTCAAGGACAGACCCACTGGGAGATGGTGAGAAAGCAGGGACTGTACTGAATAAACTGAAAGAACTGAAGCTTAAGAAGACAGGAAATAGCATTTCAACTGTTAATTGTAGGATGACACTGAAACAGTCGGGATTAGATGTGATCCTCCTCCTGCTAGAGATAAAACACCTCTTAGAAGGAGCTATTCAAAGAAAGGCATAATTTCCTCCCTCACAAATCCTGAAACCCTGTCCCATCCATTCTGAGAGGAAAGCAACAGCAACGGTTCTTAGACAAGGAACAAAGAACAAATGATGCCTTCCTAGTAAGAAAAAGGTTTCGAGACAGTTCATTGTTGGACAGTTTCCAACTGTCGCAGATGAATTAGATGGCAAAACTTGCCTTGACTTCTATGGCAACAGGAGCACTGAATGACAAATGGAAGGGCAGGTAAATCCAGAAAGGATATTATATCATGTATCGCTGTGATACAAAAACCATTGGCATCTGCCACCCTGCCTGGTTTGGGGTCTAAGCAGTGTGTTTTAAAATGTGGGTTTAACTGAAAATGCATCTACAGTATTGTAAAAATAATTAAACCAACTTTGCTCTTCTCTGAATCCAAAGGCTATTTAGAGTAGTGTGTGTGTTGGTTCTGAATGGCATTTTGCAGGGGAGAACCACACCCACATCAATACCTGGATAACCATGCGTTAGTAGCCCAGACATCTCTCCAGTTTTAATGTGGTCAAAGTCTATGGTTTTAGTAAGTCAGTAGGAATGGAAGCAGAACATAGAGGAGTTGCCAGGATCCGGTTTGTATGGAAAGTTTGATTACTGCGTTAGTGGAAGTGGTCAAGGTCACATTCATCTGAAGAGAGTGCCAGCATTTTGTGAGGAATTGCCAAATCCAGTGCACCAATAGATGTGAGCTACTTGTGTCCTCGGGTCCACCCAGTAGTGGAGCTGGACACGCATCCCGTTGGGCACACGTGCACGTATACACATGGACATTTATGCATGGCTGGCCACGCTGATCACCACAGACAGAAAACACACAGCACCCACATCGACAGCCTCATCCCATTCCTCCCGCTGATCAGGAGGGAAGTCTGCTAGCGGACCCCAGGTGCCTGGGTTCTCCTCCTGGCCATGCTAAACCCCAAGGTTCTCTGCCTTTGCTGCTGCTCAGACCTCCTCTTACTACCATACACAGGCTGGTCTGGACCAAACGCCTCCCCAGGTGGTCAACCTTCAGACCCCTGGGCTCTCCAGTATCCAAGCCCCAGGCCTGTGTCTGTCTGGTAACTGGCTTCCCAGACCTCTTATCCTTCTTGCTGCTGGTCCGGGTTGAAGTTCACATGTGAGCTACGTGTACTTACACTCACATACATACACAGAGGATTGACGTTCCCCGGGGACATGCCCTTCTCCACTTGCTGGTGCTTAGATGTCCCATATCTGAACACACACTGAACAGACATCCCGTCGCCTCAATCAGTCAGCCCTTAATCACAGCACCTAACAGATTCCCATTTGGGGATGCTATTTCTGGTTCCTTATCTGAAAGCTTTGGTAAGACAGTAGAATAAAGCACTTTTTGTGACAGGAAGCTACCTTAAAAATTATTCCTGAATCATGATCTCCACAGGTTAGAACAGAAGTGCATTATCTAGGAGAGGAGGAAATGTCATCTTCTGAAGAGCTTCCTTGAGTTTTTCCCTTTTTCTTGCATGTTATATGAGTCCTGTACATCACAGAAGACCATAACGATATCCAGCATTTCTTTTTACTGTCGATCTCATGTTCAAAGGAGTTATTTCAATTGTATCTTAATACCAGTGAGGATAGTGATGTAAGACAGAGACTTAAGACCAGAAAATAAGGCTGAAAATAGCAAAATAACATCCAGCTTGGAAGAAACATAAGTTAATTTAGCTAGGGAAAAATAGCACCAGATACAGCTTCATTGGGAGTGTAAAGAGGTGTAAAGGATTTGAGCTTTATGTGTGCATTAGAGAAGAGCTTGGCTCCAACCAGCACAGGAGACTACTGTGATTGTTCTGTGCCTTTATGCAGCATAGTACTGGCAGACTCTTAAAAGCTCCCCTTGTCCCGGCAAATTAGAGATAAACTTAAAAGCTGTTTTAATTTATGCTAACTTAGAGATGGTCCTACAGGATTCTTTTTGTCCAGGATGCACAAGACAATAAAGATTATTTTATTATTTTTTTTCCTTCTTTTTCTGTTTCTGGGTTTTGTTTGTTTGTTTGTTTAGTTGTTGTTTTTTTTTTCTTCTACAGATGCATCCTGTTCACCAGAGTTAGAGAAGCTGGTCTATCCAGCCTAGAGTGAATAAACCCTTCAGCTCCCTTCCTTACTTAAGTACAGAGCCCCTTTTGAAGTAAATAGAAGGAAAATGCTGAGATTCATACATTACCGATATCTGCAACTCCAAATTCACAGATTTGTTAAACTATTTAGAAATCCCAGAGATACTGAGCATTCATTTTCTGTGAAGGGAAAAGTGAGCAATCGATTTTGTCAGGACCTTCTGTGCAGAAAATATTCCAGTCTTTCACGTAAGTAGTTTTGTGACAGACCAGTGAGGCTTGCTTTAAAAAGTCAGCCATCTAGAGGTTACTAGGTTAATTCTCTTCATCTGAGAGACAGTAAAGCTATCCTGGTATGTATTATATCTGGAAACGTGTATTGGCCAATAATTGACCTTTGGTATCCTTACTTACCTCTTTCTTGGACTGTAATATAGTATATCCTTCATTACAAATATAAAGTCTTCAGAGAAATAATTACGTGGTTAAGCAGGTAAGCTATTACTTTTTTAAAAAAATCTGTGAGAGATCAGATTCAACCCTTACAGAATCATTGCTGTTCACCCGGAGCACAACGCTGTCAATGGAGAAATGCAGAAATACTGTCTGGATCAGTGTAACTGAGATTAGGATCTGGTTTAACTTGTGTAGCTGAGGGCAGGATGCACCGATACTGCAAAGACTGGCCAGGTCCTGTGCTGTCACTTGACTCATGTAACCTGGCAGAGGGAAGTGGTGGACATAATACCGCTCACACTATTCACTGATAGTAATCTGTACGTGCAGAAAAGGACATCTTTCATCATTTGTGCCAAACCACCTTTAGTTAAATCATTAGCATTCCTGAAGCTGACAAAAGGATGAGTGAAGTAGGCCAGGACAACCATACCTGCACTGCTGCCTTCAGGTGAATTGCCTTTGTGTGGCTCCATAAAATTTACTTGCCTCAGCAAGAGAAGGTAACACTGGGATAAATCTGAACCTTGCCTATGGAATCCAAATCTATACAAAGAGTATAACGTGACATTTTTAAAAGGGAATTGATACAGTTAGAGATATGTAAGAAGAATTTGATGTATGCTGCTTGAACATATCCATCAGTACAGAGAGGTTCTGGTCCTTAATTAGCTGTCTGTTTATTGTTTGAAAGTTGTGCTTAAAAAGGAGTAGGTACTGTGGACTGGGTTTACTATTTCCCAGATTGTTCTTTGGTGGCATTTCTATTTTCATCTAACTTGCTTTTTAAAGTTTCTTGAGTTAGGATATACTATATTCCTATACTTCTAAACTTGGAAATCACTAAATGCTCAGGAAACCTCTTATTCCAACTATATTCAACAACAATTTTCCACTCCTCGAGACATTGCATGGACTAATATGTTCAAGACCATAAAGCATTCAGATGCTGTATGTACAGTATTTGTATGTTCACTTGAAACATTGGAGGGAAACATTGCATGCCAATTCAGCCACACTACTACCACCAGAGGTATTTCCCAGTTCCCAAACCTTGCAAGTGTATCCCAGCTCCCTTCCATTTCCACAGCAAGATGAGACTGATGCACAGTAGTGTACCCACTTCTCCAGGTATCAGACAAGCTGGAGCAAACTAAGCAAATTATTTGGGTTCTGGAGAGCCAGGACCCCAAAGTATCTTGTATAAGAAGGTAACAGCCAGCAATGGTATTTCATAACTGGTTATATCACACATGGTTTATACAGAAATTTTATATTGTCTGACACCAGTGGATTCAAAATTGGTCACAATATGAATGAAATTCCTAGGAAAAAGTATGACTCAAGACCTGAGCAAAAGGAAAGGATTTTAGTGTTGCAGTATGGAGCACTGTGGTTTCTACTGTGAAGTCTAAAAACCTGCTTTATGTAAATGGATTCTTCTTATAACGACAGAAAGGAATTAGTGACTCAGACTGGGACTCCCAAAATCAATCACACTGAATTGCTTAAGACCATGGAGAGAGGGGCAGTGAGAAAAAGGTAGATCTCACTCAGCACCCTGAGAACGTATTTTGTTCCACTGGGGTTTAACAAACCAGGAGTCTCTCTTGCAAACACACATCCCTGCTTTTTCTTTCTTCTAAAATGAAATATAGATCACTGTTCAAGCAGAAGAGATAAGGGGCAGGCCTTGCTGGAGGACTGATCAGTATGCATACTCATCTAACAGCTTCACTGAAACACCACTCAAAGCAGTCCTCAGAGACAGCCGTTGATTGATAGACAAGTTGTCTATTCAAGATTGTGTTAATTCAGTTGGAAGGGTGGAACAATATGCATGGTCCTGCAAAAAAAGTGTATTCACTGAACAGAGGGTGAACCAAGGTGAAACATGAACATTCAGATTGGGAGGTAGAAGCAGTCTGAAATGTTGCTCTGACCGATGTACCAAGGGGAGTCAGAAACAACCTAACTTGGGTTTTGGATGTGGAGACATGGTAAAGCTTTGTCATGGGCATAGGCGTGCTAGCACCTTGCTGAACAAAATATTTTTGTTTTGGCTGTGCCTTGGTGACACAAAACCAGGCTATGACTTTGCTACCAAACTGAACCTACAGCTATGTTTTATGAGACAAGATTAGTGTTGGAGTTTCCAGACAGCTGGTAAGCTGCCACCAAGGTTAAAATGCCAGCACTGCACATCTACTAACAGCAGAGAACAACAGCCAGGGAGAACAAATTTATAGAATAGCCCGACAGTATGTGAGAGACTGAGTTAATCTGCCTATTTTTGCCTCAGGAAAGATCTAGCCTGCAAGATTAGGTTGAAAAGTCCTCCGTTTGAGTTTCCGCTGTGACCAGTCTACAGACTGGTGGTTAGGGTACACTCCAGGCAGACATGAATTTGGATTCCTTTCAGATGTAGAAGTCTCCTCCACTGTATGTGAGAGGGCTCTAACCAGCTGGTTCTTCTGGGAGGAAAGCATTGCCTCCTCCTCCCCAAGGATTTCCAAAGAAAGCGATTTCCACCACTGTGTCTTGTAAGGATCACAATCTTGCATGCTCCAATGGATTAAGTTTTTACAGGAAGGCCTACACTAGTGCATAAAAGACGGTTATATGAAAGAGCAAGCTCAAACACTGACCATCAGCCCTGCTTAATTCCTGTCTCTGATTTGAACTGCTTCAGCTAGCTCTCTCCATCAGGGATCTGCTGTAGAATGGCTTGTCCTCAGCAGCATGGACATGAGCCAGTCTGCACCATAGGCTTCTCCGCCTGGACCCCTCCTATTTAGCCTTACACAACGAGCCTAAGGGGACGCAAACCAAACAGTGTCTCTGGTGTCTATGGAGAAACTCATCTGCTTTCGCTTAGGAAACACAAGTCAAAGCCTGTGTACTTTTCCGAGGCTGTCTTTACAGTCAGTGGAGAAATAGATACCTCTGGGGGTGATGCAACTCATCCCAGGATTGGTCTCTACACTGCCCGCTCCCATTTCACTCCCAGATCCTGAAATCCAGGCTGTCCCCACCGCGTGCCTTCCTTTGAGGGCCAGCCAGGTCCCCCAGAGGCGAGCGCTGGGTGTTTTCGGCGGAGTGCCTAGACGGGCGGTAGGGCACGCTGCACCTGAGGTGGTCCCATACCACGTCGCACCCTTCTGCGGCCCGGACATCCTACACCATACTGCTCTGCACACAGCACATTCAGCACATTTCACACGATGAAACAAGCCCCCTAATTATTTCGGCTACTTTGAACTGGACCCCACCCCTCAGAACATTATTTTATGGGGCACCACAAAAGGCCTAGAGAAGATCTGGCCAAACCTGGATGTGGGCAGTTTTCGTGGAAGGTTGACAGTGATGTGGACATCAAATAGTCAGCAATGCTTGGTTGGGGGTCCTCTCCCTAGTGTGGTGACAGAGGTGGCGCAAAGCTGGCCTCAAAGGTATGTCCTCAGGATCACCCTCTTGAGTGCCTGTTTCCTTGAAAAAGGGGAATCTAGGGTGACATGCTCAGATTCAGAGGTCTAACATTTGCATCGTTACAGATGAGCCTTGAAAAGCGATTTTTCAGGACAAGAGTGTTAAAGGGGCTCAGGAGGAGATAATTTCCAACATAATAAACAAACACATTAATCCTTATCAAGTACCGCAACATTTCTACCCATAATGCCCATGCATTACTGACTATATCAAGAAAGGTTCTTTTGCTGAAGAGTGCAACATATTAAAACTGCTCTGAAAAACTGGTTAATATTTATTATACCTGTAACACCGTGAGAGTTTGAACGACTGATTTGACAGCTACAGTTGATGATAATAGACTTAGAAGCCATTAAAGATTTGATAGCACAAAATAGGTCCTTCCATTCATCACCTAGTACTGCCTAATAAAGAAAATATGATACTTGTTGCATCTATACTCTATGAATAAAGTCCAGGCTGCAAGCATACTTTTGAGCCCTAAAACATATTACACTTGCAGAATATGGAGGAAATCTGTATTACCATGTGAGGACCATCAATTCACGTGTTTCTTTCAGTGGCTGGACACACCAGGTCTGACCCAGCTATGGACAAACACCTGCCCTTGCAGCCCCATCACATACCTCCTCTCTGGTAGACAAATTACTTCTCGGCTCTTTTTTAAAAGCGCCTGCCATTATATGATGCAAGAGCAAATACGAGTTTAAGAGTGGGATTTATTAGTACTGGGGACACATCTAATCTAACTACCATTGCCCTGAACCCTGGTTATGTGGAACTGCAGAAGTGGGTCAGGGGCATAGGGAAGTGTTGCACATCTCAGCATATAGATTACAGATTGTATAGATAACCGTATTCCCATGGACTTTATCCAGTCTGTTCACTCTGTTTTTGTTTCATTTCCTCAAAACAATGGCTTTAGAAATCATATAAATTCCAGGGGGCTTTGTATGCAGACTGAATGCTGCAGTTTGGTTTGCAGTGTTTGCAAATGAACCAGTCTCTTCAGGCTCATGATTAGATTTGTGCTAGAAGAACTCACTGCACCGTCACTTGAACATTATTGTCATCTCTGGATGATAAAACAAACATTTCTGCACCTTCAGAATTCAGACTGAATTAGACAATCTCAAGCTTTTTTACAATTCCATGTGAAAAAACCTCTAATAATTATTTCTTCTTCCAGAGAGAGAGCAGATCCCATCCATACACTTAGATGGTGCTTGAATCTTTAAGCTTTTAGGAGGGAAAGTTTTCTGTTGGAAAACTGAGAGCATTTGATTTGAGGCAGGAAGGTTTTACAGAACTGGAGGTTAGTTGTGTTCTCTAAACATTCAGGTGAAAGACTCTGGATTTCAGATCGTAGAAGGTGAGGTAGGAAGTGATCTCAGAAAATCATCAGGTCCCTCAACCTGCCAACGCTGGATATGCAATACTGAGCCAACGGCCACCTGTACAGTGATTTTTATTTTTCAAAAATGAAATGATTCTCTTAGTAGAACTTCCTGGCTAACATATATTTAGCTTGTTTTTCTTTCTCCTTTACTACAAAAAATGACCACTTTCTACATCTGTCACTTAGATCTGCTCTTCACTTTCTAATTGATGCAAGGTCACAACAGATACTTTAGCTGTAAATGTCTGTTAAATCTAAGGAGCAAATCTTTGTTCAAATTTTTTTAAACTACATCCCTCTCTCTACTTAGTTCTTGGCACTAATTATAATCAAAAGGTTTCTACCAGACCAGAAGGACAGAATTTGCCAACCCATATATAAACAACGATGCTGAGGCCAAGTCTTTTCTCATTAGTCCTCAGTTTGCTGCGCTTTGGCAGGGTTCACACCAGCAGTAACTGGAAGGCAACAGCAACCCAGATTATAAAACTAATGTGAACTACAAACCAGATAATTCTGGTAGCATTCAGCATGTCATGACCTCTTCAGCCATCTCATCACACCTATTCCAGAGGAACGAGATGTAAAAATAGCTATATGTACCCATTTTCAACAATGCATATCAGGAAACGTATATCCCAGTAAGCTGTTCAAAGAACAATTCATATTATCCTATTTACACATCAGACAGATCTGTAAAGAAATCCCTGAGAACTAATTAATTAATAATTAAAGAGTGAAAAATCATAAAGAACTATGTTGCTGTTATCCTTGAAAGTTGACAGAGCTTTACAAATAAAAATAAAGAGGCAGAACAAACATCAGCAGCTGAAATAACAAGTAGACTAAAGGAAACAGTTACAGCCATAAAATGCAGAAATAATAATGCGCTTGAGGTCTGTTGAAATTACCTCCATTTCTCCCTCAAGCCATCAGTTATTTTTCTCTTAGTGGGAATAGGACAAGGTTGGCAGGTCTGCATCCAACCCACAATACCATAGCCAGAGAGAAAAACATCCTTAAAAACCTCAACACAAAAGAAGCAGCTGCCTGAAAAGATAAATCACTGCCAAAATACTTAGACACTCTATTCAAACACAACCAAAGGAGGCAAATACTAGCAGTTGATAAACACACCAAATGAAGCAATTGATGCTCAGCTCTTGTGGTACAAGGTAATAACAGCCTGTGCGCATATTCACCCAAATGTTCTCCTTTCTGAAGGGTCGAGATTGGTAAGGGGATTGCTCTGGTTTCAAAAGTTCTTGCAGTGTCACTTGCGCAAAGTAAAAAGATGGTCAACACGGTTTCTAATTTCAGGAATTCAGGATTTACACTTCTCCCATCAATACCTCTCTTATTTGTGCAACATTCTTGAGGTCAGCCGACCTACTCCACTGGGCTGTATCCAGCTTTGATCTAAGAGGGGACTGCAACACATACACTGCTTTCAAGGGAACGGCTCTCAGTCAATTTTTACTTCTTAACAGCTCTGTACCTGCACTTCAAGTTGACAGCACCCTCCACTGCAAGAAGGGCTACTTCTGGTCTGTAACTTATGAAGCTGAACCAGGGAGTGAGGTTTGAGCTAATCCTCAGTGCGGTCCCTGAGCTGTCTCCATGTCCTCGGCAGCACATATAGCTTTGCATCCACATGTCCATCACGTGCAAGGCCAGCTTGGGCACAAAAAATTTACAAATCTGGGTTGCCTTTGCAGCAGTCTGTGATGGAGCCCACCTAAGAAAGCTCCTATGAATGTCATATATCCAATATCAGCCATGTGATGGCACTACAAGTGATGATGGGACCATGTGGTGGGTATGCAGGACGTTGTTTGACTGGTCCCTCTGCACTGGAGGTAGGTGGTATGACACTGAAGGGTAATAGAGGACCAAATCTTTCTCCTGGGAATGGGTCTCAGTTGGAACGTCTAAAGCATGGTCTGAGCACAGGCTTGCATCCAAACAGTAGCTCAGTGTGCAGCAGCAGCCAGAAGGCCAACAAAATATTAGGCTTCATCAAGAAGAGTATTGAGAACAAACCAGAAGACAACATCTCACTGCTATAAAAAAACTGGCACAGCCACATCTTGAGAAGTATGTGGAAGTGTGTATATTTCTAGTGGTCAACTCGAGAAAAATACCGTAGAAGCAACTAAAAGATCAAGAGGATAGAGCAGCTGCCTTATGAGAAAAGATCAAGAAGGCCAGGACTCACAAGAAGAGCCTAAAAGGCCAGGAAGAGATTCTTGGTCTCTTCTTAGTCTTTGGAGAGGAGAAAGCTGGATGGGATATGACTAAGATTTGTAAAGCCATGAAAACAGTGGATAAGATAATATAGAAATGTTATTCACCAAACTGTGCAACCTTTGAATTACAGACAAGTTTTTAAACCAGTAGGAGCATGATTTAAAACATGTGAAAGAAAGTACCTCTCTCCAGTGGGTAGTGAACTTCTGCAATTCACAGCCATATGAGTTTGTGGATGCAGATCATATCAGCATGTTCAAAAAAGTATCAGACAACTTATGGACAATAAGCCCATAACCAGATAATAAAGGGAGAAGCAAGACATGTACTTTCTAACATCCCTGACACACCAGCTGGGGTTGTGGGAAGTACAAGGAGAGGGGACAGCAGAAAACGGTGGGGCTTGGGTGTCCTGCTGAAACAGCATCTCCTGTTGTCAATGGAGAGGCAGAACAGTGAGTTGAGTGGACCCCTGGTCTGACCCAGACAGGCATTTATTCTGTTCTTCAGTTCTTATCTTCACTCTGCTGTGAATACAGCTATGTGCTGGGCAATTCATATTCTGTTGACTTCAACTACTTCATTACAACTGATCAAAAACAAAGAAAAAAAGAGTCTTGTCTAACAGTGATGACTCTGAGTGGGAATCTGAATTCTCTACCAATTGACAAACTAGAGCTTGAATAAAAATGCAGTTCATCAAAAAATGAAGAAAAAAAGAAAACAGGAAAAGTATTCTGCTATATTAACAAGTTTAATTCTTTGTGCAAGCTTTTGTTAGTCAAGCCCATGCAACTGCTGCAGTAAAGGATACGGTTGCTTCTGACATGATATAGAGACTAAAGGTGGAAAATGACCAGGTAGGTGTATGATTATCTAGTATTCAATTTGTGTGTGACATTCAGAAAGTGGCAGGAAGTGAATAAGGATAATTCCATCATTATTGCACAGTGCTCACACTTTAATGCTTTTATAATGCACAGTAGCCTTTCTGGGCCTTTCCACAGTAATTGCTGGGTTGACTCAGAGCGCCATCAATATTCTGCAACTGCATTATACTGCATAATGCTAATGGTATTAAAGAATGATTGCAGGCAAATAATTACCACACGAAGCAAAGGAAGAACAGGGAAGGGACAGAAGCATTGGGTAGACTGTATGGTGTGAGTCTAGATGAGGTGGGAAGGGAGATGGAGACACTTTGCATAGTTAATATTCCCATCTGTAGGGTTGTAGCTGATGGGTTCAAAAAGCTATTCCATCCAGTCTGTTCCCACCAGAAGACTTGATTCAGTGTGCACGTAAACATACACCTCTCCTGAGCATGTGAACGAGCCCACTGAAGGTCAGGTTACTATTCACTTCTTCAACAAGAAGCTGGATGGTTTTATGGATTTCTAGATCGTGGCCGGTGATATTTCCAGAAGTTGAAAAAGAGTATGTGACCTCAGGTTTCAGCTACAAAGCTTAAACTGTCTTGATTCAACAAGGACTACATGGCATTTCATGATATGAACAACTAGTATTACACACTTCATTTGGAAGTTTCTTTTCTGTAGGATATTGACTGCAACCTGGATGCAAGGTGACATATGCAGGGAAAAACAAAATCCTCACTCATAGCTGGGCATATTAACTGAAACATGAAGAAGTCATCATACCTCAAATGAAATGCTCCCTTCACCCAGCAGTGGGGAGGAAGGAGCAGGGAATGTCCATACTCTTTTCTAATCTCTTTTCCTTACAGTTAATAACAATTATTGCAGCTGAAACATATCTTAGGCTCTTTGCAAACAAAGTATGAAGTATAAATGTAAAATATTTAAACTGTTTTTGTGAAAAGTTGATTTTTGTCCACTTATTATTTTGCTCTCTACTAAAAGTAAATTGAAAGACTGTTATGAAAGAGGTGTCAAAGTCCCCTGAAGACTTTTTATCTTTAAAAAGATTTATTTTGAGCTACCAAAGGTATAAATGTTTAACTATTGACCGTAGCTATATATTCTTGTATTACAGAACCACAGAGGTTGGCAGAGACCTCTGGAGATCATCCAGTCCAACCCTGCTGCTCGGAGCAGAGTCAGATACAGCAGGTTGACCAAGACCACGGCCAGTCGGCTTTTGAATATCTCCATGGATGAAGACTCCACAACCCGTCTGGGCAACCTTTTCCAGTGTTCAATCACTCCCACAGTGACTTGGTTTTCCTTGTTTAAACTGAATTTCCTATATTTCAGTTTGTGCCCATTGCCTCTTGTCCCTTTACTGTCACCACTAGGTACTGTCTGGCTGCATCTTCTTAATTGCCTCCCTTCAGGCATTTATACACATTGATAAAATCCTCTTTTACCTTCTTCTCTCCAAGCTGAACTGTGCCAGCAGTCTCATCCTCTCCTTGTATGTCAGATGCGCCAGTCCCTTAATCATCTTAGTGGCCGTTCACTGGACTCACACCAGTATGTCCATATCTCTTGTACTGGGGAGCCCAGAACTGGACAGAGCACTCCAGGTACTGCTTCAGATACTGTCAACCCTTGGGATCCTCCACTAGTGACTGGCCTCCAGCTGGACTTTGTGCAGCTGATCACAACCCTCTGAGCCCAGCAGTTCAGTCAGATTTCAGCCCACCTCACTGTCCACTTACTTCCACTTCATTAGCTTTTCTATGAGGATTTTATGGGAAACAGCATCAAAAGCCTTACTAAAGTCAAGGTAAACAATATCTACTGCTTCCCCCATATCCACCAAGCCAGTTTTCTCATCCCAGCAGCTATCAAATTGATCAACCATTATTCTCCCTTTGTAAAGCCATGCTGACTTCTCCCAATCACCTTCTTGTCCTTCATGTGTTTGGAAATGGCTTTCAGAATTATTTGCTCCATTACCTTTCCAGGGCTTGAGGTGAGGCTGGCCAGCCTGGAGTTCCCTAAATTCTCCTTCTTGCTCTTCTTGAAGAGAACAGTGGCATTTACTTTCTTCTAGTCCTCTGGAAACTCTGCTGGTCACCACGGACTTTCAAAGATGATCAATGGTCTTGCAGAGATGTCTGCCACCTCCTTCAGAACTCATGGGTGCTTCCCACTGGGATCCAAAGACCATGTGTACATGCAGTATGTTTAAATGTTCCCTAACCTCAGCCTCCTCCACCAAAGTTAAGTCTTTCTTGCTTCAGACTTTCCTCCTAGTGTCAGGAGCCTGAGCTTTCTGAAGCAGGTCTTACCAGTAAAGACCTAGGTGGAGAAGGCACCGAGTGTCTCAGCCTTTTCCATGTCCTTTGTCACCAGTTCCCTTCTCCCATTCAGCAGCAGGTCTGCATTTTCCCTAACCTTCCTCTTGCTGCTGGTACACCTGAAGAAGCCCTTCTTGTTGCCCGGCCCAACTCTTGCCAGATTCAGCTGCAGGTATGCTTTGGCTTTCCTGACCCCACTACTGCACACTTGGACAGTGTCTTTCTATTCCTCCTGGGTGTCCACCTCTTGTGTGTCTCCTTGTTGTGTCAGTATTGTCAGGAGCTCCTTGGTCATTCATGCAAACCTCCTGCCACGTCTGCTTGAGTTCCTGCATGTGGGAACGACCACTCTGGAGCTCGGAGGAGATGATGTTTGAAAGTCAACGAGCTTGATCCCTGAAAATCAACCGCAATAACAGGTTTGATTTCTTTTCTCTTGTTTTGGCAGTTTTCCTATCTTTTCCCATTTGTGCCTATTTAGTGCTCAAATTTGCCTTGGATGTTTCCTACAAAAATAACATTTTCACATGAAACCTGTAGTATTGAGTTTGTTAACATTCTGAAATCCTTTCTGGTATTTGTTGAATCAAGAGTTTGGGGTTGTCTGTATGTGTCTGAGGATAATATTTGTTTCCAGTTTACTTCTGGAGAAATAAATTTTCAGTAGAATAACTTGTGTTATAGACTTCTAGCCACACTATATTGCAGAAGGAAAAATAAATCAGTAACAAATATTTAGTAAGCTAAAATTACTTATTAGTTAGTAACTTAAAGAATTAGTAAGCTAATAACTAATTTTCTCAAGGTGATGTGGTGGGACCTATGTTTTCTCTTTTCCCATCTATTTTAATTTACTTTACTTCTTTTTACAATATACTAGGAAAGAAAAGTTTGAAGAGCTGAAATTCTTCTGGATTTCAGACTTGAAGAAAGGTTGTGTGGCCAAAACCCTGCGTATAGTTTTTTTTCCAGTGGTGTCTATTGGTCTTTTATCAGGTGTTTCCTTTCCCTACACTTTCTTGCTTTAGTTCCATTTTGTCATTGCAGAATACCAATACTGCAAAAGGAGTTAAGAAATTTGCTCTGCAGGAGTTAGTTGGAGAAAATATTAAAGAATTATACTGAACATATAGAAAGAAAGTGATTTATGACTCTGTCAGAAATACTCTTCTGAGGCTGCTTTCCTTTCCTAAAATGTTGCTAAACTTCAGAATTCCTGAAACTGTTATGTACAACCCCACACGCAGCTGGAACTTTATATAGCTACACCACTAACAGAAGTGATGCTGTGCAGCAGAAAAGCCAGAGATGTACTTGTTAAGAGCAAAGAGTCTGCTTTTGCACTGAATATTCTTGCTTCATGTGTTCTATGAATATACTTTAAACCACTATGTTAAGCAATTTTTAACACCCCTTTTTACCACTTCATAGTGATGGTACTGTGGTTTTTTTATTAACTTTTTTCCTTCCTCCAGGATTTTTGTGAACTATAGGCTCCTAAATTTATTGCTAAAAAAAATAACTTGATGTAAGAGAGAGGACTTGCCACTTTTGTAGAATAATAGGCCTTTCTGTTCCATAAAACAAATCACACTGAGTCTGCATTTCTGCTAACAGTGGTCTCCAGTGGCAGTATGCTTGCTGGCTGTCCTCTGCTTGCAGAAGTTATGGTTAAATGCAGCCAGTCTTCTCACTCTGAAAGAGAAACAAAACATCTAAGTCATGCTGCTGTTAGCAACTAAAAACAAACAAACAAAAAGCCCTACCTGTTTTTATGGTAGAAAATTACTTATATATGAACTGAGAGTTTGGCACTCAGTAGAAAATACTAGTCCCCAGACACACTTCTTAAAAAATGACTGAGATGAATAGTTATAATAATGGTTTTAGTTAAACTCAGCTTCTTAAACTGCTACAGGAGGATTACCAAGAAATCCCTGGATCTTGTAGCACGACAATTCCTCCCTTGCCCTGGATGTGTGAGAAAGCCTTGAAAGGGTTAGTCCACATACACCCTGCTTATGCATTTATTCCTGGGGAGGAGCAATAAACTTTCAGTTTTGATCTATGTTGGATGTGGAACTCTAAACTGAGCAGCCTGTGCTGGAGGGAAAATGTGGGGGATTTTGTTTTCTCTTCCCTGCAGCGAACCTGTGCTCTTGTCGCTCAAAGATGAGTAAAATGAAACGTCGGTTACAACATGACAGTCCTGGCTGATAGTGGCACCTGTTGCAGTGCTCCAGATAATGACTTTGCTTGTTATCTCAGAAAAAGGAGAGAGAAAACATTTATCAGTTTCTTATACTTTCTGTATTTGGAACATTGAGCATTTTGTGCATTTTAGAGAGGTAGTTGAACTCTGATGGGTTTTCTAAGATGTTTTTTGTGGGTAGCCCTTTATACTTAAATGAAATCTGTAAATTCAGTTGAATTTCCAACAGGCCTACAAAGCAATCCACAGGAATGCACTGACATCATTGCAAAAGCTCCGGTGAGGTCTCATCTGGTATAGACTGTACAGAAATATTTGTCCACAGGCAGAACATGGAGCCACATTTGTGTTGAGCCTGGAAGAAAATTAAATTATAAGTGGAAATATAAAACAGCAATCATTTTGGGATAGGAATTGATTAAAATGAATTCTGAGTTCCTACTGTATTCCTAGGTCTTTTTTAGTAAAAAGTTCAAATATTTCGTGACAGGCTGGTGCCATCATTGTGAAAGGAGCATATGCATGCCATGACTCCATTTGACTGGAGGATGGGAATTTTAAAAGGAAAGAGAATCATAGAATGTTGGAAGGAGCCTTTAAAGATCTTCTAGTCCACCCCCCTGCCATGCGGCAGGGACATCTTTCACTAGATCATGTTGATCAAAGCCCCATCCAACCTGACCTTGAACAATTCCAATGATGGGGCATCCACAACTTCTCTGGGCAACCTGTTCCAGTGTCTCACCACCCTCAACATAAAGAATTTCTTTCTTATGTCCAATCTATATCTACCTTCTTTCCATATAAAACCGTTACCCCTTGTCCTATCAAGATGATGTCTGTACTCTTCTCCATTGCCTCAGCTGGAGAACTGGCACTGGAGCCTAGGAGAAGCCAAGCTAGTTTTGGAGGCTCACAACCCAGCAGACGAGGGAGCTTTCTACCACAGCCCACACTCATCTACCAGCTCTGAAGGCATAAAGATGGTCCCTGAGAGAGACAGCAGGGTAAAGGTGCCGAATAATAGCGAGGACAATACAGAAGAAAAGCAGTTTGGGGGCTTTCTCTTTTCTAGCAAAACCTCAGCAACATTTGAAGTTAAATGCCACTGCTCTTTGTTGCCAGGACATCTGGAGAAAGAAGTGGGGGGAGGCACTGTCTCCTCTGCAGTCTGGCAAAAAATCCCAAAGAGCTGATGATTTCTAGATCCTGGGGACACCAACCAACCATGTGGGTCAAACTTCCTAAGAAACAGAACCAGAGAAGATCAAACATTTAGTTTAGTCTGCCAGTCATCTTGCATGTGTTTGGGGTTTTTTTTTGTTTTTTTAATAATGCACATATGGGAAAAGTGCCTTTAAGAGCTTCCTGGAAGTAAACATTAATCCATCATTAAATCAGTCTGTAAACTATTCTGATTATTTTTTTTTTTTAAGGACTTTTTTTTTTTTTTTACTGTGTATAATTTAGCATTATGTCTGCCTGCAATTTGTGATAAAGGAGGGTGGAATTAAACACAGTTGTCGATAGCATGCAATAGCAGTGAGATATACAGCAGGACAGTTAAAGCAACATTTCTGCAAGCGTCAGACAGCAAAGTTATTGCTGATAAGCCAGGAGACATCCTCACCAGTGCTGTGTGGCTTCCTTGGTAGGGACCTTATGGCCAAAGACTTATGCTGGGTGGGTTTCACCTCACACAGCTTCTGACTGCTGAATGAAGATGTCTATGTTAGTCTCCTGCAGTTAACAAAGATAAATAGACACTTCTGTCATTTATTGAAAATGAAGTGTGCCACAAAAGTGTCCTATTTTTCCTCTGGTGCCAATTAAGACTATCCAGATGACTGTCAAAGGTGTAAAGTTACATGACATCTACAGTCAGCAATGTTCTTCACCAACGGGCCGTTGCTTCAAAGCCTTCGATCAGTGGTCTGGAATGGCAAAGTGAAAGCAAACTTGTTTCTCAAATTCTTTCAGAGCAAGATTAACACAAGCGCTTATTAAACCAGGGAAGAGGCAACAAAAAATGTGCTTATTCCGAGTACAAGTAGGCATCTAAATCTTACACTATAGATAAAATGTTTTATTTTTCCCTTTTTGACACTTCCTCTTGGTATGCTTATATATCCTACTATTCCTTGTGCTCATCCTTAGGCATTCAACCTTTCCCATCCAGCACAAAAAGAGTTTTGATGCCAAATTCAGCACTGTGAATTCTGTTCCTGGAATAAGGTACCTGAAAGTCCCCAATTCCCTTTGTAGATCTAACCCTTGAAATCCTCATAGATACGTTCGAGAAAGATGAATTCAGCCTGAAGCAGGTGTAGAGAAGAGCTATTATGGTGATCAGAGGAGTAGAGAGCATATTTTGTGTGAAAATTTAAAGCTCAGATAGTTTAACAAAACAAAGGTGACAGAGAGGTGACACAATTGATTTTTATAAATACACCACAGAGAAAGTAGAGTTATTTAATCTGAAGGAAATGCTCTCACAAGCACAAAAAGTCATAGACTGCCTAAGGAATAAATTAAAATTGGATGAAAAAAATATCGGTTTGCTGCCCCAGTGAAACCCTGGAAGAGCCTTCCAGCAAGCCTAATGGGGAAGAATGGGAAGCATCTAACTTCAGCTGGCTCCCAGCCACCCAAAGGCTGGAGTCATCTGGTGCACCTGAATTACTTGTGACAACAGAAAGCTGGAGTCAGTGGCCAAGGAATATGCTCACAGTCTTGTCTTCCTCATATTCCCAACTGCAGACATGGAGTTTTAGCTCATCTCCTGCTGGAGTCAACCTGTAGCTTTAGCTACCTATGTCAGGTAAGGAAGGCAGCTAGAGGTGCCTTTTTCTTGGCACTGATAATGTCAGATGTCGATGGCACGCTTCTGCTATTTTCCCTTAATCCCTAGCTACTCTATGTCTGTGCCATGACATGTCCCAGCTCAGGCCACCCAGCTACAAGGCAGAGCTGCAGCTCCAGCTGCATCACTAAAATGAGACAGAAATTGGAAAGAGATGAAGCCTATCCCAGGCATGCCTTCCCAAACACGTACATTCGATCCAGCAAAAACTCAGGTGCCCTCAGAGCAAGGAGCAGCTCTGACCCAGGAGTCAGTTTTACAAAGTGGAGCTGCTGAAAAGCCAATTAAGTGCTGTGAAATGCCCTCTTTGGTTCTGCTTCAAGCAGGCTGGGATGTGTCGTCTGATCCAAGTGTGGCCTGCAGGAGTAAGAGCAGAGCGTTGCCCTCCCTGCTTTTCATCCCAGCTCCCCAGAGCGAGGAAGAAAGGAGATGCCCCTACTATAGCCCCACCACTTTTGAACTACCTCGATAATGAAAAATATAACTGAGTGTTCCCTGCATCCCCTTACTTTCTGTGGGGTCCAGTTAAGTTTTCTACCTATTCTTCTGTGAACTGCTAATACCTAATTTTAGCTACTATGCTCTTAATGGTTTTTATGTGTCAGAGATGCTCTACTGTAACCCAATCAATATGAAATACAATATTAAGCATTAAGAACTGCTCTTTTCTGTAGTTCCGAGATGTAAATGACAAAATAATAACTGCAAGGCATGTATGAGAGCATTTTGTTGTTTTTGTTGGGAGTATTTGGCATTACTGTTTCCTGACTGCTAGGGAAAATGAGATTTGCATGGTCAGAACAGTCTTCAAAGCACCATTCCTCTGCTGAAGGCAGGACTCCTAGAGGAAGTCCCTTTCCAATCCCTGTGTTTGAACCATCCCAGGAGCCCAGAGCAGTGCTTTATATTCCTGCTTCTGCTCCCAGTTGTGTTATCTCAAAAAAGGAGCAAGCACAAAGCCCTGCCTACAGTTCTGGCCTTACAAAAGCCAGCCAGTTTCACCAGTGACCTCAAGAGAGTCAATATTTAAAATCTCCACTAGATCTAAACTCCACTCCTGTGCCCTGGACTCATTTCTAATACATAAACCACAGTAGTTCTCATAATTAGCATCCTGCAGCACTTAAACCTGGCACTTTTCATGTGATGATAGCCATGCTCAATATGGCACTGCAAATATACTAGGCAAACTGGGGCAAAATAGCTAAGCTAAATGCAAAAGTCTCTCTCCCAAAAGAACCCGAGCGATTTCAGCAGAACAAAAGCTTTTGGTCGGATTGCTTCACACAAAAGGATTGGTGGTACATTGTTCATTTTACTGATGTTAAATGTGCCTTTTATGTTCAAGATCATAAGCAACATACATTTAACAGCCTGACATATTTGGAGGAAAACAAACTTCCTTTCTGCACACCAGATGGAAATTATAGATGTAAGAGCTGGGCACAAAGCAATAATATCTATAAATCCAGTATTTTATCAACCTATTTCAGGCTGTACAATTAGAAAAGTTATCAGTTACATCACAACTCATGATACATACCTGCTGAAGTGTCTCCTTTGGGAAGATCAATATGGCTAGCTCATAGTAAGAGTAGAAGATGTACATCATTTAAATTATACTACACTCCCAGGTGATGAGCTAGATTATCTGGAAGCAATTGCACTGCACATGGAACTGATGTCAGACCCCAGGGAGTGCTAGGATCTACACTGTATATTCTCTGAATGCACTAAAAAGGAGATTGCTGTGATCATTTTCATGAGGTTGATTATTCTCATGATACATAATAGATGAGATTTTTTTTTTTTAAAAGTGGGAAAAAGTGGACTATGGATACATAAGGATTAGGATACCTCAAGCAGTCAGGAGAAAATGCTGGGGAAAATGCATATTGGAAAATGCATCTCCTCCATTGCCTGTGGCACCTATCTCAGGGGAGAAGAGCCAATGCCTCTGTGATACCAGGTTGGATTCATCCTATCTTAGTCTACACCTGAGTTTATCATCCTCATGCTTTTTACAACAAGGAGAGAAAACCTGGAAATTTCAGGCACAATCCGCTTGATTTCCTTTAGACATCTACCTTTAAGAAAAGTCATGCCTTAGTGCCCGTTTCCCTTATCACTTTAAAAAAGCAGCTAAATAGAGAAACTCAGGTGTAGGCATCTATGGTTTGCCAGATGAATTCCACCCTGGGATTTACAGTTGCAAAATCCCTCCTGACCTCAAGCTTTCTTTTTCGTGAATCAGAGTGAGAATACATGGTGGTCATTTCATGCACAAACAGGAACAGATTTGGCAGAAGGGTCCCTGGGCTTTTGCCTTCTCTCTGTCTTTCAACACTGCGAGCATGATCCCGTGCCATCTGATGCAGTGTGGGCTACATAAGCCCTGTCTTATTCCTACCTTATTCAGATTTCCCTTACTTTAGAGCTTAGTGAGTAATAAACTTGCTCAAGAAATGAGACATACGACTTCTAGACCTGTTTCATTCAGAGGAGGCAACACTAAATCCAGACTTGTTTTCTTCAGGGAGAAAAAGTAATTAATACTTTGGGAACTCTCCTCCTTCCTGTTTAAGTCGGGCATACAGCCAGGAGTATAAGAACGAGTAGCTGTGTAAGGAGAAAAAATGGAGTGGAGAGCTTGAGTCCAGTCTTGGTCTTCAAGTACTCAGCTGGGTAAAACTGCTGATTAGAAGAAAGCTGATTATGCTAATGCAATGCTTTGCGTCAAGTTCATGACTATCTCCAAAATGAGGTGAGGTTTTGTTTTTCTAATTCATTACCTTAGTCTGCTTTTCTCAAAAGTAATCCGTATCTATTAATACAGGTAAAATTAAGCAAGAAACTTTATTTCCTAAAAGATAATACCGTAAAGAAAGTACTGCTGCAGGGAACGATACTGCTAGCATTCCAGATAACCAAGGGTTTGGCACTATAGAAACATGGCATAATCAGTGCTTTCAAGAGCTATAGTTCCAATTATAATGCAAAATGTATGATAGTTCCCTTGCCTTTTAACTAGTGCTGCAGGTAGAGAAATAAAACTGTTGTACTGCCTTGGCCAATGTGGTTTTCCTCTGTCCCTGTGTAGCTAATGCAGTCTTATTTTTTCTAAATATGTTTCAACCATCCATTTCAATTATCCTCTTTAATAACTAAAAATGAATGAATGACAGATTTCAATATAAAAAAAAGTATTAAAGTTTAATGGTCCTAGGAGGGCTAAACAAGCTCAGCCTGGGATCTAGCCTAGTATCCAGCCTCCAGCAGTGAGCAATAGCAGATGCTGATGCACATGAACAGGGCAAGCGTGTTGTGATACTGATCAAATACTCTGAAGCCTGTAGCTGTGAGGTTTCTTGAACCAAAAATGTTATGTTTGCTTACGGCAGAGAAGGCAACAGAAGAGTTAAGAAGAACCAGGCCTCTACTCATCTACAATGGTGAATTTGTTTCTGAAATTCTATGGTCTAAAGAAAAAGGGAAGGGAAGAATCAACTTGTTATGGCCCTACGTTTCTTAAAGACTTTGTAAAAACATGTTGCTGCTCTTCCTCCCACCCTCTGGTCCTGGCCCTGCTCTAGGATCTGGGTTCATAAAGATAAGAATTCCCAAATTTCTGAGTCCAGCAGCCAGCACCACACACCTTTCACTCATGAGTGAGCAAATAAAACTCTTCACGGGGGACAGTGTCTCCTTGTATTAGTGGAGTGACAGCTAGCAGTAGTAAGTTGATATCGTCTATACCAACCCGAATTATGGCTGTCTGGGCCACTATAGGCAGCTGCTGCAGAGAGGAATGGTGTCCCTCGGGTACCTGGGGTTACCCTTCGGAGCTCAGAGACACTGAGCTACTCATGGGCACACACTTTATGCCCAATTTTTCTCAAGTCTGACCACTTTTAGCCTCTGGATTTTTCAGGATTCTTCTTCACCTCCAAACGGTCACCTCACCAAATCAGCCCTGTTCTCAATTACACAGGTTTTTTATCTCGGTTAACTTGACCAAACAGCCCGAGTTTTCTCCTGCAAATACCAAACCAGTCCCCATACTCGCCAGGTCATCTCATTCACAGACCAATGGTTTTCTCCTTCTAGTGATGGCAAGTCTCAAGTTTCAGTGTCTGCCCAGGTTCCTCCTCCCCAACTACAAATCCCTCCCAGATACAAACCTGATGCTTGGCCCCTCTGCATGTGAAAGAGGCATTTTCCTTCTCCAGAGTTCCCTGCTCTAGCATGGGAAACTGGGAGCAGAGGAGAGAACGTGCTCCTTTCTCCCAGAACAGCCACGGCAAAGATTGTAAACTGGATGCAGATTTTCTTCAGGGTGGCAAGGACATTGCTCCTTCTGAGGGCATATTGCAAGTTGTGGCTCCAAAGTATGGGGTTGCCAAAACAGCTGCCAGAATTTTAACTCAGAGCTTTAACTGAAATTAACTCAGGCTGATGTGGACAGCCAGCTTGGAGAGCTTTGGACTGGTGGTTAACAGAATTCTAGTCAATTTGAAAACACAGAAAAATAATGTGAAGTGTTGAAATGCATTAACAGTTTGAGCCCCTCAGATCCACTCATTGCTACCTACCCATGGCACCTTTCACATTTCTTTCTTTTCTGTAGCCAGGTGCTGCATTGCCAGGTCTGAATTTACATTCTTTGTGCATGATGCTGCCAGAGGTCCCCACTGCTGAGACAGCTATGTGCTCATTTTACTGTCACAAATGCTGTTGACTGATCCTGTTAAATCTGTGTATCTCATACGTGTGAAAATGTCACTCAAACGAGACATTCCCGTGTGGGAAGGTTCAAGGAGTTTATAGTATTTATAAGGTCACTGGGATTATCTTTAATCTAGTTTGCAACTTTTCTGCTTATCAAGTTTTATTTGTTGTAGAGACAAACAGAGAAACAACATTAACCTTTCATAAGCAATAAATAGGGACTTGAAATAGTTTCCAGAAGAGTCTGGTTATTGGACTCCACCCAGGCAGTCTAGTTACGATTTACAAATTTTTACAAGAAAGAAAAGGATCTTTCCTCTCTTGGCGGTAGTTTTGAAATCACCTGTCTAAAAATTCAGTTTTAAGCACAAACTTCTCCAGGAGCTTTATGAAGCTCCACTGCTCTCTCCTCTGCTGGGAGGCAGCCTATTTCAAAACCGAACAAACAGACAAACACAGAATTCTTTGAAAGCAAAGACTTTGGAGCTCGGTTCAGCTCCACTAATAAAGTGAAGACACCAGCATTTCAGTTGCTGATGCAAAGGACCCTAAAGTTAAATCCACCTGTTTACTATACAGATAATACTGCAGCAAAAGCTGCCAGCAGGAACCTGTCTGAATAAATAGGTATGGAACTAGGAGAAAATATGAAAGTAAATATGGATATAAGAAAAATATCCTGATTGCCCGTAGAGTGCAAGGATTTCAGAAGCATTAGAAGTACCAGTTACATGTGAGAGATATTGGTTATGTACAAGTAGGGAGAACGGCCAAGGCCAGAGCTGTAAAGCACACGCTTGGCCACCTCCATCCCTGAGACCCACCATCACCAGTCCATCATCCACCCACCTGTACGGTCCGTCCTCTCCCTCAGGGACTCCACGGGAAGACGGGGCAGGGAAAGGAAAAATGCAACCGTGGCCTTTTCAGCTGGTCCCCGGGGCGGCAGCGGCAGAACCGTGTGTTTATTTGCTCCCAGCTGATGCGCTTCATGCACTGAGCTCTTCTCTCCTCCCACTGCTCCTTGCTAAGACCTTGGTTACATCTCAGTTTTAATTTATCAGCTGGTGCTAATTAGTTCGCTCTGCTAGGAGTGGCCTGAATCCCTCTGCATTTTCCCAAGACCTGGCTCTCTGCAGCAACGCTACCCTTGTAAATAACACAAACTATAAATGCGTGGGGCCCGTTAGTCCCATCTCCCATTGCAACACCTTAGGGGCTTACTCTGAAATAACTCGTGGTCCGCTGCCAGCCAGAAGGCATCAGTACAAAGCCAGACAGGAGGCACGGAGACCACCGGCTCAGATCTTGCCCGTTCTCACTGCAGGTGAGGGTACTCCTGACCGTCTGCGTGCACGCACGTTGCTGTGTCTGACGTCCAAGATACACTGACAGGTTTTTTTCCCATGGCAGACCCTATATTTCATAACAAACCTAGTACAAGTGCTTTTGTCAATGCAAACTGCATGTGAATTTGACACAAAGCATGCTCTAAAAAAGCAGTTCGGAGCCTGTGAAGCATTTTTGACACACACAGAGAATGAGAACTTGGGGCGCGTAAATGCAGAGACGTGAGCTGCCTGTCCCAGGAGCTGGAGGTGGTTAGAGGTGGAAAGGTGTAACGGCCCTTTACAAACAATATAGGAATCCCCCCCAGCAGCTGTGACCAGTTTTCATGTTTTTAAAAAAGAGCCTATAATTGCTGAAAGAGAGGAGTGGCAGTAATTTGCGGTTCATCAGGGAGCTCTTAGGTTCTGTGGTGTTTTGCGGGAGCAGTTAATGAGAAGATGGAGTATGAAGTTACCACTGCGATGAATCTCTGTTATTAGGACAAGTAAACCAACAAACAGAAGAGATGCTTACAAGAAAAAAGAGGCAGGCACAGAGTTCCGTTCAGCTGCTTATAGGGCACTATCACAGATTTAACGAAACAGTTAAAGCTGGTTAAATCAGAGTGTTAAATTTCAGCACAGATTTTAAAGGGTGAGACATTCTCCCCACTGCTGGGTGCTGCAGCCGGTGGCACGTTGCTTCTCTGGCCAGCAGCTCACCAGAAAGGACGTTTGGGGTGTCCACCTACCCCTCGTGAATGATGTTGGAAGCCAGGTACACTCTCAACACGTCTACCTCTAGCTGAAAACTCCATTTTGCTTGCAAGGCTGGTTTTTCCTCCCCTGCTGTCTTCTGGCCTCCATCTTGATTAAAATTCAACACTGAAGGTGGACAGTAGCAGAAGGATAACAAACAACAGAAGAGCCTGAAGTGTTGAGAAAACAAGCCGAACAAAAAGATTGCAACCATCCGCTGCAGGACAGGTTTTCAGTTCTGAGCTCTAAGGAAGATGTAACTAGATCCCAGAATAGTGGACTAGAGGCTTTAATCATGCACCAGAAGGCAGTGGACTTATTACAAATTGCCACTGTATTGAAGCATGTCTCTACTGCCTAATGAAGGACAGCACAGAGCTCCCTGAGCTACTGGGGAAGTTTGCAGTAAGTCCATAAAGTATATTATTAGCCCAGCATTGTGCCTGAGACAATCTTTGAGTCTTGGGAAGACCGATCAGCCCGGGAAAATACCACACTCTGACCCTCTCTGTCTCACAACTAGAAAATCAGGGTGTTGTACCCCACTCCCCAGTACTACTAATTCTGAGACTGTCACAGGCAAAGTGAGTTCAGGTCTCCCGGGATGTGACAGAGCAGTCATAGCTTGGGAAAATTTGAAAGAGAAGGACTTGGCCCTCCTGCAAAGCCCGATCTTACTGAAATAACTGTCAAGTGCTAACTGCTGCAGCTGCAGAGCAGGTCATACTTCATTATTATTATACTCAGAAGTTCAGGCATTGTAACATTCAGAAATCATTCTGAGCAGCACGTCAGGTGAAAAGCCAGCAAAGGGTTAACTTTCGCTTTGTTGAAACCAAGAAGGTTTTAGAGAACTTCAGTGGAGGCAGGATTCACCTTGTGATATATAAAGGCTCTCAGATTAGAGACAGTTTTCAGGTCCTCACAAATGTCAGTATGCTTGTTTTCAGGTGACCCTGAAGCAGACTGCACTGCTCTTGCAGGATAACAAACTGGCTTGGAGTAGGATTAAGCACACCCTGCCCCATGTTTTTCAGCTCCACAGCCCATTGAGTGTGGGCTCAAAGCCATATTAGATGTGTACTGACACCGCTCACCTCCCAGAGGGTTCTTAGCTCGGGTTGTGACATTGTCCGACCGGCATTTCTGGAGACAATTTCATGTGAGCTCTGTGGTTAAAGATTAATCCTGAGCCAATTTACCGCATCCAACTCCCTGTAATCTCCATCAAGCCCTCCTGTCCATCTGCAATGACAGTGTCGGGCAGACAAGAAAGGCTCATGTTGTCTCCTGGAAGGGACCTGGCACAGCCATCTGCAGAGCTGTGGGGGGTTGTAGGAAGAATTCAAACTGGGCTGAATTCAGGCTACTGGAAAAGGCACTATGGATACATGGTGCTGGGCTTCTGACAGCCTCCGTTTCAAACCTCTCCAAGGAAGCATCTGCTACGGGATGGACAAATGCAGTCCAAAAAATCAAAGCTGTGGATATCTTCCAGACTACTGGACCACAGTGCATTCAAGCCAACCTGTGATCACACGCAGCCCCCGCGCTGTGTAAACGAGACGTTGGCCCGTGACAAGGTCCCAGCGGTATTTGGCAGCCGTTGACGTGTGCTGGGTACCCCATCAAGTGTGCTGTAGTGTGCTGAGTCTGAAGTTGCTGTTGGTCTTGGACCTGCAGGTAACTGAGGGTGCAGCTTTACTGATGGTGGAGAAAAAGGTAGCCCAGGTGTGACGAGGCTGATGCCTACTTTCATATATTTCTGGATCATCAGCCTTTGCTGGGTTTTTTTGGTCTGCTTTGATACATGAGACAGTTCAATCTGCTGCTAGGGAAGTAATTGGACTTTTATGAAATTTATAGGTGTAAGCAAAATCTAGATGATACATGTACCACTTCAGAAGGATTTCAGAAATGGATGCTTCTGAGCAATTGTCATTGCCCATTTCAGATCACCTTGAGCTTCTGGGACCCTAAAAAATGTACAGCCCTCTTCAGAAAAAAACAGATGCAGAAGCCATTACAGCAATGCCCTCCAAGGGAAATTTGAAAAGTGCTGTTAGTCTTCTGTTTGAAACACTTTCTTTATCCAGGATCTAATTTTATTAATTAGTATCCAGCTTTAAAAATCTGAAGCAGAGGCAGAGGGATTCAGTCTCTTTCAGATTGTCATCAGTAAAGTACTTTCACTCAGAGTTTCCAGATATGGAGGATCATTATTGTGATTTTCTGATCATACTTCACTTTAGAAATCCAGGAGTATTTCAAACCTCATCAGTTCATACAAAACTCTGGTAGGTCGATTTTAATTAGCTCAAATCCTTGAATGGTGTAAATCAGGATAACAGCTGTCATTCCTGATTTTCACTTTGGTCTTATTTTTTCTTGAGGTTTTGAATACATTGAGATTAAGCCCTCTGCTCTAGTGCTTCAGTTACATTTTAAATGTCTTTTGAATAGTTCTGCATCCAGTTATATGCAATCTCTTATTTAACTAAACAACAGTAACATTTATCATTGCATGTGCTGTACCTCTATGAAGTGCTTGAAACCTTTAACAGGTTTGAAGCTGCTCGGTAGTAAATGTGCAAAGAAGTGGCCCAATGGCAGCACCATTAATGGAGGTGTCTGGATGGCAAGTCTGGGCTGACAGCAAACCTATGAAACTGGTCTCTTTGCAAGACTTTTGTACAAGGTTGCCCAATTCATGGATCCCGAATAGAATAGAATATTTTGGTTGGAAGGAACCTACAACAATCATCTAGCCCAACTGCCTGACCTCTTCAGGGCTGAACAGAAGTTACAGCAAGTTATTAAGGGCATTGTCCAAATGCCTCTTAAACACTGACAGGCTTGGGGCATCGACCACCTCTCCAGGAAGCCTGTGCCAGTGTCTGTCACCCTCTTGGTAAAGAAATGTTTCCTAATGTCAAGTCTAAACTTCCCCTGACGCAGCTTTGAACCATTCCCACGCATCCTGTCCCTGGATCCCAGGGAGAAGAGCTCAGCACCTCCCTCTCCACGTCCCCTCCTCAGGAGGCTGCAGAGAGCAGTGAGGTCACCCCTCAGCCTCCTTTCCTCCAAGCTAGACAAGCCCAAAGTCCTCAGCTGCTCCTCACAGGACATGCCTTCCAGCCCTTTCACCAGCTTTGTTGCCCTCCTCTGGATGCGTGCGAGCACCTTCACATCCTTCTTAAATGGTGGGGCCCAGAACTGCACACAATACTCAAGGTGAGGCCGCACCAACGCTGAATACGGCGGGATAATCACCCCTTTGGACCGGCTGGTTATGCTGTGATTAGAATCATAGAATCATTTAGGCTGGAAAAGAGCTTTAAGATCATCAAGGCCAACCATAAAACTAACACTGCCAAGTCCACCACTAAACCATGTCCCTAAGCACCATGTCTACACGTTTGATGCACCCCAGGGTACATGTTGAGCCTGCTGCCGACCAGCACCCCCAGGTCCCTTTCTGCAGGGCTGCTCTCCCACCACTCCTCTCCCAATTTCTACTCATGCCCAGGGTTACCCCACCCCAGGTGCAGAATTCCACATTTAGTTGGTGTCAATGGGAAATGCGTGACTCATTGCTCTAGAAAGATAGTGACTGTGTTAGACACGTACTAACTGGTTTCTACACACCTTAGGCAGGGTTTATCTCACCTTACATTTTGGAGGTCTCCAATGTAAATCAATATATCTGGGCTGGTCACCCTACACTGTCTTTTTAATCAATGACATAAGCTTTTCTATGATAGATGATTCACCTCACCTATCTTAGAAGTATAGATAAGAATGAAAAGAAACATTTTCCAAAAGCACTCATTTCATCCCATTAATGACAAACACATATATCAACATTTGGTCTTATAAATACCACCTTTTTTTTGATGGAAATCTTCAGTACTAATGGCACCTAAGTCTTACCTGGATCTTGTCGTCTCACTTTATTTGGTTGTACAGCCACAGCAGAGGGATTTAATAAGTAAAACCTCTGGAGATGGTCTGGTTCCTAGTCTGTTCCACAGCAGGACATCTATGTGTTTAGGACAATGGCCAAGCCACAGCTGATCCCATATGTAGAAATGTACCTTAAGCCTCTTAAAAACCTTAGCCTACCTAATCCGTTCATTTCCATTCCCAAATCTGTAATGTTTCCCCTGGAGCACTCAGCTGCACGTGTCATTCACAACCTTTTAGGGGTCAGGGATGTTAAGCATTCACTGTCACTGCCATACATGCCTGGCGTATCTTCTATGAGCGGTCATCCAGGTTTAGTCATCTTCCTTGCCTTCCATAGCTATTACTGAGTGTGAAACATCTCTCTTTGTAGGAATATCTATGACTTGTTTGGTCTTCTGAGTAAATCTAAAAGACCCACTGTGTGAAACAGTTCAATGCACCTATATGTTGGACTATAGTTCTCCTGAATGTATATATTATGCAGAAAAAATGTCTGGAGCTCAGGACTTAACTGAGATCCCTAACATAGGGGGTAACTAACCCCCTGCACCCTCAGTAGTCTGTGGTGATAGAGAGGCGTCTCAAAAAGGCAATTCAGATCTAACATAGGTAGAACTGCTCTTTGCAGGTACTTCTCTTTTTCTGTCTGCATTTTACAGAGCCCACAAAAAAAAAAAAAGTGTCCCATTTGAGATAGGAAAGAATTTAGGATTTATCCAATATTAACGGAAAGACAGTGATCAGTCTGAAGCCTCTGTGTGTCCTGGGATAAATAAATTCCTCTCTCTGGAATTTGACAGCACCATCCTACAAAAAGTATATAGAACAAATTCAGAGCTGCCCCAATCTCAGAGATAAATAATTGAACATTGGAATATTTTGGCTCTAAGCATATTTAAATACTAAAATATAGGTTTGAACACAAACATTCAAATCACACACACACACACACACACACACCCCCCAACACACACACCCCTTGTCCAAGCTCTACCAGCAATTTGAAGCCACTGGTTTGGAGAGAAAGAGACAAAGAAAGAATGAATCCTGTGAAATGTATTCTGTGGGAAAAAATATCAGATGCACATAGAAATGAGTTTCAATGTGTATATACCAGAGCACTAGCATTCAGCTGGCTGAGAAATCTGCTAGTGAAATACCAACCTTTAGATAGGATTTAATTTTTTCTTTGGTTCAGCAGATTCCTTTTTCATTACTATAAGAAATATCCTAGAGCGTGCAAAGCTCTGGATAAAGTATACTAACAGCTTCAGCTGAAAAGACTATTCATGAGTATGATACACGGGATGAAGCGAAAGGTCTTTTGCTACAATAATTATTACCCTTGGCCCTCGCTTGTCTTCCAGGAGCTGAACCTGACACATGGTAAGCTTTACAGCAAGAAATCTATTGACTTTGAAGTGCTGGAATGTTGCGAGTGGAGAACAGAAGAAAACAAAACAAAGCAAAACAAAGCGAGCTTTCTCCATTGACACTGAAGGCAAACACAATCGAAATCACAAAACTCCAGCAGCTGTCTGTTGTTTCAGGATCTGTTTCCCGCATTATGCCCATAACATTTTGCAGGAAATACATTTCAACATCCTCAAAGATTAAACTTTAATATCACGCTCAAGAATGGAATTGTAAAGGCTTTGAGCTAAAGTTGGAGAATTGAATCTTAAAAGGAAAAAATTTGTCTGTGATTACAAGCAAGCGAGCAAGCTCTAAAAGGCAGAAACTGAATTCATTTTCTCCTTGCAGTTTCTATACTGCCTGTGCAATGCACGAGGTTTTACCTTAGCCAGTACATAAAGTGAGATTAAAGGGAAGATACATATTAATGAAGAGGTTTTATCTTAACATCCATTTTCAAGCTCAGCTCAGTAGAGCAGTACGAATAGTGGTAAGCCACGGTGCAATTAGAGACATAATCATCCAAGTGGCAGCTGCTAAGCCATGAGGTACATGAGATCTTGCGTGTACCTTTCTGCGAGGTCTGGAGGAGTGATCTGGGCCCTGGGAGAAGGCGGTGCACAGTCACCTAACCACAAAAATAAGCTCTTTACTTTGGTGAAAGACAAAAGAGCGTCAATCACAGATGGTTTTGCAGATGTCTCCAATAATGTCAGCTTTGCAAATTTATCACACATGAGCGGAAAATTAGCTATGGTATTGATGCAAAAATTAGGTAGTTGTGCTCCAGTGGCATACAATAAAAGCAAATCTCTTTCTTCCTATCTTTCATGATGTTCATAAACTGGTGATTTAGAGCTTCTATTTAAAGACACGTAGCAGATCCAGTAAAGGCATGAACATAACCTGAGGGACTTTGTCTTCCTCTCCTCCCTAATTGGGTTTTGTTTTGGTTTTTTGCCCCAGTCCAAAATTAGATTGTTAAGTCTTCAAAGCAGGGACCCTGAACTCAATTATCCTCTCATTTTCTTCAGTCAAAGTCACTGGAGTTTCGCTAACAGTAAACTTGCAAAAGTGGGTGAAGAATCAGACTTGCCTTACTGTACGTCCCCAAAGAAATCCAAATTATACAGGCGTGTGATGCAGTCACCTGAGAAAGTTCACTGTATACTACACAGGTTGCTCCACCTTCCCCATTGTCATTTCTTTCCTTATCACATGACCACAGAAATGCTGCCCTTGCTATTCTTGCACCAGAAGTGGGAAGTGCGTCCTTAGCTCTGCTAAGGTTGCTTCCACTTCCCAAGCTGCAATTGCAGCATGACATATTGTTTTACTATGGTCAGTTATAATTTTGGCAAAGGTATATCCCATTCCAAACATATTGGCCTCCTCCCTATCCTACAGCTACAAAATGACTTAGGTCCTCAAGTTCAAAATTAAGATTTTATGCTTGAAATCCTCCTCCCAGGAGGATCGGATTCACCCCTGTGTCGAACAAGGCTGAGACTACACGGCTATAAATCCCAAGCAGAGGGAAGACCTTCCCAGAGGTGCACCATAAGGCACCTGACCAACCGTATCAAGAAGGGCTGAGCCTGCAGCCCTCCTTTCGGCATTTCTTTCTTGTTAGTTTACAGCTGCTCCTATGTCCAAGTCCTTATGCTAATGCTTATGACTCTTCCTCTTCAGCGTATACTCTTCCCCATGCACTATATGGAGGACTTGACACCTTGCTGCCATTTCTACCACAGTGGTTACTGGGATTTGGAAAGTTTTCTCAATCCCCAAGGATGGTTCTAGGAATTAGGAAGAGTATTCTGCTTTGATGAGGACAAAAATTGTGGGATAAAAAGGGCAGCAGAAACCTCTGTCCAAGCCATTTTCAGGTCAGTTTGACAACGTGCGTGTCAGACACAATGGAATGGCAAGAGAAGTGAGTATCAAAGGTGCTTCTGAAAATCTGAGGAAAACCCAACTGTTTCACTAAGTCAAAGGGCATACCAAGGAAGGGAATACTGATTTAGCTTGCTTTACCTTTTCTCCTTGTAAAATTTCCTTTATGTGTACACGTATAGAGGTATGCAGATATTGATACAGAAAAAAACCTCCTAACTGATCCCCAAATATCACTCGATCATTTTGATGTTCTGTTCATAAATGGCATAGGTAACCTTTATAATTACCTTTATAGTTACCTTTTATTACCTTTATAACTTATTAGCCATTTTAGACATTGAACCTTAACACAGTATGTGATGTAATGCTTTGTAACAAGTTCATTTGTTTAAAAGGTGCTGCAGTATTTTAAATAGAAGTTGTTTTCACATAAGTTGTCTTAAAATAAGAACTATTTCTCTCTAAGAATAATAACCAGGTACAAGCACTGTCAGCCTGAAACACAGTGAATCAAAAATACTTAAAATGAAACTTTACCTCTACCTGACAGTCCTCCTGCCATATTTATGGATTTTATTGTTGCAATAAAAGTTGAGGGGGAGTGGGGAACTGATTGATTTTCTTTCTTCCACCTATTAACTCTACACTGGCTTTTGAATGATATATTCAGACAGGGGAAATAATTAAACCAAAAATGCTCTTAATAACATGAATAAAATAAGCTGAATGTAATATTTTGAGTCTCCTTCAGTTACAGCAAATCATAATGGTAGAATTGGAACAGTTTCAAAGAGGGCTGTTTTGGCTTGTTTGCTTTTATTAGGCTGGAAATGTCCCTTTAACATTCTAATCTAAAACTGAATTATGCACATTCTCTCATGTCTTGGAAGAATGAGATGAATTTTAAGGAACCAGTTAATGTCGAACACACTTATTCTGGCTTTCTCTCGAAAAAGTAGTAGGGCTGACAGGTTGCTTTGTTTTTTACTTCAGTGTTATTGTGAGTTTATGGGTAAAAACTAGATCTGTAACACTGCTTCATTATAGATTTTTTCTTGTTATTTGCCTGTACTTTGAAAGAACAGAGAAAATACCACTTTATTCCAAGTGCATGCATCATACCTGTATGATATTGTCTGACTGGTGGTCCAGAGAACACTTTGTTGTGCTAAAGTCCCTCTACTGAAATCTTCCACCAGCGGGTCATGAGACGGTTGATTAGGGTACTCTGCAGTTTGAAGCATTGACTATTCCACTTAGACAGTTGATATCAATAAATTTATTTCACCTAAGGTTTTAGACTGGTTTATTTGGCAAATCATTGGCTTTGTCTTTATCTAAAATTCTTTGAAAAATGTGGGGTTTTTCAAAGTCTGAAGTCCCAGGTGCTGACTGGAGGTTGGTTAGGTCCACCCCTGGGAGCAGAAGACCTTCTTCGAGCGCTGAATACACACACCAGCCCTGAGAACTTATGGTGGGTTGTCCCTGGCCAACAGCCAAACACCCACACAGCTGCTCACTCCCTCCCCTCTCCTGCGGGACGCGGAGAAAAGAGAAGGAAGGCGAGGAGACTTGTGGGTTGAGAGAAAAGTCTAATAGGGAAAGCAAAAGCTGCCCATACAAGCAAAGCAAAAAAAAAAAAGAATTTAATCACTATTTCCCATCAGCAGGCAGATGTCCAGTCATTTCCACAAAAGCAAGGCTTCATCACATGTAATGGTTCCTTGGGAAGACAAATGCCAAATTAAAACCAAAGCATCACACGGGCTCCTGTGAAGCGAATTAACTCCATCCCAGTCAGACTCAGTGGAGGGTTTCAGCTTGTAGAACTGCTTCTTAGTTGTCACTCAGTGTTTGAACTTGGACAAGTCACTTCCCAGTGCCTCAGTTTACTTGGGCTTAACATAGGAGGAAAAATTCTCATTCAAGACATCAGGAATTGCTATTCAGAAAGTGCTTTCTGAACCACGGATAAAAAGAGTAATAGAAGTGTTAAATAACATAGTATTATTTTTAACCTTTGAATTTCCATTCTGTCCTCTCCAGATGTGCTCAGGAATTTGGCTTACATTTATGCACATTGAATTTTATGGTTTCATCTAATTTAGCCCTCCATCACCAGTCCTTTCATTTTGCATTTTCTGCGTACCTCAGGTTTGGTGAAACCATGCCCCCAGCAGACTTTGGACATATTTAAAAAACAATTAAATTTTTTATTCCTGTTAATGTTTGGGACAGATGCTGTTTGATTTGTTCATGTTAGCATGTTAAAGTAAAGCCCTGGCTACACTTTTTTTTTAGGTATGAGTTTGTATGAAAAATAATAGCTACAAAATTAAGCTTTGGAGTAACAGTGACCTACAAAAAAAAGAAAAAAACAACAGAGAGATCAGACCTGCTCTGGGGATGAATAGTGCTTGTTTAAAGTTACTAACAGAGGTTCCAGAGATAAAAAGAGGAAGGGATTTCATAGCAACTCATTAAATACTGCCTACTATGTGTACAGAAAGGATGACAATGGCCTCAGGTACTGTAAATTAGGTCAATGCAAAATTAAGAAAATGAACCAAGTTCAAAAGGATGAGGGAGAGTAATAAAACTA
The DNA here is from genome assembly GCF_964188355.1 of Buteo buteo. Taxonomy (NCBI): domain Eukaryota; kingdom Metazoa; phylum Chordata; class Aves; order Accipitriformes; family Accipitridae; genus Buteo; species Buteo buteo. Next base: position 2,517,921 of record NC_134188.1, on the reverse strand, counting down.
TGCTGGATTCTAATGGGATGTGCTAATCAAAGAGAAGCAAGACGCATATAGATCCCAGCCCAGTTCTTCTTACTCACATGACTACTAGGGCATTACCGGGGCATACTTCTAGGAGTACAGCGAGGATGGAGCTGACGGTAGAGTGGTCTCAGGTTGGACGCTCACCCTGGTGTCTAGCAGGCGGTGCCTAGCGCCAGCGAAGACCCACGTGAACTCTTCACCACCACGACTGAAGCGTTCCCTCTGTTAGTAGGGTGCCGCGCTGCCGAAATCACCGAGCAGAGGAGAGCGACCAAAGTCCTGCTCCTCTCAGACCAGGGTCTCATAATTTTCTGCTTTAACACACGGGAGCGAAACATAAAACTCGCACACAGCGTTTGATGAGCGTTTCACTCACACCACGCTGCTGGCCAGCCTTGCTCAGAGGTGGGCTTGGTCCTGGCTTCCCACCCCTCCGGACTCGGGGTTTTTGCATCGGGGAGATGCTCTCCTCGCGGCTCTGACCCCGGCAGTGAAGCGGTGCCGGGCTCCAGGTGGTACAAGGCACGAGGAGGAGGAGGAGGAGGAGAACGTTCCCGCGCGGCGTTGTCTTTACGTAAGTCTGGAGCGCTGCCCTGGAGGTCACTTGTTAGCTGAGATTTACACCCTCTGAACTAATCTGACTCAGTCCTCACCCCCCTCTGCAGGCACTTTCTATCAAAATGCAGCAGTCAATAACATACACATAAAAGTCACCATAAAAAAATGAAAAAGTTTAATAGGAGATTACCCGGTAGGTTTTTTGTGTTGTTATTTACTGTTTAAAGACCAAATGTAGAGTCTTTTCACCAGCTGACATCAAATGTAGATTCGACTTTTCACCCATTTCTCTCCTATGTGATGCAGCAATGACTCAGGCTGCATGTGAAGGGCAGTTTTGTAAAAACACATTTTTGATCATTTCTAGTCCTGATCCTTTTTAAAGGGTATGAGTTTCAGTACGTTGCTATTACCCACTAATTTCATGGTCCATGGCTGAACATAAGGCTGTAATTCAATTGTGGGCTTTTTCTGATATTATAAACAGCAAGAGTAATGCTGATTTACATTCTCAGTGTTCACTGAGGACTACGTATTGTTATTTATAATATAGGCAAGGGATTTTGCAGACACCTAGTCATTAAGTTATTTAAAGTCTGTCATGCTGGAAAAGAAGACTTAATCCATAGAATGTAGAAAGGAAGGGATTACAGTGCTGAAGATCTCAAAAGGAAGAGATTACCGAGGAAGAAAAATTAGCACAGTGTGTTCACCTCCTGAGGAACAATCACTTGTAGGCAAGCAACAAACAGCATGCAGCATGTCCACACATACCATCAATTTTTTAACCAAAAAAATATTATGTGGCTAATCAAACACTAGCAAGTCATTGCATTATAAGATATTTCTAACAGAATACACTTTCCATATAAAAATAGATGGAAATTAATTGACAAAGTAATTAGGATCTCTTATATCTACTTATGCTTGTTCTGGCAGATATCTATTTCATGTTATGTTCAGATGAACAAGAAAGTACAGTCATAATTGCGGTAGGAAAAGCTTTTGAAAGATGTGAAATCAATAGCTATCCTGAAATTGGTACCAGAAGAGAAATATTTTGCAGAGTGATTAAACTTACAATTCACTGGGAGCCACGCACTGTCATAGCACTTGATCTTACAAGAAGCTGAACAATTTCCCTCTGCTCCAGCAGACCGCTCATGCGTGGATGACAGATAAAGTCCCATGGACAGCACTGGCACTATTCATGTGCTTACATTTAAACTGGTCCTTAAACACTTCAGGTTTTGAACCAGGATACACAGCAAGATACAGGAATGAGCCTTTAATGAAGACTGATTAACAATCTAGAGCTGAATTCTGCAGTCCTCAAGGTCAAAAAAAGTTCTGCTCATTCACAGTCTGTGACTCATGCTGCTTAAGGCACCTGGGTTGCATATTTAAATTATGATTATCTCACAGCCTCTACACAGGCAAAAAGTCCTTTGGTCTGTCTATTGAAGCAGATGTATTAATTCTACAGATCGGATTCTGGGCTCTTGTTAATAGCTTAATCCTCTTCCTATTCTTGTTAGCCATACCCTGTACCTCAAGCCCTTAGGTTGATGTTGTGGATCACTGACAAAGGAGCTTTTTTGCTGCCATCGTCAGATGTAGCAGCATCGATGTGTGTTGGGTGAGTAAGGGAGGACAGGAGGAACCTGAGGTGCTCAGGCATGGGGCTTATATCTCTATTTTATCACTCGCTTATATCTCAGAGACTCCTACTGTGTTGGCTGCTTTAAAGGCAGCCAAGGCAGGAATAAGTCAGAAAAAAATTGTGTCAGGGCTGGTAGATTTACTATCTGTCTATTACGGGGTTTGTTGGCTGTTGGAAAGCAGGGATTCAGGGATGTGGGAGTCTGCTCCCACCGGCGTGGGACAGCCCCTCTGCCCTCTTCCAGACGTAAGGCTCTTTCACACCCTCCCACCATCATAAGGGAAGTTCAGGTGCTCCAACTTCTTCTTCAGGTGGCTGAAAATGGATGGAGAGATTAAGGTGTTCCCTCTGTTATGGAGTGTCCTCACTGCTCCGCTAAGGGAAGTAATTTTATTAATGCCTACCCACTGACTTCATGAAAACTAGAGCTTGTTCAGCTAAATTAGTATCTCTTTATAATAGGGAAGGCTGGTCAATAAAGATAAAAGCATTGATCTAACATCAACAGAGGAGAAAATATTTGACTTGAAGTTATACATTTTGATTAAGAAACTAGAACAACAGAAAAATTTCACATGGTAAATGGATTAAAAACTGGTGAGCTGATAGATCTCAAAAGATAACTGTAAATGAATAATCTCCAAGTGTGTGTGCTCCTCAGGATCTCTCCAGGGAGCAGGGTTTCATTCTGAGGTGTGTAACACTATTCTCAGTGACCTGGAAGGAAACATAACATCACTGCAGATAAGATTTGCAGATCGCAGTGTTAAGGATGGGGAAGAGTGAACCGGCTCTGTCACTGATAAAAAGAACGGCGTTAAGCAGTGCTCAGACAGGGAAAATGTAAAGCAAGAAGGATAAATATGAACTTATATCCAAGAATACGAAATGCAGATTTTACATACAGGTGGGGGGAGTGTAACCTAGATAGCAGTCTGAAAAGAGTTTGAGGATTACACTGGACAATCTGAATATAAAAACCTAGGATGACACTGTCCAAAGGACTAAAACAATCCCAAGATACATAAACAAAGGGAATTTCCAATATGAGGATAGAAAATTATGTTTTCCTATGTGGTGGGAATATGCTTCCTCCTCTAGGTGTCCAGAAGATCACTGAAAAATTAGAGTTCAGGGACGAGCCATGATGAAGACTGAAGGGTTGGAAGCTCTGCTTTATAACTCACTCTATTTTTGCTTATCAAAGAGAAGGTTCAAGGATGGATAAATCAGTTTATGAGAATCTATGTGGGGAAGAAAACAAGAATGAAAGACTCTAACTCACAGACAAGCTACAAATTTTTAACTGTTAAAGCCTGTGCTGAATTCCAAATAGCTGGAAGTGTTTAAACTTAAACTGTCTTCTTTTGCTACAAAAGGCATTTTTTGTGTTTTTTTTCACTTGAATGCACAATAATACAGGAAGGGACAATTTTGCCCAAGCTACATGAAGGGTCAGAATATGAGATCTTAACGGCTCCTTCTAGCCTTGTAGTCTCTGAGTGTATATTCTACAAAATGTTTTACTTCTACCATCTCCTAATTCAGACCCAGTGTTCTGAGATCTTTTTCTTCTTTCCTTTGACCTGGGGATTTCATTATCCAAGGAAAAACAAGTTTAGTAAATTGAACTAAATTTCATCCACTGGCAAATTTGGCATTCGAAACAACAGTACCTGTAAAATGTACTGGACAGTTTACACTATTCATTTTTGTCTCCTGACTACCTTGCTCATTCACAATCCTGTATGTGCAACAAAGCCATAAGGATTAAGGGTATAAGAATAATTACATTTTCCATTTGACTGCCAAGCTAAAACATTGAAAAAATCCACTCACCAAAATAAAAAAAACCCTGAAAGTATTAAATTTAGAGTAGAAAAATTCATTCTCAAGTGTTTGACACAGAAAAAAGAGACAGAGGGTCTAGAGGAAAATGGGGGGGGGCAGAGGGAGGAGGGAGAAGGAGTGTTTGGGTAGTTCATTCTTGGTGTCAACAAGCGTGCTCACCTCTCACAGCTCCCACCGGACTGCCCAACGTATTCTGCTTTGGGGTGTCTGGAAGCCATCCTGCCGAAGCCATCCTTAGCTAGCAACGCTTAGATACTCACGCAGCCTTAGTGAGAGACTAAGAGAAAGTACATTCCCTGGAGGAGCTGTAAAATGAATCAAAGGGGCATCTGCCTCCATAGGCGCTCTTCTGAGGAACAGCCAAATGGGTGCCCATGGCTAAGGAGTGCAAGGCTTTTGAAGGCAGAAGTCCACTCCTGTGAGGTAAGCAGGAATCCAGAACAGCCAGAATGAGTCTAGGAACATGGGAGGGACGAGATGTCAGAACATCTCACCATCTCTCCTGAGACAGTAACCTCTGACAACATCCATAGTCAGACATAAAATAGGATGTGGACCACTGGACCACTGCATAGCTACAACGTCAGGTGGCACAGCCAGCCCACATCCGTATTGCCTATGGTATTTCCCACTATAGCAAATTATGCTGGAGAGCTGATTCAAGCACTCCAAAACAGAGCCAGGGAGCGAGCAGATGAGCAGGGCACAAGTGCCTGAGCTCACACCCTGGCCATACATGGCCATAATCCACATATCTCATTCTGCCAGTGTCCCCATCACAAGGCTGCATGTTGTCATTGGTTCAGCACACATTTAAAAATGTCTGAAAGTAACTCAGAATACCTTAAAACATGGTAGCTAGGGTATTGTAAATGTGAGAGAAAGAAGGGACTTTCATCCACCTTCATCAGACTGTGTGAATTCTCTTCTCAGTGAATAGAAAGGGATCACTTTTACCTTGACAACATTGCCAAGCCAACCTACTGTGTCTTTGCTTCCATTTAGTGTCTAAAATGAAGGGACTTTGGAAGTGCATGCAAAGATATTTTAGAAAATGTAAGAATGAACTGTTTTGACATTTCTAGAATTATTGCCACTTTCACTGTGACCAAAACTTAGCAAATCCAGGGTGAATTTATCACATCATTGCAGCTGTTCCAACACTGCTTTTTTTTTTTTTTTCCTAAGATTCACTGAAAAAAAAAGAAAACCTGGCTGACATCTAGTCATCTCATTAGCGGTGCATCGTGGTTCACCTGCAACCAGTGTGCTGATGCCCATTCGGCAAGAGCGCAGGCGTGAAGGAAAGGGGCTGAAGCACACCCAGGTCTTGCTCCCGCACGGAGTCAGTGCGGACCCAAGATGTTCGTTTGCATCCGGGAGCTCAGGACCTCCCCTGGTCCATTCATTTGGTATCCTGCAGCACTGGGCCACAAGACGACGGGAGCGTTCAGGGTCTGGAGCATGGTGTCCCCTTTCTAGGAGTTTAGATGTCCTCCAGGCCAGGTCATGGATGACAGCTGCTGTGCAGCAAGAGCTGGAAAAGCCTCAGAAGGGGCTTGTTTTCCTTCTCTTGGGAGCTGCTTCTGGCTCGGGGGCCGGGGGGCAGCCCTGGATGGTGACAGTGCTGCCTCTGCCTGCCTTGCTGTGAATCTCTTCTCCTGCCTCCCCTTCCCCAGCAGAGCGGTTGGCCCTTGCCTCTCCCTGGCAGGCAGCATCCTTGGCAGAGATTTTCAGCCTGTCTTTGATTTCCTACTCGCCAGATCAAATGCAGCTCATCGCAAAATGCCTGGAAGTCCCTGCCTGCGTTCAGTTGCCTTCAGAAAACGAGTTGGCTTCCTGAAGACAGCTGGCCACATCTCAGTCGACATCCCATCTCATCAGAGTTAGCGCTGGTATTCTCAGAACCAAAATGCAAGCATGGCTGATGATATGAAATCAATGGAATTACACCTGCCTATGTGGAAACAGACCTTCTGACCTTGAGTTCTTAATGTTATAGGCCTGACATGAGGCACAGAGGCTCAACAGTGGAAACTCATCTACTCATTGCATCGTGCCTCTTACAGGGGCAAAGGGAAGACTCCAGTCTTTCTGCCTCTCAGTCTGTCACTACTTGTCACACAGGGAATCATCTCTTAAAAGAAAACAGGGGCAAGAATGAAATATTGAATAAATAAATCAGTGGAAGTATTTGACAAAGTTAACACAGAGATATAGTTCATGTAATACATAGCAGGACACCGAAGGGTTTCTCAGGACAGAGGTGCTGTTACACAGATGTCTTCTTTGTGTGAGGTTCCATCATATTCTGTAAATACAAATTTAAGAGTAACCTTAGGTAGGAATATTTAAAGGTCTGGAGGGCTGAATTTACTGTCCAGTGTCCTTGTCTTGTTTTTAATCCTTGCCGAATGTAAAACTGTTTACTGCTAATACTCTTCTCCCAGGACAGGAAATTAAAGAACTGCCCCAGTCTCTAGTCATCCGTTGGGCAGGACAGGAGGTGACGGCTGATGCTCTCAGCTTTAACTATAAGTGCTTTGAAGCAGAAGACGCTCTTTGTGCTCTGTCTTTGTCAAGCACCTGGTAATCTGAGGTCCTACAGCATTGTCATGTAAATTAATCATAATATTAAATTAACACAACTCCACCCATCCAGAATTAAATCTCTATCCACCTCCACAACGGGTGCAGAATGCAATATTTTGCTATAAATTTTCCCTTTTGATAAGGGAATCTTTTTCAGCAAGCTGAAGTTAATCATAAGAAAGAATTGTATGTGAATTGAAATATCTTTACGGCAAAATAAGAGGAAGACAAGCGTGTTTAGAAATTAATCCAGTACTTATAGTGTAAGTAAAGAGGACAGTGAATCTAAATTTATTTTTCTTTTTAAAGGTAAGACCTTCAATGCAGAAATCAAAAATCTGCCTCCTATGATAACTTTTCTGAAGCAGCAAAATCTAAGTACAAGAATGTTAGATTAGCAAATTATACCAATATACCAGGATCACAACTTCTGTCAGATTTCGTACAGACTGCGATTTTCCTCAGAAAATCCAGATAATTATGAATTTTAGAAGCTTTGCAGAGCTCCAGCTTAGCTCTAGTGGTGCAGTACAGCCATATATATGAGCCAAAACCTCACCTATATAGCAAGGAGGTACAGAGAAAGGTTAAACTCAGAGGAACTCTGACGTTTACAAATTCGCCCAAGTTACTCTTGCCACTGCTGAGCTAAATCAGTGACACCAGGGATGAAGGACTTCTTCAGGTAGGCAGACGGAGAGGACACAGCGTACGCGATGCACTGACCTCCTTCTGGAGGCACGATCAGCATCGCCCTGAAACAGTCTTCAAGAAAAATGGACCTGCAGAACTGCGTTACACAGAGTTGAGTGTGATGAAAGGCACTACAGAGTCCTACACCTGGCTCGGGAGGACTCGCGCAGGAATAAACTTTGCCCACAGGGCAGGTGATTTAAAGCGATCTAAACTGGGAACGTGCTGTTGGGGTCATGGGAATTTGAGAGCTATACCATCACTTTCCATATCGGATGTACTCTAATATTTTATTATCAACATATATGTATGTACACTTGAAGTGAGATAAAATAACTGAAATCAGATGAAGCTGCTGAGAACGGTATAAGCAAAATTTATGCCAGTTACTGTGATTTGAGTCTTTGCACAGTTTCAAAGCAAGCGATAGGTACAACCCTATCTAGGAATGTACATGGTATGTACATTTAGGTTCCGTTGGTGTCTGCAGCTGGTAAGCAAGCATTTAAAACCTAATACATGGTCAAGAGCTTTACTGAATACGCATTGTGAAATTGAGGCTTTAGTTACAATAAAAACCTTAGAAAGCCCAACTGTGAATTGGGGTATATGTGGACAAATCTCCAGCGAGAGATAAATTCTTATCCTCCCTTTCATGTCAAATAGCAATTTATTCTACCCACTGACTAATTCAAGTGAGTATCAAAAATTCGTCCGAACGACCTAACATACCTGTACTCCAAACCAGGATTTTCTGGGAAACATTTTGTAAGACCCAAAATCTTAAGTTTTAAAGCAAATTTTGGAAATAAGAAGATAATAAATACATGTTAGAAGGGATCTTAGATCTACAGTTGTCAATCCTCAGTTGCATGAAAAATACAGAAAGCTTTTACATTTTTAACAGAACCTGATTGTTGCAAAATTTCTTCCAAGCAAAATACCCTCAATTTATTCTAATAAAACAAGGCAGTTTCCATTGCCTGAATTAAAACTAAACTGAAGCACATTGTTTTTAAAATCAAGCCTGCCATTAAATAAAGGGTATATTTATTAAATGTGGGTGCTAAATAATCAGAATTGTAGAATGGGTACAAACTGTGCTTTTTCATCCTAGACGTTTACACCAACTGATTTCAGTTTTCCAGCAAGTGGGGAAAGAGTTCAGTGAAAAAAAAAAAAAAAGGTTTGGTGTAAAACTTGCACTTCAAAGCATTTTTAATTCAAGAATTTTTATATTTGCCATAGAGGAGGCAACACTTACATCAAAACAGCAGAAATATCAACATGAATAAGTTGTTAATGGCTGCTTTCCTTTTTTTAAAAAAAAAAAACCACCACAACCCTTTTGTTATGTCATAATAATGATTACTTTCAAGGGCTGTCGTTTGACAGTCCCACACAGTGTAGGAGGGGTAAATGAAAGCTGCTTCTTCTGCCTTCAGGCTGAAGCACACAGCAGACTTCCACAAAAAGGAAGAGCTGAGAGGACGCTATATAGCATTATCTCAGTCATCGCCTAATGATGCTCTGAGTTGTTCTTAGATTTGCTTTCAATTTTCAGGGGTTTTTAACAAAAGTAAACCTCTATTGCCTTCTAACCCTAGTGAGTCATATTTTGCGCTTTTAACTATTATTTGCTTTGTTTTGACCTGCATTTCAATAAACATGAGGCTTGAATGATTATGTTGTTCAGGCAAAAAAAATCTCCTATTAGCCTCAACTTCTCCTCCCCTGCAGACAGCCTACACAAACCCATGGACACTATTATCACAGATAGTATGTAAATCTCAGTTACATTCTTGAGGCCTGACTGCCACTGCCGCTGACTTACGGCAATTTACACAGATGACTCTCTGATCCCTTGCTGACAGGCTAATGGAGTCCATGAAATCCCGCGCAGTGGTTCAGTTGTACTGAATTGCACCTGAAAATACAATATGTGGATAGATTTAAGTGTCAGTGTCCAGTCTTTCAGCAACAGCTTGTGCACATGTTTAATTTTATACACATACGCACAACTATGGTTTAAATTGGAGGAAAACTAAGTGCCTTAATTCGTTCTCTTACCATTTATACTGATAGTATTTCTGCTAACTGATCCACTCCATTACTTATTTATGCTCTGAAAGCATTATCTGTTACTATTTTTAAAAGCTTCAGTTTACACTTACACAAAGCACAAGTCTGATCCAGCTCCCACGAAAGTCGCTGTATCTGCATTACCATTGCTATTCTAGGCGAGTACCAAGATTTCACCCGTTGGATTCACGCAGGTTGAGTGTCACCCAGCTGTGTCCACACTGCAGCCCTAATAGTGCTTTTATACCCGCCCTGTCACACCCCCCCCCAGCTTACTTACCGTCTTCCCCGCTGCCCATGTGAAGTACCTTGCCCTCTCTCAGCAGTGCCAGACTTTGGGATTCCTATGGATTCCTATGGCGCTTCTTTCTAACCATGAAAGGAGAAGGGTAAGTCGGGCACCTGAGTAAGAAATTTAACCTCTCCTTCTTGCAGCCTAATATTTTACAGATGGCAACAGTTCTCAGCCTTCTACCTGACCGGCAGCCCAGAATACCCTTATCTTGGAGGTTTTCGATACTCTGAAGCACGGGACACAACCCAGCTGGAACACCATGTCGTTGCAGGGATGCTGGCAGGATGCATCCACCCTGCGGTACCTCTAGGTTAGAAGCACTCTGCGTTGGGACCGTATCAGGTTGGAAACATGACATGAACTGCGATGGACTGAAAAACCTTTCTGTGCACAGGGGACTCTCACACGCTGTCAAAGGCTGATCTTGTTTCTACTTCAACGGCGTGGTTCCTCCTGGCAATGGAGGTTGCTCTCACAGGAAGATGAGGGGTGGAAGAAGGACATTGGATGCCTGGTCAAGAAATCGGTGGCGAGACCCTGTGGAAACAGACAAAGTGAGAATCCTGGATAACCACTTTGGAAGAGCAAGGCTATCCATTACCAGCACTGTCATGAAGATAACCCTACTCAGGATCATCTACACTCAGCGCAGGATGCAGTATGACAGGCGTCATTGCTGGCTATGGACATAACGACTTCCCAAAATGAGAGGGCAGTCCACAGACAAGATGTGCAGCTTGTGCCTATGGGCTCACATGACTATTCAAATTAGAAAGAGTATCACTCATCTTTCCAGTGAATCATGGTGTTCCTACAGAAACATTAGGCTTAGCAGCCAAGTCTATGATAGCCATGTAGTCCAAAGTTTATATAAACCAGTACAGCCTACATGGAACAGGGAGCGGATACGCTCTTACCTGTGAGGTGGTGCTCAAGGGACATAAAATCATTTCAACCACTCATTCCTGCTGTGTTCCCCATGTCTGTGTTTTTCAGATGGCTAAACGGGAGCTGTTTGAGTTCCCACAACAAAATCGGCAGCACCACTCAATAGCACTGATGTAGCTGAGTCCCACTGGGGCACTTACACACTTTCCCCAGACCTATCAGCAAGTCACCCTGCCTGCGTGGGACACTGGAGGATGGAGGGCTAGTTCATGCTCCACAGCCCATGTGAGTTGTGATCTACAGATATCTTGCCAGAAGACCCCAGGGACTAACGTAAGAAGTGGAGCTTATTGTGCCTAACGTGTTTGGATTTCTCTCTGTGCAGATAACAAGTATGGACCTCTTCGCTCCGCTCCTTAGGACCTCCAGACACACTCACCCCTCTGCCTAGTACCTGCCTTACCTAGTTTGGTTGTGGGGTTTTTAATTATTATTCTCCTTACCTTCTTCTTCATTAGGATGCCCTCTATGCAGAGTGCAGCCCACCCTACCTTGCTACTCTGAGAGCAACCCCAATCCAGAGCCACACAGTGGACATCGGCCACGTCAACACGTAGGTTACCTGAGCGTTTTCGCAGGGTGGTATTCCTACAGTCCTGCTCCATCCCTGCCGGGATCTCGGTGGAACACAGATGGTGGAGTCTGCTGGGAGAGACGGGATGCCTAAAGAGAGGTGGTCTTCTGTGTCTCTGATTTTCTGGTCCCTGAACCTCTACCTCTGCTTTGGACAGCCAAACTTGGTAAAGTCTGGAGTTGCATTTCAAATAAAGGAAAATTTCAAATAAAGGAAACTTGGATGACCGCATGACTGAAATGGATGTCAAACACAATAGACTAGGACCGTCCAAAGTGGAAAAGAGAGCACCGAGGCAGGACATAATATTAAAAATGTTAAAGGAACGTAACATGAAACTATCAATATAAAAAAATAGTCATAAATACATAATTTTAAAATGATGCAGAAGTGGTGAATAAGGAATGATTATTCACCTTTTCTCACAATAACAGAACCACTCAACACCAGATGAAACTGTCAGGTAACAGGTTGAAAACAAGACAGAGAAATTAAGCTCTTCAGTTTTACTACAATGTCAAATCTGCCTCTGTTGACACTTCAAAACTGGGAGGCGATGCATAAGGAAATCAGCCTTAACAGCTACATATTGTCACAGGAATGGGCAACCAAAAATGGCCTTAAGAAGGAACGTGTGAGGCATCTTTACTGTCTTTTGTAAGACGCGGCATGAAAACCAGGTGAGGTATTTTTCACCATTATTTAACAGAAGGTATCTTCATCTTCTGAGAACCCGTATTTTCTCTTCTGCATGTGCTGCTAGTCATCTTAACTAAGTCATTATTCCCCAAACAACTACTTCATTAAATAATATTGATAATACCTCCAAAATGAGCTGAAAAAGTCACCCTCTGGCGTAGAAACAAGCTGTGCGCCAGCTGCTGTAAAGGCACATGCAATAGAGAAGGAAGATTTTCGTCCTGCTCCCAGCACTCCCAGCAAACAGTAGACACCCTGTTCCGCTTGCTGAACCCCCAGCCGACGCGGGAGGGACGGAACCTCTGTCACGGAGGGCTAGAGCTTCACCAACTGGCAAAAGTTACTGAAAGTGGAGAGTGGGAGAGATTTAAGGCAAAAAAAAGGTGATGTTACCTGGTAAAGCTCTGGAGTACCATTTTGACAACAAAGGCCAGAGAACCTGAATTATTGTGAACGGGGACAGCATAGGGTCTTTTTATACACAGAGCGATATAGCACTGTGAAACGTCATATCCTTATTATTATCAATCCCGTATTTATGTCAGCACAAATTAGTTATACCAACATCATCAGGAAAATGCAATATAAAAATGATACTTATATTCTTATTACTCTTCAGTATGTCATAACAGGAAAGTAATTTCAGGGACTACATAATAAGGAAATGATATCAAAGTATACAATAAAATAATCTCTTTTACACTTTGGAGACTGTAAATAGTTCTCAAAATAAAGCTGCCAAGCTTTTGGATGTTAGTGAAAAATCTATAATAGCTCAAGCTAATTCCAACTGCATTAGACTGGTAGAACTTTGCATCTTGGTGTCAGAAGTCCTTTCAGCACAGTCACTATGGGAAATAATCCCCCCCTACCCTTTAACTGAAAAAAATGAGTCTTTGATGGAGGCACAGGTACTAAGTGATAAAGACAAGAGAGATTGTTCTAGATATCATAAAGATGGAAGGAAAAGGCATAGACTCTACTCAGAAATGAGGAATAGGATATCAATTTCAGTATCTGGAATGAAGGTAACTACAGCATGACAATGGCAGAGTTTGTTGAGTTAAAAACAAGTGGGAAGTGAAGTGGTGAATGCCAAAAAATATAATATGTATGCCAATAAATGTAAAGAAGCTGCTATGGAGTGAAAGCCCGCATTCAGTTAAAAGAGGATATAGCAGTGAGGCATTATCAGCAGGAGAGAGAAGATCAAGCTTCTTCACTTTGGCTGGTTTTGATACATTTTTCCTCCTTCACTGGCAGGTAGGATGAGTCTTGTTATTATACAGAGGTGAAGACACTGAAGGTAAAAGCGTGCCCTGCTTCACGATCAATAAAGTTACTGATTTCAGTAGAATCAGATTTTACCCAAGGTCCTCAAAATGCATGAGAAGATCTCAAACCAGGGGCTGTTTCTTTCTTTTTTTTTTTTAAACCCACGATGCTGCAGCTAAATTTAAGTTTAGTAGACAAAACACAGGGGCAGTTTCATTTAAGCTGGATTGTAATGCAAGATATGGAAGCTCTGTAAGCATTATAACCATTGCATGTTCTGTCTCTGCCCTAGGTAACAGCACAGAGTGGCCTTTTTCCCCCTTGGATTACAGAGGATAAAACTAGCTGAATACCACATCTTGCAGCTGCTATCATGAAATATTTAACATGTTGCTTGCAGAACTTTGTTTATGGGAAACCAAACAAATGCAGTATGAAATGGATCTTTTCAGAGTCAGGCTATTTTTTCACCTGTAATAACTTCAAGATCCTTTTAAGATCTGGAAAGAAAATTGAGGACTGCTTTTTGCCGTGGGTTTGGATTTTTTTTGTTTGATTTGTTTGGGGTTTTTTTACCCACACTGAAGGACTTACTTAGAGGAAGCAAGTTGCCTGATCTCAACATCCTCATGACTACTCTCACAGATAGCTCTCAGACAAAAGACTTGTATTGTGAACAAGGGAGTGCTTGTTACTTCTAAAACTTCAGATTATTCTTCATTTCTCATGGAGAAACATCAACCTTTTGCTAGCATAAAATACTAGATACTGGATGTAGGGGTTAAATACATTGTTTTTCCCAGTAACCTTTAACCTGACCTTTGGTAATTAGCTATTCTTTTTTCACAACCCAGAGAAATTGAAACTATTATCTAAAAAAAGAAAGTTAGAGACCTTAGAAAATGTTTCAGAGACCTTACTTCAGAATTCAGTTTGGAAATAGCTAGCTAGTATGGACTTTTCCCTTTCATATAATAGCCTTAATGTGCAACTCTGACAATAAAAAAAAATTGTTTTAGTAAAGATCAATAATAGTTTTTCTATGTAGGATTTAATGTTAGTGAATATTGCTGCATCTTGAGACTGCGGGATCAAGGCCACTGGCAAATCTGTGGCAGACTTGCACTGACGTTCCTGGTGGGATTCAGTAAGAAAAGGTGACCACTAAGACAGTCCAAAGTCCATGAAGCAAAAGGTATTTTTCCAGTCCTCAGAGGCCTTTAAAATAAGCCCCAAAGATATATAGTATTTCTTTTTAATTAAAAAACTGGGATATCACTCTGAGACTACAAGGCTAGTACCTAAGCCAAAGCAAACTGATTTGACTTCATTGATGCTGAAGCTGCTTCTATCAAAAACACAACTCTGTATTCACACTTTCCATAATACATGATGTCACCAGAACAAAGGTAAGCATTTAAATTTCTGATGTTGATGAAAGGTTAGCTCATTGTTCTTCTTTTCTCTCCCATTTACATATACATATTTACTAAGTTCTATATAAAGAATCATATGTATAAAGTAAGTGAAGAAAATTCGGGACAGGAGCAGGGGAAGGTTTCCTGTAAGGATTTTTTTTTTTCCCCAAGTGAAAAGAGAAGGACTTTAAATGTCAATGTAAAACCAGTCTGGGGCAGGCAGAAGGAGGCAAAAGACTGAGAAAGGAATGATGTTTTACTTCTGAAAGGGCAGTCAGACAATAGTGAGGAAACTAGAAATGGTGTCACATCTGCCACTATTTTTAAGTTTTATGGACTTTTTAAGTGCAAAAAAAGAGGGAATAATCCAAGACATTCCTGGACTTTATTCAAAAAGTCAGTAAAGTGCAAGTCCATTAAAACTGCCATACCTGAAACATCATGAATGTAATTCAAACTGTTCCAAGCCTGCTGCAAAACCATTTAAACACACTTAAGCAAATTATACTTCAAAACTGTTATTGGTGCTCCCTAGCAACAGTATTAATTGACTAACATAAACTAAACTCACTGCAAAAATCTTAATAAACCAGGCTGTTATTTAAGTACAACATAAGTTTCAGCTAAAACTCTAGAAAAGCATGCCAGTCAATAATACAATAGAACACCTTGTTTCATTGATGTCACTAATACTGGGCAGCATATAACAAAAAATACGTACCATAGAATCATAGAATATCTCAAGTTGGGAGCTACGTGGATCATCAAGTCCAACTCTCATATATATATATAAAAATCATCTGTACATTCAGTAAATTAAAACATGTGCTAATGCTGCAATGAATCAATTCACTTCCATTTCAAATGTACCTCAGACATCAGAACTTCACTGATTTATTCTGGTACATTTGATTCCCTCTGAGACTGCTTGGATTCAGCCTTCAGCTAGCAACACAACTGCTCAGATTTGGGTCATTATCAACATCCTCCCCCACTGGCATCTTCCCCCCACAGCAGGGACAAGTAACAGACGTCTTTGCGAGCTGATAAAAGAGCCATCAAAGATGCCACTTCAGGACTCGATCAGGTGTCCGTTTTATTCAGATAACAGAGGAGATCACAGTCAGTCTGATGTAGGAGGGATTTGCTGGAAAAGTGCTTAAAGATATAACAAAAGAACTAATTTCAAGATGTCTACTGAAGTAGTAAAAATATTCATTTTGAAAAGGTTTATTTATTATGCTATTTATGTCTAGACTGAAACATTTAATACTCTAAAGCACAATAATACAACTGGATTTTAACACTCTCCTTGTAATCTTTTTTTTTACCATAGTTTTTAATTGTGGAAGGATCTTCTTGGTTTTATCCTGTTGCCTTTTATTCACTAAAAAGCTTTTTTTTAGTCCACTTTTTTGGGCTCCATCTTATTGCAGCACTCCCAGAGCTGTAGCCAGAGCTAACCTCAGCAGCAGCCTGGGGGAGATGTCCAGGAACTCTACCAGGAGCATTTAAATATCAACATAAAGCACCCAATCCTCAAGGTAAGAAAGAAGCTTCTTCCTCAGCTTCTAAACAAGACCCACCTTTTGGTTCCACCTCCAGGTTTCTGAGAAAATCTCCCATTTTTTAACGTCACTTCTAACTACATCCTTGGTTTCTTGTCTGTTAATACCAGATCAGCTTGCTTTAGATCAACTCACAATACAAATACGATAGCTAGGTGCGAAGACACAACTACATTTCCTTTTGATTAGCCAGAACACACTGTACAGCGTTCAGGTGGCTCTACGTCAGCTGCATGAGGACAGATAGGTGATCCAGCAGAACGCATGATGGGATGAAGTTACCCCTTCAACATCTACACAAGGAGTTTGAACTGGCAGAGTGAACTTGTACTAATTCAGTGCTGTGCATCATGTGAAGGCAGCATCTCAGATCTGGTATTTTAAACCCTAAAACTGAATTTACACTATTAAAAAAACCACAGCCTCAGTGACCCCTGAAACATAGTCCAGATGTTGGGAAAGAATCCAGTCGTTTTACACCTGCATAAAGCAATGGCTAGCACTGAGGACATCCCAAAAAAGCTCATTCTAGAAAAGAAGGCGGCTGTTTTGTACACATATACCTTGGGAATCTTCTCTTTGCTGTTGTGCAATGCACAATGGTATTGTGTAGATGTCCATGAAAGTCCCTGTACCATAACCACACATATCTGAGGCTACCCATTTGTAGACAGATCCACATGAGGTTCAGGGGTGACATTAAGCAAATAAGCACCAGTTTGTAGGACTGGGACCTCTATGATACACTAGCAAGTAATGAGGACTTTATGAAGGGTGAGGGAATCAGGCTATGGAAAAGATGCAAGTTGTAAAGATCCAGTATTGTGAATTTGGCAAAAATATAGGCAGGGTTTTATAAGTGTTAATAAATTATCATTAACTACAACACACATATGCATTTGTTGTAACAGAACGAGCTTGGAGAACAGGACACAGTTGGCCCAAGACGGGGGCTCAGGCATATTTCTGCCCTGAGTGAGACACACAGACTACCAGGTTGTGTTAATGGAGCTGCAGGGATGGATAACATCCCTTTTCATACAATCATAGAATGGTTTGGGTTGGAAGGGACCTTAAAGATCATCTAGTTCCAACCCCCCTGCCGTGGGCAGGGACACCTTCCACCAGCCCAGGTTGCTCCAAGCCCCATCCGACCTGGCCTTGAACACTGCCAGGGATGGGGCAGCCACAACTTCTCTGGGCAACCTGTTCCTTGCCACCCTCACAGTGAAAAACTTCTTCCTTACATCTAGTCTAAATCTACCCTCTTTCAGTTTAAAACAATTTCCCTTTGTCCTATCACTGCATTCCCTGATAAAGTGTCCCTCCCCATCTTTCTTGTAGGCCCCCTTTAAGTACTGGAAGGACTTGATAAGGCCTCTCCTGAGCTTCCTCTTTCTCCAGGCTAAACAGCCCCAACTCTCTCAGCCTGTCCTCATAGGGGAGGTGCTCCAGCCCCCTGATCATCTTCGTGGCCCTCCTATGGACTCGCTCCAACAGGTCCGCGTCCTTCTTATGTTGCAGGTCCCAGAGCTGGACGCAGTACTGCAGGTGGGCTCTCACCAGAGTGGAGTAGAGGGGGAGAATCACCTCCCTCGACCTGCCAGTCATGCTTCTTTGATGTAGCCCACGATTCGTCTGGCTTTCTGGGCTGCAGGCCATATTGCCGGGTCATGTTGAGCTTCTTGTCAACCAACACCCCCAAGTCCTTCTCTGCAGGGCTGCTCTCAATCCATTCTCCGCCCAGCCTGTATTTGTGCTTGGGATTGCCCCGACCCATGTGCAGGACCTTGCACTTGGCCTTGTTGAACTTCATGAGGTTCACACGGGCCCAAATCTCAACCCTGCCCAGGTCCCTCTGGATGGCATCCCTTCCCTCCAGTGTGTCGACCACACCACAGAGCTTGGTTTTGTCGGCAAACTTACTGAGGGTGCACTCAATCCCACTGCCCATGTCACCCACAAAGACATTAAACAGCGCCGGTCCCAATACTGAACCCTGAGGAACGCCACTCGTCACTGGTCTCCACTAGGACATTGAGCCGTTGACCGCAACTTTTTGAGTATCACCATCCAGCCAACTCCTTATCCCCCAAGTGGTCCATCCGTCAAATCCATGTCTCTCCAATTTAGAGACAAGGATGTCATGCGGGACAGTGTCAAATGCTTTGCACAAGTCCAGGTAGATGATGTCAGTGGCTCTTCCCTTATCCACCAATGCTGCAATCCCATCATAGAAGGCCACCAAATTAGTCAGGCATGATTTGTCCTTAGTGAAGCCATGTTGGCTGTCACTAATCACATCCTTATTTCCCACGAGGATCTGCTCCATGATCTTGCCGTGAGCAGAGGTGAGACTGACTGGCCTGTTGTTCCCTGGGACTTCCTTTTTTCCCTTTTTAAAAATGGGGGTTATGTTTCCCCTTTTCCAGTCAGTGGGAACTTCCCTGGAGTGCCACGATGTCTCAAATATGATGGATAGTGGCTTAGCCATTTCATCTGCCAGTTCCCTCAGGACCCTCAGATGCACCTCATCAGGTCCCATGGACTTGTGCACCTTCAGGTTCCTTAGTCTCAAACCTGATCTTCTTCTACAGTGGGCAGTTCGTTCTGCCAGTCCCTGCCCTTGCCTTCAGCGACTTGGTCGGTGTAGCTGGAGCACTTTCTGGTAAAGACCGAGGCTAAAAAGTTGTTAGGTACGTCAGCCTTCTCCATGTCCCAGGTAACCAGGTCTCCCATTCCCTTCTGTAGGGGGCCCACATTTTCCCTAGTCTTCCTTTTATCACCGATGTACCTATAGAAGCTTTTGTTGTTGCCCTTGATGTCCCTGGCCAGATTTCACTCTATCAGGGCTTTAGCTTTCCTAACCTGACCCCTGGCTGCTCAGACAATTTCTCTGTATTGCTTCCAGGCTACCTGTCCTTGCTTCCACCCTCTGTAGGCTTCCTTTCTGTGTTTGGGTTTGTCCAGGAGCTCCTTGTTCATCCATGCAGGCCTCCTGGAGATTTTGCCTGACTTCCTCTCTGTTGGGACGCATCGCTCCTGAGCTTGGAGGAGGTAATCCTTGAATATCAACCAGCTTCCTTGGGCCCCTCTTCCCTCCAGGGCTTTATCCCATGGTACTCTCCCAAGCAGATCCCTGAAGAGGCCAAAGTCTGCTCTCCTGAAGCCCAGAGCAGTGAGCCTGCTGTGCGTCCTCCTCGCTGCCCTAAGGATCTTGAACTCCACCATTTCATGGCCACTGCAGCCAAGGCTGCCCTTGAGCTTCACATTCCCCATCAGCCCCTCCTTGTTGGTGAGAACAAGGTCCAGCATAGCACCTCTCCTCATTGGCTCCTGTATTACTTGGAGAAGGAATTTTTCATCAGTGCATTCCAGGAACCTCCTGGAATGCTTATGTACAATAATATCCAATTGAACATTTATTCCCAGTAACTGTGATTCGGTAACAATTGCAAAGTTTATATTAAAAGCATTCTGATTTGGACGTCCTGAAAAACTATGTGTTTACTCTCAATGTTTATAGTGAATTGGCTTTAAAGTTAATTCAGAAAAAACTTATTTGTAAAGAAAAGTGACAAGGGCTGGGGTTTCACGAGATATTTTCATTCACATCCACGTTTTGACCTGTTTGACTATTCATTTAGAATTCCCAGGCCTTTTTATTATTTGTGTAATCCTGTATGGGAGCTGCTATCTACAGGTTTTGAATTTATTATCTTAGGCTGCACAAAAGGACCATAAGATAACCTCCTCCCCTACCATTCTGTTACGACTGATAGTGACTTTAAACATTCTAATAACGGAAAAGATCAGAGCTTGGCTGAGCCAGCTGCTAGCTTTTTTAAAGAGTATATACTAGTACTGCAACAATCCAGAGCTGGGAATGGAAGAGGAAAAGAGAATAGCTGGCGGGGAGGGGAGGGGTGAGAAAGCAGGGGAGAAGGCAGGCAGAAAATCCTTTTAATACAGTGCTACACTTTGGAAAATCAACCAAAGTCTGAAACGAAAAAAGGAAAATTCAAAGCGACTCTAAAATGTGAAGCTATTTCAAGCCAAACAGTGCCTTGGAAGGCATTCCAACATGACTCGTGCTGACAGTGACTAAGGCAGGACTAGCTGTAAGCTTCCCTGCAGCTACATTTGTCCTGTATCATATGCTTCAAGGTCAGCTGTGAGTGTCACAAAGTGCACGTGTCTCCCTCAAACAATGCACCCTGTTTTATAACTTACTGCATACATTTTTTATTTATCTCTCTGCAAATGAGAGAGATGGTTATGGCAGAAGAAAAAGGTTCAGCAGCAGTGAAGGTCAGGAGCTGAACAGATTTGTTTAACAAACTGTCTCACTACCATCGTTTTAATCCTCTGAGAGAGGAACAGAGCAGAAGTGCTGTTAAAATTCAAACTACTTCATTATTGATTTGGCTTTTTCCCTCCCTATTAACGCATATACTATAATACCTTCCACCTCTAAGCAACGACCCTGGCCAAAGCCAGGGTCTGGCCTTAAGAGAGAAACATCTACTTCTCTTACAGAGGTCCTCCAACACGATGAGGCCACGCAGCCTCCAGCTGAAGGAATCAACCGCACATTCCCCATCACCTTCACTTCTGCTGCCCAAACAAACCCTACAGGGAAATGCAGGATGTACCCACAGTATTAAATCCATTTTCCATTTAAAACTTGGCAACTACCCACTGTGTTTACACGGACATGTGTATACTGATGGATGCTCACCATCATCTCCCCAGCGCTGGGGACGAGTAGCATGGCTTTAGCACAGTGTCATCTGCAGATTTGGTGCAAGTGCAACTGGTTGTGCAATGCACAACACCTGCTGATACCTACCCTGAGCAAAGCCTGTGTGTAACTGTTGGGATGTAACCAGGACTAGACGAAAAACACTTGGGCAGTAGGATTGCAGCTGTTGAATTTATTCTTCAGTCCACAGAGTAGATCTATGTACATAATAACCCACAAAGGATTGCACATACACAATGCATACGTACATAGAACCTGAGAAATCAGTAAAATGCCTCAATTAAAGCGTAGAGTAAAACTGACACGAAAGTTGGAGAAGCGCTGTTATAAATAGCTAATAGTAAAATAACACACTGATTGGGTCTGTCTAGTGCAACTGCCAATACACGTGAACTAAGACTATCTGAATCTTTACACTAAACCACCTCATTGTGATGAGTGTGGTAATGGAGGCCCAGCAGAAAATAAGACAGCAGAAGTCCCTCAGTGTTCATGGGTTTTCTTGGTGCGGTTATTCGGTGAGGGACTTGGTTTGCAGACCCTACGGGCTCCTGAGAAGGGCAAACTGAGCAGCGTCTGGGGGTAAGATTTCTGCTCCACTGATTTTTGGTGCTTTTCTGGTGACATCTGCCCAAGCAGCATGGCCTTTCCGCACTGCAGCTGGCTCCTCTATCTACCTGCAAGCTCTGCCTCAAGCTTGAGGACACTTCCCCGAGTGACTTTTCTTAGCTTCCCTGGTTTTCAGACTCTTTTAATAGGTCAGCCCTTTGTGACGAATCCCATGCATCATTGGAAAGAAAAACCAAAACACCCTTAATGACATTTTCCTTAGCTAATTTCTGGGGAGCAGGAGTCCTTCACCACAGACCTTGGGAGGTGAAAAGGAAAGCTCTTACCTTCAAGACATCCATCAGGACACACATAAGTATCAGACCTCCTACCCTGTGAGTGTATTACTTTCATCCATCCTTCCCTGTTTCTTTTTTTGTCCATCCTGAGGGAACCGGACCCCAACATCTCCTTGCAGCTCAGAGACAGGCAGGCACCTCAGGGTGGGAACATGTTGTGTCTCTCGCCACACTGAACTAGGCGCTTAGGTGACGCGTGACGTCCAAAACCTCCTCCTCAGCTCATGCACCTGCTCTTTCCTTGTGAGTGCTGGTGGATTACTCATTAAAAAAACCCACAAAGACAAATACACCATACAAGAAAAAGACGGCACTGTCACTGACACCCACTATGCTATACAATGCCCTAATGTTAGACGGCTTACTTCAGCAATGGATAGATGTCAGACTCGGGAACTCTGGGAAAAAGCCATAGCCACCAACAGAGAGCATCCCCTTCCTCGTGTTAGCGCTGGCACACAAGCTATCTTGCAGCACATCTGCAGAAAATCTTTCCAAAGTTAACATAAAATATCGTTACCTTTTCAGAACAAGCCATTTCTACTCTTTCCCCAGGCATGTTGTAAAGTCTGTGCACCAAAGATCGTGTTACAGGCTAGAAAGGACTCAGAATCTGAAACCACGTATTTTTGTTCAAGAAGCCCAAGATGAACTCTTACAACCACCCTTTTGTTTTTAGTAATGGATTGACTTCAGAGCATGAGTATTGTTAGTTCTCTGATATCTAACTAGTCATCACACCTGATGGTGACTTCAAATATTTTCAAGAAGATGAATTTCACCTTATTATTTTTATCAACCAAACTTCTGATTACTGCATTGGCAGCAGTCATGTAGGACTGATGAAAAAGTAAGAGGCGTAAATCTTTCTGAAACTAGTCCCAAGATGAAAAGTCTTTCCTGGGGACTGTTGGAAGCTGGTTTTTATGCCTTGTTAGAAAAGATGCAGTGGCCTTTTGACACAAAAAGAGTCTCATTAAAACTCAGACATCAGTGAACTGTCTTGATCAGAATCGATTTCTATTTCATTGTGTTGTGCTTAGTTAAGGAAAAAGAAGCAGTATTGGAGTAAACTAGCCAAGGGTTACTCATTTAAGTACAATACTATCTGCTCAATCAAGAGACCGCACAGAACAGCTTTTTGTTCTGATTAAGATATATACCTGGTTAAAGGTTTCAACCCAATTCCCACTCAAATCAATGGGAGCTTTCTCCCCCAACTTCAATGGTTGTTGATTAATCCCGCAGAGAGGATGCTCTTTCATGTATGAAAGTGTTCCCAGATAACTCTGGGGTTTTTGAGGTAAATTACTAGTTCAAATAAGAGAAGGAGAAGCCTGAGATAAGACATGGCCTGAGAGATTCTGAGGCAGGAAATTTGCAGGGGCAGAGGTCAGGAGTTATTTCTAAGAATTTCTGCATAAGACCCATTTATTTAAGTCAGTGTACCTAGCTGTGACTTACAGGCGTACACATCAGTGTCCACGGAATAACCAGAAGTTTGGCTCTAATTTGTGTTGGAGAGTGCATTTAAATAAATGAATAATGTGGGGTAATAAATAGGACCAGAGGTCCGAAGGATTACAGAAGATTTTGTTTGTTTGTTTGTTTTCACAAGTGCTGGTGAAATTAAGTACCACTAGAGAACTATCACACTAAATTTCCCCAAAAGTCCTGTTAACTCCTGTAAGGATGCCTGAAAAATAGTTAATTTTAAGGAATATTTGAAGAGTTTTGGAAGGGACAGTAAAACAATTTATCTGAACAGAACTACATTGATAGAGGCATTATTAGAAAAGAAAGAAAGTGCCAATAGCTCTTCGGTGTCACAGAGACTGCATGTGCAACACATTTACAGGTGTCACATAAAACTGGGATTGCTTTCACAATTAAGTAGCACTGTGGCCTTTAAAAATATTGTTTTTCTGTATTAATTTCCCTATAAAATCTTTTAGTCAAATGGATGAAGCGGAATTCAAATAAAGACTCATTTCAAAAAATTAACAAACACCTAACCCATATATAGATTTAAAAGTAGTTAGAAAGCTAATTGTGGTAAGTATCATGCACCTAGAAACAAGATCCATCCATGCATTGACAATTATGACTGTAAGTAGTGTAAGATTAAAGACCGGGTCTAACTTTCAAAATTACTTTAAATTAAACCATTTAATGGAGCTGAGTCTTTATACTTAGTTGGTTTAATTCACTAATTTCTGGTAACTTAAGGATCTTGTCTGTAGATCCGTCCCCTTCAACAATATGCAAGTCTTTCACTGTTTAAAAATTCCTTTTTTTTTTTTAAAGAAGTATTTAAATTCTAAACCAGTAAGAGGCCAAACTTTAGCATTTAAGAACCAAACTAGCTAGATTAAAAACTATATGAATTTACAGGAAGGTCAGAGGAGATAGGAGATGGAAACTTCAAGTATGGCTCGTTTAAATTACTGGACAACTGCATTCTTTGGGAGGTAACTTGGGCATATTGCACACCCCGTTCAAAAGCTGTATTCAAAGAGCAAAATATGGACATACAACCAGCAGTTATTTATAGCCAAGAAAATTTTAACTGCCAGTGCACTGCCAATGAGGGCAAAAAGGGAGTAGTACAGAGGGCAGCTAGGAAACTTTCTAGCTATCATTAAAACCTGAGTTCTTATTGCCTTTTGCACAGCCGGGTAGGCGCCCCACTCCTGATTTCACAGCATTTGACAACTTGTGGAGTAGCAAGTGAGTGCTGGTGAAGTTGAAAACTGGAGGTTATCTAGTAAATGAGCATAGCAGGAAAGAGGAGAAAAAAATGTAGCAAAAGCTCTCTTTAAGAACTCAAGAATGAAACTTCTTGAAATCTTTAGTCTGTCACATTTCAGATCCTTTATATTGTAAACAGACTGGAGGTGGAATTCCCATGTCAGCACTGATTTGAGCAGGGCAGGTGGATTTCAGACCATTGAGGGGGAAATTGATGAATGCTTAAGTTTGCCAGTGTTGGCGAATAGCTGGTTTGGTTTCTCAAAAGGATGTGGAAGAGAAATGATCATCAGCAGCCTTCAGTAGGCTGAGTTTTGAGCTATTAAGTGGTATGAAATTTGACCCAATTTGATGCCTTAAGTCTGTGTCCTAACTCTAAATTCACCATGCTGGATTCCTCCCCCTTACATTACTTCTGCAAAAGCCAGAAGCCTGTATTTCTACTACAAAGTCATTGTATGCGCGGACATGTGAGCTAGGTTGCAACCTACCAATGTGGAGCTTGAAGGTGATGGTAGTCAGCGTGACCACGATGGTATGTGATAGTCATCACCTTTAACAATGTCAGCTGAAGTGTTCCTAGAACTCACAGCTTCTGCCAAAACATCCTAATCACTGGGCTACACTCTCTTTGTCACTTGATTTCTCTACCTCCATGAATACTACATTCTTACCTGCACTTTGACACAGCAGTAAGAGCTTAAGTAGCTGTCGTGACGTAGCCTTTTGGTCGGTTGTTTGGGCATGTTCTTCAGAGGAAACAAGTTTGGGGTTGGATTTGTCAGCATAAAAGATAATTGAACTGATGTGTTACATTTGGGGGGAGGCTTCTAGTACCACTAGGGTACTCGGAAACTCATAAAATTACAAGAAATGAGCTATTATTATATTTTTTGTCAGATTGCTATACAGGCTGCCAGTACATCCACTGGTACACCTACACTATGTGCCTCTGACAAGCTTCTAGATCCCAAGAGGGATTACAAGGAATGAGGAATCTAAATATGAAGACCAAGTAGATCTGTACGTACATGAAGAAAGGACAACTTAGGCAGTTTTCAGATTTGAAGTGAAGAATTACTGGCATTTAGAGACCTTCAGTGTAAAGCAGTTAAGGAGTGGGAGGATTTCAGGTTGCAATTTTGGACTTTGGATCTACAGTGCACCTAAATCCTATTCTGGATTTGGCCTGTAAATGCTAAATGCCGCATCTCTTTGCTTCTGTTCTTTCTCTAGCTGATCTTTTTTAATTCAGACCGTATCCATTTTCTGAGTGAATATCAAATGGCATAATGTTAATGTATCCCACCATTGTGCATGTTCATGCTTTTGAATGGAGAATTAATTTGAACACTGAATATCTTAAAGAATGCCAAGGAAGTCTTGCATAATGCCAGCTTCAAGAAAATTAGTGGGCTATGGGGAGAAGAAACATTCTTGGCATCTCACAGTTTTGATCCCCTTGGCCAAGTCCTGTTTGCTTTTAACCGTTTCTTAGAAAATGTAAATCTTTCACTTGTCTGAGAAAATAAGCAGAAATTACTAGTAACCTTTAGTTAAATATAGCACATCTGCATTCCTACAATTTTCATACTTAGTCTTACCAATTTTGTCCACTCAACATTCCTATCAGAATGAATTCTAAAGTTGAAAGCATCATTCCCATTATTGCATATATTATTAGAGTGCCTATGGGCATATCAGCCCAGCATTTTTAGAGTGCACAGTGCTGTAGAAAGAGAAAACACAAATACAATCCTGTTTCAAAAAGACTGCTATCTAGGTAAAACAGAAAAAAACCATGTATTAATACAAATTCAGCACAAGACCAGTTAGTAACTTGTTTTCATGTTCTTGAAAATTAAAGGAACAAACAACACACTCTTACATCTAGACCCACCTAGTTTGCCTCATGATAGGCTAAGCTGGAGATGCTTGAGTTAAAAGAGGAAAATAGATGCAACTGACCTTCTCTGAGCAAGAATAACTTCATCTCTGTTAGCTTCCCAGAATATCTAGTATCTCCGCAGGGGTCTGAGACAGCACCAGTTCCTCAATATTCTGTGTTCTTTGTATGAGGCCTGTGTGAAAACTCTTCTGTATAAAGCATCACCATTAAGCAGCTGGATGTTTGCCTGACTTTGGGGGTGTTTATAGTGCTTGTTCAGCTCAGTGGCTGTTGTAGTGAGCCTTCTGATTGTCAGCTGGTTTGGATATTTAGATACACATTTTAGGTGCAAGGCAGGAGGATCTGGGTTCTTGCAGAAGCAGTGCTGTTTGCTGCTACCTCCCCAGGGGAGCTGGCATGGATGCTGTGGAGCCCCTTATTCTCTGCTCTTGTTCAAATCAAATGGGTTAATTTAAACCACCTGCGCATATAGATAATTATGCCTTAAGGTCCCCTGTTTGACTTTGCATTAGAAGAAATGATGTCAGTGGTCTCAACGTGGAGATGGTGAATAGCAGAAATACCTTTCAGCTGGTGGAAGTTGTGTGCTGAAATTGTTCTCTGCCTGTGGCTTTCAGCCCATCACCAGAGCATCCTCACATGCTGTGTTTGTTTGCCACAACCATATTCAGCAACTTCATATGCACCAGGTGATGTACCTTAATAAGCAGGTTTTGGTAGAACTTTGGAGACAAGGGTAAATACCCATCCAAGTTTAGCCAGCAAGAATTATACTGTGGCTTCATGGTCCTCAAATCCTACTCCCTCTGCTTAACTCATGGAGAATTGGTGCAACAGATAGTGTACAGCAAATCCTTCACTGTACCTCTGGGTTTAGACAGAAACAAGGGATCGTGCTGCTCACAAAAAGTCTCCTTGTCCAGCTAGATGCAATACTGAACACAGACCAAAATCCTTCTTTACAAGAGATGAAGGAGAAAGGGTCAGAGAAAGAGAAAGTGACCCTGACAGTACCCTCAGGGAGGGAAGAAAAGAGGAAACCCAGCACGGAAGGACCAAAGTAGAAGTAGAGCTAATGAGTGGAAAGAAGCCTTCATTCTCACATTTTCAAGGATCCCTTCCTTAAGATTAATCTCTAAGGTTATTCTCCCCATGTCAATCTAACAGCTCCTGATGTTCAGACTGAAAACCATTCCAGACTCAAGTGTTACCTAACATTTTGAGTCCTCTCTGACATATATCATGTATACCATATGCATCATTCATCTTGATTTTCCCAGCAATTTATTTACTGTTCTTACCCCTTTCTTATTTGAACAGGACGTCACTGTTTTATTTGCCATCTGTGAGCTCCATATGGTCTCAGCTAATGAAAGCAAGTAGTCTAAAAAAGATGACACCATTAAATAACCTTTGTTTGATTAAATACACAGTCTACTTCTTTCAGACTATTCTTGCCATTACTAAATGTCAAGATAGATAGTCTTCTTGCATTATCTGAAGACCACAGGGTTTGGAATAGCTGAAAAAAATGTTGGCTGTCAAGTTACAACTCCAGTGAAATTTGTGAAAAACTCTCCAAAGTTAAAGTCTTGCTGTATCTTTTTTGCTCAGATAAGACATGTTCATATTAGCAGCTTTCCCTGAATCTCCAGCTCCATCAGAAGCAAAAAAGGAAGCCGGTGGACCACAGCATTTTTTGTCTTCTAGCCATAGACACTTGGACCCTTCGATCCATAGAGTTTATCCAATTCTGTGATCTCATTTATGACCCCCCTCGTCTTGGTGGAACGAGCGGCATGGGAATCCCCCGGTGTGCTCTCAGGCACCACTAACACTGCTGTGTTCCCGAGCTCTTTAGAGGAACGAGCAACAACAAAAAATCAGCTCCATCTCCGTCTCACTTGTCTGTCTCATTGACATCATTTGCATTTAGTAGACAATAAAATATTCTTAGGCCTATATCTGTACCAATGAGGCCTTTCAGACTCATGCACTCTGCCTTCCCCAGAGGAAGTCTTAGCGACCAGAATAGCATCTGCAAGGTGTCCCGGTGGAGCTCCCTGAGGAAGCCACTTTTTCTGAAAACTCTTGAGACGAGAGGCCAGGATTTGCTCCTGATATATTTTTACACTTCAGGGATATAATTAAGTCTGGCTTACATCTGTGAAACCCCATTAAAGCTCTGGCAGCCAGAGTCAGGACCTTTTAAGCCAGTGGGTTTCCAAGTTTGATTTTTATAAATGAAGCTGAAATGGATGCCAGCTTTATGTGGCTACAGCACTACTACTGTACACATGAAGAGTGGTTTTAATGATTTGTTAAAATCCCTAGGGTGTTGGATGAGGTTTTAAATATTGTTTTAAAATACATTAAGTGAAAATAATTAAATAATGTATTGCTTTTACAATGTAACTAAAAAGGCTATGTAATTAGAATGAGGGGTAATATACAATATTTAATTGTGGCCCTGGTGTTCTTTATAATGAAGTTTGAGTAATTAGTAGGATGATGACTGAGTACTTGTTACTTAGTACGAGGTTTGTGTTCCATTACACAAAACATCAATCACAGTTTCCCCATGACAGCTGTTATGGCAGTCTCTCTCTTCTCTTTCCCTGTGACTCTGTTTGCACGTTGGTAGAGTTCCCCCAATTCTTGATTAAGCTTGTCACTATCTGCCTTGATTGTTTTGACAAGGGAGGCCAAACTCCATTGTCATCTATACAATGTAGCATGAATGACTATTAAAAAGGAGATTTATTTTTCCTTTTGATAAAACTCCTTGTATTGAAAGGCATGCTGCAAAAATGGCAGGTTTAACAGATTTTTCAGAATAGCTGTGCATCTATGAAGTTTTTATACTATGCCTATGTATTACAGAAATTAACAGGCCTTTTTGTGTCATGTGGGAAGCTTTTTTACAAACCTCTGCTGATGGGTTCTTCCCATACTTTCCCCTGCTCTTCAAGCATTGAGGCCATGAGAAAACGTCACCTGAGATTGTATGGCCTGATCCTCTCCAGGGTTTTGAAATGCAAAAGTTGAATGTTAGTTTGGTGTTTAATTAGGAGCCAATGCCGAAGAAATGCTTTTCTCATCACATTTTTGTTAGCAAAGAGTCTATTCCCCTCAGCACTGCCTGAAGTTTCTCCTATATCTATGATCAATCTGAACTTTATTACAATGAGAGCAGGTTACTCATAAGTGGATGGGTTACTTCACTGTCTGACAAGTATGGACCTTCTTTTTCTGGCTGGGGAAAAGGTAAAGAAGTTTTTCATTTTCTTCTTGCTATATATTTCTCTGTTAAAGCCATGTTAGGGAATAAACCAGAGCAGTTTTAGTGACCGTGGAATAACTGGCACTCTAACGGTAATGGAAAGGTATTAATTGCCTCTTCAAAGGCTGAGTACTACTCAGCGTTTCCTGACTACATCCAAGACAGCTGTTCTTCATTCAACATCTGATATCATCCAGGCCTTGAGGACTGACATAGTGTTTAAGATGAACATGAAAAATGACAGCCTCTTCTCAGTAAAACTAACATGTAAGGTCATAGCACCTCCTTGCTAGCCAGCCACTCTAGGGCATCCAACAGATACTGCTGTCAATTTTCTGTCAGGGTGTTTAATGGCCAGGCTGAGATCAATAGGCATCTACACACTAGTAAAGGACGAACCACATGTATATGATATGACAAAAACAACCTTTGTCAGCTGCAACAAGCAACGGCCTGCTGTGATACCTTGTAAGATGCAAAGACACGTATTCAACTTTAGTGACTGGATGTTATATTGTGAATTGAGGTAAAGAGAAGAGCTAGGTGATTGCTATCTGTACTGAACTGACCATGGCTGGGAACCTAAGTGACTGTGCTCACCATAACCAACAGCATAAAGGTCATTTTAAGATGCACAGACCTAACATCATAGCAACATCTTTCTAACACTAAGAAGAACAATGGGAAAAGGGCCTTTTCCATAGATACAAACAGACTAAATACAGAAAACTGTTCTGCTATGTATCCTTTTCTTCCCTTCTGTGGAAGAAGCAGAAAAAGGCTGATTAACATAAGAACTGTAGTGGCTGTTAGATAACACACTTGCTCTGAACTCTTCAACCTTTGCTTTTTTAATAATGTCTCTTTTCTTCTTTTTGTTTGTGTGTTTTTATCCTACATCCAAGGAACAGTGAAAGACAGTCTCATTGTAC
Organism: Buteo buteo; assembly: GCF_964188355.1. Taxonomy (NCBI): domain Eukaryota; kingdom Metazoa; phylum Chordata; class Aves; order Accipitriformes; family Accipitridae; genus Buteo; species Buteo buteo. The sequence goes on along the minus strand of NC_134188.1, from coordinate 2,487,136 downwards.
AAGAAGGCATTTTCATGAGACAAATGCGACGTAAATATTACCAGTTTGAAGCATAGATTCAATCCTGAAAAGATGCTGATCTGCAGTTGCTAGCTTGAGCTGGGCAAATAAGTAGGGAACCTTCTCTGAAAAGCACTGTTGCTTGTGCTCTGATTGACTTATACAGCCAATTTCATTGACTTCAAGCTAGCTTTGCAAGGTGCTGAGTGCTCTCAGTTCTTATCGATTTAAAATAGGTTTAAAGCATATGGAATACAGGAAACTAATGAGATATAAGATGAAGGCACAATAGACCCAGGAAGAACATTGGAGGTGAAATGTAAAAGGAAAGGATTAAAAAAGGGGAAAGGCAATAAGGCATAGGGAAAGTTTAGTTTCACCTAACTTTGGTCGCCTAAAAGCTAGATGGGTAGCCTGTGTTAATTGTTCAGATTTTCTCCATGGTCATGAAAAGAAAGTGACACCCACACAGAGATATTAATTTCACAAATCCTGGAAAATTATTTTCGGAAGGAATGAATCACCCTTCAGGGCATCTGTGTCTCTCCACTGAGTTTAGAGGGAGTCTAGGGAATACTAGGGAAAATTTATCTGGGAGATAAATGCATTAATTTGAGAGAAAACAAATCAGCTATGGAACAGAGCAAAGCATCCTACTATCCTAAAGATAAATCAATTATAAATTGGTCAGATTTGTTGATTTCTTTTAGGTGCTTTATTGAACTCTAAGGTATAAAAGACCTGAAAGGCTCATACAGTAACACTAAAAATTTTTGTCTCTAGCTCCACTCATTTTTGATCAAATGAACCTAAATGTTCTAAAGTACCTGAATGCCCATATACAGAAAATAAACCAGCTGTTATGTGGTAGAAGCATCTTACATGCAGTCATAAGCATTTACATTATCACCACTTAATCCATGGTGGGTGCATCCCATAAGACTGGTAAGTCCTTCATTGTGGGCTATAACCATAGAAGAGCTGAAGCATCTAAACCAGGATTTTGATCGCACATAATCTTACTTTACAATCTTTAAACCTCCACCCAAGTGTAGACATATTTTCTATTTGATTTCTAACAGCCTGTTCTGCAGGCAGTAATCTGCAGAATTATTCCCATCTGAAACATTAGGTGCATCATTCCTTACCAATAGATAGCTATAAATAGATGCTATGAAGCTGTCTGACCACTTGGTAATTAGGTGCTCCAATGACTAACTTTCAAGCATCTGGACACCAGCCTGGTGTCAAAGACTCAGAGGTGGAAGCTTAAGCAGAGGTGTCAAAAAAATTCAGTGAGGAGCCCCCTTTAACTAACCACTAGGAAAGGACACGAGTTGGAGAGTGGGAGAGAGCGTGGCTGGACAGGGTAATGGTTGAGAAGGCCAGAGACAGAACACAGGGGAAAGCAAAATATTCCCCCTGAGCTGGGGGATCATGAGAACACACTGGGAAGAAGTGTGGAAGTGGGCTCAGAAGCAGAAGACAACCCTGCAGCTCCCTTGGTCCAACCACCGGCGGTTCAGCTCTCTGGTCCTCACAGCAAGGGGTTCGCAATGCGGACAGCACGCCTGCCTTCGGGACATCCCCCGAGAGATGCTCTCTACTGGTAGCTAGCTCTACTGGTTGCGTAGCTAACATTGCTCCCTTCTTTTAAGGTGTCTTCAAGTGCCACCTAAGCATCTTGGCCACTGGTTACTCCCAGCATCTCCTGAACTCCAGATTGAAGGGGGGTGGGAGCCTGTTTCTGCTCCCTTGTCAGATTGAGGAGTTTAAACCTTAGTGTCTCAGCCCCACTGCCCTAAGAAGACACTCAGAGCTTAGGTGACTGAGTGCAGGAATCCTCTTTCCCTCCTGTTGAAGTTACAACATTGTCTGGGGAGAAAGAAATCAAGATTTCTATAATTAGAAACAGAGAGAACAAATATAGTCAGATGAAAAAGGACAGTTATCTGCCTGGGAACTTGTATTGGGTTTGTGTGGCAAGGTTTTGGTAGCGGAGGGCAGTTGCAGGGGTGGCTTCTGCGAGAAGCTGCTGGAAGGTTCCCCTGTGCCCGACAGAGCCAATGCCAGCCGGCTCCAAGACGGACCCACCGCTGGCCGAGGCTGAGCCCATCAGTGATGGTGGCAGCGCCTCTGTGATAACAGATTTAAGAAGGAAAAAAAAAGTTGCTGGGACAGACAGAAACGGCAGCCAGAGAGAGGAGCGAGAACATGTAAAAGAAACAAACCTGCAGACACCCAGGTCAGTGCAGAAGGAGGAGGAGGAGATGCTCCAGGTGCCGGAGCAGAGATTCCCCTGCAGCCCGTGGGGAAGACCACGGTGAGGCAGGCTGTCCCCCTGCAGCCCAGGGAGGTCCACGGGGGAGCAGATCTCCACCTGCAGCCTGGGGAGGACCCCACGCCAGAGCAGGGGGATGCCCGAAGGAGGCTGTGACCCCGTGGGAAGCCCACGCTGGAGCAGGCTCCTGGCAGCACCTGTGGCCCCGTGGGGGACCCACACTGGAGCAGGCTGTGCCTGAAGGACTGCAGCCTGCGGGAGGGACCCACGTTGGAGAAGTTTGTGGAGGATGGTCTCCCGTGGGAGGGACCCCATGCTGGAGCGGAGGAAGAGCGTGATGAGTCGTGTCCCTGAAGAGGATGAAGCAGCAGAGATAACGTGTCATGAACTGACCATAAACCCCATTCCCTGTCTCCCTGCACTGCTGCAGGGGGGTAGGTAGAGAATCTGGGAGTAAAGTTGTGCCCAGGAATAAGGGAGGGGTGGGGGGAAGGTGTTTTGAGATTTGGTTTTATTTCTTATTACCCTACTCAGGTTGACTGGTAATAAATTGAGTTAATTTTCCCCAAGTTGAGTCTGTTTTGCCCATGACAGTAATTGGTGAGTGATCTCTCCCTGCCCTTATCTCAACCCACGAGCTCTCGTTATATTTTCTCTCCCCTGTCCAGCTGAGGAGGGGAGTGGTAAAGCAGCTTTGGTGGGCACCTGGCGTCCAGCCAGGGTCAACCCACCACAGAACTGCAGGCTTATTTTGGCAGAGGAAAAAAATCCTATTTGCAATGTCTTGAAACAGCTTGTACCTTTCCCATACACTCCATTCCTGGGTGAACACCCTGATTACCAGACGAGGAATCAAGAGTTTTCTTCTGTGTTTTCTTTCTAAGCCTTGAATTTCTGAAATGAACTCTTAGCAGCCCAGTAATCCCTAACTAACTCTAGGAGAAGGGCTAAAATATATATGAATATTTTCTCAGACACAGCCTCTTTTGCACTCCCGAAACCTCATCCGTGAGTGGTTCAAGAAACTGATGTTTGTTCCAGATGTCCAGCAGTGTGCTGTCCCCGGTCTCCAGGAACAGTACAGCCCTCCAGCAATGACAGTGCACGTGCGCTCAGTGGGGAGCGCTGGACCTTGGTAACGGCTGAAAATTTCGGAGTGCACTCTGGGACGGTGCACAACACAGTAGATCCAATGATTTCTGGAAGCATTAGGTTTACAGCTCATGCATCATAGATATTCTGGGCATGGGCAATAAGTATGAGGCTGCCTGGAAAAATTTAGCTTACTGAGCACTTCCTAAATGTCACACATGCACTGTCCTGATCCTTGATACACAGAGATTACTCCATGTCAGAAAACACTGTAAGAGGTTATTTTGGTTTCCCATCGCAAGGTACAAAAGTCTCCCCATGAAGCAAATAGGCTTCTAGCACAGACCTCAGTGTTCCAGGAGCAAGCCCTACCATGTAAAGCATTGAGCTACATAACCTGTATGCAGCTAAATCCTCTTCTAGATTTGGTCCCAATTGTCCATTCCTGTTCGCTAAATAGTGATCTACTCTACCTCACGTTTGCATTAATAGCTGTGCAGCAAGAATGTAAAATATTATTCTTATTTTATGATCTTTTGCATTAATTTTAGCCTGACATGCACAGGAGATGAAGGCTCAGGCCACTGGTCCTTGAGCCTCACTCTGGTTTTAGTTGCCCCTGGATAACAGCATTTGCTTAACTAGATTGGTTTGTCAGAGTCAAGATTATTTTTCCAGGAAATAGAACTTTTCTATTCCACGTGAAGTCCAGGAATAATACCTTGAAGCTGTGACCAGACTGAGTGCCATGACTAACAATGGTAACAGCAGGAAAAGCAAAATTTCTCAGAAAGATAACTGAAAAGCAGTTCTTGTTACTCCTAGTCCCTTAAAGATATTATATCACCCTCCAACATTAATTTTTTTGGTTTTGAGAAGTTCATAACTTCAGAAGAAATCTTATTACATGTAATTTTCCCTCTTACTGGTTCAATAGCATCAAGGATGCTGACGCTTTCTCTGTCCTGACACATTTTCCATCTCCCTCTGTTAGAAATGCCACTAAGATGAATTTAGCAATCTTTTCTGTACTCGCACAGAAGACGGCGACTTGAGGACGAGAGGGAATGAGTGGTGACTCTGCAGTCATGATGTCAGTGTACTTCCCTAAGCCAAATTTAGCCAAGCTGATTCCTCATATCCAATATATTAACTTGTTAACTTTGAACAGGCCTCCAAAACCTGTTTATCAGCCTGGCCTCTTACCTCATTTCAGACCCTCTTCAGAACTCACTGAAATATTAAAGTATGCTTTTTAAAATGAAGGAACTTAAAAAGGCCAATATGCAAAAAAGCTGTGCCGTATCAGTCATATCCACAGGGACATCTTGTTTATTCCACAGCACCTAAAATGTCACGAGACATGTACATTCAAGTTATCATGATTGCTCACCACACATCCAAGTTAGTTGTCTGAGATCGTTACCCTTCATAACAAGTAGAGGCAAACAGGCACCCTGGGCAGGCCAGTCGTTCGTTCTGCTTTAGACACTTAATTAAGGGAAAATGAGCCTCTCTCAGTGGGCGCCTGCTTCTCTCCACTGACTGGAAAGGGAACCTCAGGTAAACAGGTCAGGCCTTCTGTATAACTTCTAGGTGCCTGTCTTGGGACGAATCCCATCTCAAATCTTAGGTCAGTTCCATTCATTTTTAAATTAAAACCTTCTTCAGGAGAAATGCAACAGAAGTAGTAGAATCTGGGTTACTTGGCTGTCAGAACTGGACAATGCACCTTATCCTGCCAGTTCTAGGCAGATTCTGCTCTTACATGCACTGGCCCAAATAGAAACATAATCGGTGAGAACAGACCAAGTCTTGAAGTGTTTGCATTCCTGACTAATGCAACCTGCACAGTGTAATACAGAGTTAGTTGCAGAACAGTCCAGCTGTTTCATGGCTTCTTACTGAACGGCAATGAAATTAAACAGTTTGCAATAATTTACTAAAGGATAAAGTTGTTTCAAAAAGCCCTTTGGGGACCGAAAACAGATCCTTTTCTTTGTTTAATGTGTGGAGGGTACAAGCATTTTGGTAGCCACCTCACCAGCCAATCAGGGGAAAATCCAGGCCCAGGTTGTGCTCTCAGTCAGAGAAGGGGCTTTCCCTCCCAAGACCACCACAGATCAGGCAAAGCTCATTTGAGAAAGTGCTGGTATCTCTGATTTACTTCTTCTTGAGCTTTAAAACTCATCCACTTTACTATAATCAATTAGTTCCATTTCATTCACTGTATTACAAGCACAGAGAAAATATTAATGGGAGTGTGGAGTTAAGATCAGGCCGTTTTTGTGTAAAATGCAAGGTGCTTGTCACAGTGGGATTATGTCTTTATAAATGGCTTGTGTTCCTAAAGCAGATACCGAAAGGATTGGTATACTTTTGAAGCTAAAACCAATGAAAACCCAAAACCTAGCCAGAAGAAAAGATACCGTTGGTTTGAATTGAAGTAGCAAGAATCAGCTCTATCAAGGAAATTCTCATGCTATAAAACAAATCAGGTAGAGGTTTGGGTTTGCACTTTTGTGCTGAACTGAGAACATTGCCATATGAAGGTCTGTGCAAAGCTAATTTAGAAAGTTTAGGAACTGGTGGTCAGTTTGTAGAAAGTTCAGCTATACATAGACTAGAAAAGAAGGACAACAGGTTTTGACCTGATCTGTGCCTTCTTGGTCATATTTTCCCTCATTATAAGAAAATTCATATAATATTTCCCCAGCCTTTTGAATCAGGTGTGATCTAAATCTTAATAAATTGATTTGAGAAATTCATACTCATTTCAGTCGATTGGAGTCAATCTTTACCTGGCTTTTCCTGAGGCATCCTTCCCCAAGACTTACTTTCAAATATGCCACCTTGCTGGCCTGTGGTTCAAAAAGAAACCAGCGCATTCAGAATTTCACCAAGCACTGACCAATTTGCTCTCAGAAATGAAAACACACTTTTTTTTCCTGGCAAGGAATCGAGACATATAAAGATTCAGTTCAGCTCTTCCTCAGATTTGAGATGTATACAGATGAATGCAAAGGGTAATGGTACAGCAGCGTAACCTCCCATCAGCTGAGCTGTGGTAGCTGTCAGCACGCGTAGTCCTAGGCAATTACAACAGTGACATAAAACATTTTACCTTAAACTTCCGTGAGAGTGTGGAAGATGATCTCCCTGCATCTCGAGACCTGGCATGTAAGGGGTTGGAGATGTGGTAGATTCGGTTCAGAAGGGTACATCCTCTTCTCCTGAGTGTACCAAGTACCTGACCACAGCTGGAAATCTGGGCCAGGCACTCTCACTGCCACGTCTTTTATTTCTTCGGTTCATTAGTTTGTATAAAACTACCAGGCAATACTAATTAGACTGCTAAAAAAAAGAAAGAGAAAGAGTAGGGAAAGATTAGGAGGGTGCACTGCATCTTGTAACATCATGATCAGTTAACTGTGAAATTACTGCTTATCACCACTATACATTTTCTATTACCCTATGGACATTTTCACACTCGATATGTTGCTGGAGGAAAAATAAACTTTTTAAAGCTGCAGGTTAAAGTCAAGGTTAAGCAAATGTGCATGTGTGTATTTCAAAGTGAAAACAAATAAACCAGAAGATTTTAGTTATATTTTTAAGGCTTAGGAAAAAGTATTTAAATTCAAGGTAATTATTTTCTTAAGATGAACATTTGAATAAACAGAAATTTGCATTAAGAAATCCAGGCATTGTAAACTCTGCCCTACATGTATGTATTAAGAAGCTTTAAGAAGAGTGTCTTATCATCCCTAACAAACAATTCCCCCTGCACCATGTGCAGCTTGGCCAGACTCCAAATCCTGTCCCAGAGAGTGTATTTTCCGGTGGATATAAAAGGATTATATTTCTCCTTTAAGGGATACATTCTGCACATGATTAATTACCACAGGGATATGATACTGATCTAGTCAGAAAACTGTATTTTAGAACCAAGATCAGGAAGTGGTAATTCACAAAAATTCCAGTAATTCATTAAAACGATGATCCAGGGGTTGTTCATGTATTTATTGCAATAACATCAATCACAATAAAACTGTGATGTTTGATAACAACACAGATGACATACACACTTACATGGAAATAGTTTGTTGACTTTTGTACAGCACAAGTGAGGCAATATTTTAGTACTGCCAAATGTCTTAAGAACAGGCAAGCTAATGTTATTCTACAGTAAACATCTTAAAGAAATGAGATAGCTAAATTTCAAAAACAAGTAACTAGTCACTTTTAAAATGACATTCTTCTTTAATAGCAGACATTGGAGTAGCTCATTTAGTTTATATAGCTGTACTTTTAATTTTTGAAATATCTGTACAGTTATGCAAGATACAGGAACTATAAAGATGACGTGATGCTTTGTTACAGGAATTAGCATACAAATAATGAAAAATAAAAGACCAAACAACATCTCAAAATTTTCCCATAAAATAGCTTTAAATTATCTCAAAACCCAACAAATCTATTAAACTATATATCAGAGCCTACGTCTTGTAATAGAAGGTAGCAGTCTACAGGCAAAAGGAAAGATATACAGTAATAGCACATCTAACCAAAGAATATTAATTCAAGAATGGAATATTGTCCTAGCCTATTACCGGTCTTCATTTTTGATCTGGTTTAACTCCTACTGAAGTTGATGAGATTTCCAATGACTTCAGTAGAAACTGGATCGGTAACTGTATCCTTTAGCAGATGCGCAAACTAGAACAGCATTATTGGCATAAACCAAAAGCCAACAGAATATAAACCAGTGACCTCAGTCCCAGACAAAATGCTCAGAATCTCCCAATAACAGCCGTGACAGTTAATACCATGTTTATTAGGCTATCCAGAGCATTGAAGTTTAATAGAGCTCTCTGCCAAATAGCCATGATGTGGCCATTCTCATATGTACACCATTTAATTACATCTTCTAACAGTACAGCATTCAGTATGATGTAAACTCATCAGCACTGTATCACATAAGCAGCAACCTTAAAGTAATTAATATGGACACACAAACTTCGTATCCATTGACCTCATGGCACTTTGAATCATCACTTGTGTTCCTGTAGCCTATAGAGTCTAACTAAACTACACTGGAGTTTAACCTACATGTATATACTAGAGTTTCAGTCATGTCTTTACATAGGGTAATATATCACTTCTTGCAACCGAACTGAGCAATGGCATCCAGGTTCAGCAAAGTTGGACACTTTTGGAATGGGAGATCCTAAAGTGGAAATCCAGCAATCTGGGCAGAGATGGGGGCTGCTGCCGCTAAACTCTACCTGGACAAGAGGCTTTCCCCACAATGTTAAAAGCTGATTTGCTTTTCATAAAAGGAATTGTGGTATGTAAGATGCCCAAAAAGATAACAGAGGGCTATAAGCTTCTAACCAAATACCAGAGCTTGGTATTTTTAGTCAGGATTTAACAGCTTGCTCTGCTAAGTCCCCTGACTGCCCCAGCAGGGTGACACAGACCCATGAGACAGGAAACACAAATCACTGCTGGTAGAGCTCAGGGGTATATATAGGGCTGTAGGGTTTTGCCTTGTATTTTACTGATCAGATGGGGTTTTTTCTGGGATCAGGATTAAGTGTGGAATAAGCAAACTTCAGTCCCAGACATGGCCCACTGGGGATGGAGGAATGTTTCAAAGGGCCATGTGGTCTTTAGATGCAGATTTTAAATGGGAAAGAATATTCTTCTGAGAAAGGTAAATAATGAGAGGTACTTTATGCTGTGCAATGTAAAGGGTATGAGATGACATAATCATTGTTAAAAGTGACCCCATTTTTATTTCTTTTGACATTTGTGCATGTTCAGTCAACTGAAAGGGCAGACAGAACAAGAGCACTGCAAGTCAGTGTCTAGTGGCAGCTACACAGCTACCCCTCCACTGAAGTCTTGCGAGCATTTATGAAGGGCTTAGGTTTTTGAATGGGATCATGGGGTTTTATTTGCTTTAGCCTTTGCAGGACAGCAGTGGAATGGTTTTAGATCAACCGCTGGAAGAAGAATTTAGCCACTAGCATCTTACAGCAAATCACTGTCCTGTTGTGTTGGTGTCAAATAAAGAAAAGCAAAGGGTGTTAGGTACAAATCTAGGACCTTAGCTAATGCATCCCTTATTGAATGGTTTTCTCAATAAACTATCAAGTGTATTTACTGTGAACCATCAGCTTGGCTTTAGAAAAAATATTAACATAAACTTATGAGACATTGGGGAAAAATAGTATTGATAAATCTCTTCAAATCACTAGTATAGTCCTGTTTTTAATGTATTCACAAGACAACTGTGATTTTTTTAGTAATTGATAGTTTTTGCAGATTCTGGAATAGCTTCTGAGGTGAAATATATTACGCACTTTTTGCAAATAGGTCACCTTATGTGTTTGCACTATCTATCTTTCTGTGGTGGAGTGCATGTAATTGTTCTTATAGATTCTTTCAATTATTTAAGTGTTGTAGGAAACAATATTTAAAACAGTATGTAGAAAACATATTTCCAACATGGCTTCAGGTACATCTCTGATGCAAATTTCTTCTGTATTATTTTGTGCAAGCAGTCGTTGTGCTTCCATTTTCTGCCTAAGTGCTCAATTACTGCATGTTTACAACTAAACCAATATAAAAACTTATAAATATCAGAACAGTAACTGTATGAATTTTATTTAAAAAAATACTGAAGATACTTTATTTATCACATTGAAAATAATGACATAATGACAGTTTCACATCTAGTCTAAAAAATGGATGAGCTTGCATGCACTTAGTGTTGCTTCAAAATTTTAAAGGTGTAGCTGTAGGAGATGAAAAAGAAAATGTGAATTCATAGGAAATTTAGACAATGGCTCCAGAAAAATACTCTCTACCCTCTCAGAAAGAGTCACTAGGCCAGAGTTACTCTTAAAATTTTAAAAGATAAAGCAAAGAGTCTAAACGGAACAGGATAATTGGTCTCAGATGGAAAATGTGACACAGAAACTAGCACTAGTAAAAAACTGGAGAAAATTGCTTTAACATTTTGAGCATAGAGCTTGAAAACTTAAGCATAGTGGATAAACCCATATTGACTTTTGAATTTAAATATATCCAATACTTATAGGTAAATCCTGAGTTTCTCACTTAGGCAAATTCCTACTGCAAAGACGGGAACTTAGCCAGAAGAAGGACATGCTCACAGCTGAACTGATTTCGTCTCTTTTGTGTAACAGCATTTGCGTGAAGGAATTAATTTTCAGTTCATGGAGTTCTTTCCCAATTTTCCATCAGAGGAGAAGTCTTCGGATGTTTGGTCCCTCTCTCCTCCTGCCTGCCATATCTTTCCACTAAAAAACTGTAGGAAAATATCAGGATAATGCAAATGTAAAATAGTATTACTTACAATGTCTTCAAAATAAAAATTCAATGAAAAAAAAATATTGTTTGGCATCAGTTCTATAAGCCTTCAGTAGTACCAAGACTATATTGTGCAAGTCAAGCTCAGGCAGCCCAATACCTGCCAGAGCCAATCTAGGCCACATCTGTACTAGTAAATGTAACAGGCCAAGGTCTGTTCTCTGGATCTGACATCAAGTGAAGTGACAAGAGAATATTTTCATATCCTGTTTTGAGAGAGAGGAAATTGAGCAGCTGTTGAATGGAAATGCATTAGGTTGACTCATGGTTTTCATTTCTTAAAACAGTTATTCAGTTAACGTGTCATAGAATCATAGAATCATAGAAACATAGAATCATAGAACCAGAGAATCATAGAATCATAGAATCATAGAATCCTAGAATGGTTTGGGTTGGAAGGGACCTTAAAGATCATCTAGTTCCAACCCCTCTGCCGTGGGCAGGGACACCTTCCACTAGACCAGGTTGCTCCAAGCCCCATCCAACCTGGCCTTGAACACTGCCAGGGATGGGGCAGCCACAACTTCTCTGGGCAACCTGTTCCTTGCCACCCTCACAGTGAAAAACTTCTTCCTTACATCTAGTCTAAATCTACCCTCTTTCAGTTTAAAACAATTTCCCTTTGTCCTATCACTGCATTCCCTGATAAAGTGTCCCTCCCCATCTTTCTTGTAGGCCCCCTTTAAGTACTGGAAGGACTTGATAAGGCCTCTCCTGAGCTTCCTCTTTCTCCAGGCTAAACAGCCCCAACTGCCTCAGCCTGTCCTCATAGGAGAGGTGCTCCAGCCCCCTGATCATCTTCGTGGCCCTCCTATGGACTCGCTCCAACAGGTCCGCGTCCTTCTTATGTTGCAGGTCCCAGAGCTGGACGCAGTACTGCAGGTGGGCTCTCACCAGAGTGGAGTAGAGGGGGAGAATCACCTCCCTCGACCTGCCAGTCACGCTTCTTTGATGTAGCCCACGATTCGTCTGGCTTTCTGGGCTGCAAGCACAGATTGCTGGGTCATGTTGAGCTTCTTGTCAACCAACACCCCCAAGTCCTTCTCTGCAGGGCTGCTCTCAATCCATTCTTTGCCCAGCCTGTATTTGTGCTTGGGATTGCCCCGACCCATGTGCAGGACCTTGCACTTGGCCTTGTTGAACTTCATGAGGTTCACACGGGCCCAAATCTCAACCCTGCCCAGGTCCCTCTGGATGGCATCCCTTCCCTCCAGTGTGTCGACCACACCACAGAGCTTGGTTTTGTCGGCAAACTTACTGAGGGTGCACTCAATCCCACTATCCCACTGCCCATGTCACCCACAAAGACATTAAACAGCGCCGGTCCCAATACTGAACCCTGAGGAACGCCACTCGTCACTGGTCTCCACTAGGACATTGAGCCGTTGACCGCAACTTTTTGAGTATCACCATCCAGCCAACTCCTTATCCCCCAAGTGGTCCATCCGTCAAATCCATGTCTCTCCAATTTAGAGACAAGGATGTCATGCGGGACAGTGTCAAATGCTTTGCACAAGTCCAGGTAGATGATGTCAGTGGCTCTTCCCTTATCCACCAATGCTGCAATCCCATCATAGAAGGCCACCAAATTAGTCAGGCATGATTTGTCCTTAGTGAAGCCATGTTGGCTGTCACTAATCACATCCTTATTTCCCACGTGCCTTAGCATAGTTTCCAGGAGGATCTGCTCCATCATCTCACCAGGCACAGAGGTGAGACTGACTGGCCTGTTGTTCCCTGGGTCTTCCTTTTTTCCCTTTTTAAAAAATGGGGGTTATGTTTCCCTTTTTCTAGTCAGTGGGAACTTGCCTGGAGTGCCACAATGTCTCAAATATGATGGACAGTGGCTTAGCCACTTCATCCACTAATTCCCTCAGGACCAGTGGATACATCTCATCAGGTCCCATGGACTTGTGCACCTTCAGCTTCCTTAGACAGTCTTGAACGTGATCTTCTCCTCCTTGGGCAGTATGGCTGAACTACTTGTTGGTGAAGACTGAGGCTAAAAAGTCGTTGAGTACCTCAGCCTTCTCCATGTCCCAGGTAACCTGGTCTCCCATTCCATTTTGGAGAGGACACACATTTTCCCTAGTCTTCCTTTTATCACTGATGTACCTATAGAAGTTATTCTTGTTGCCCTTGACATCCCTGCCCAGATTCAATTCTATCAGGGTTTTAGCTTTCCTAACCTGATCCCTGGCTGCTCGGACAATTTCTCTGTATTGCTCCCAGACTACCCGTCCTTGCTTCCACCTCTGTAGGCATAGGCCCACTTCTCAAGCCTGTCAAGGTCCCTCTGGATGCCATCCCTTCCCTCTAGAGTATCAGCCACACCACTCAGGTTGGTGTCATCTGGAAACTTTTTGAGGGTGCACTCAATCCCATTGTCCATGTCCTCAACAAAGATGTTAAATAATACTGGTCCCAGTATAGACTCCTAAGGGACACCACTTGTCACTGGTGTATTTTCCAGTTCTACCAAATCTTCTCTGAGCTGTGAATAGCAGAACTGCAAATGGAATGGAAAATACTGAATATAATAAGCCTATGCAGCAGGATCGCTATGTTTTGGGTTTTATTTTTTATTTTTCCCCCAGTATTTTCCTAATAACATTCTAACTGGTTTTGAATGCTGCTAAGCATTGAGCTAGCATTTCATACAGCTATCATAACTCCAAGTTATCTTTCTTGAGTAGTAGCTGGTCAAGATATCAACACCTGAGATCTTAATTTAGGAATATCATATTTTGCTTGTTTATACTGGATGTTATTAATCATTTTATTACACTGTGATTCACTGTCTTCAGCGTCTTCTGCAACTTTTGTTAATCAGTTCTCTTCTTGATTTGTCTGTTTAAAACTCACTAATATCAGAAAACTGTCACCTCACTATTTTCTCTTGTTTCCAGATCATTTGTGAATACATTGATCAGTTGCGGTGGGGATCTCCATTTCCAGTGGGGAATGGTAGCTCAGGACCTACTTGTACTGAGAAAACTAACCATTTATTACTGCTCTGCTTTTCTATATTTAACCATGTTAGAACTTTCTCTCTTAATTCATGTGAGTTATTTCTGTACCAGTGCTTGGTGAGTACTTGACAAAGGAGATCCATGTAGTCTGTGATCCTTTTTGTTAACAGAACTCCTTTAGGATGTCATCTTATTTCTGGCTTAAGTGCTTTCTTGGTCTTTCTAACATCTCTTCATAAGTAATATGCATTTTCCCTGAACATCCTATATGTTTCCTAACTATTTAATGTGTTTTACATGTAATGTAAAAACATTTTACCCTGTGGTTCTCCTCTGTATCTACTTCTTAACAAGAAACAACATTTTGTCATGCTTGTGTTGTCTTCTTTTTGACATTAAATAGTATGGTAGCAGATTGCAGGTCAGGGGACTTGCTATGACTGCAAAAACACTGGATCTAAGTACTTTATAAAAAGCTTTCTAGTAAAAAAATTTTGTTGCTGCTCAGGAACAAGCCACAAGTTGCATGTCTTCCTACATGCTTCATGACTAGTTGCTCTACAGAACAGCCAGTCATGTTGTCTAAAAATTTAGTGGCAGCATCATCCCCTGTTGTGACGTGTCCTTTCAACAGGAGCATAGCCAAACCTCCTCTGTTATCCTTCTGTTTCTTGGCCTTTTGGTTTGGTGATTGCTCTGAGCAGGTCATGAAAATCATTGTCGTCCTAGTTGGATATTACTAGATGATTTCTATTTTAATCAGCCAGCAGAGTTTCAATGTTACCCGAGAGACTGAGCTTACTTATTTGATTTGACTATTTCCTTAAGATATAGTATCAACTACGTTACAGTCTATACTGTATTTCCCATATAGTTTATGCTTTTCTACTACTGTGTCCCTATACTTATCTTCCTCCCATTGAGTTTTTTGCATGTTTATAGAGAAATATGCTAGTTTAAAACGAGGCATTCCTGTTTTCCTCTTCTTATTTCCTAGCTTTTCATAATTTCTACACAAAGTTCTTGGTTTTCAGTACCCTATTAAACTGAGAATTCATTTATTGAGATTGTCCTTCATCATCTATTATTTTCATTTTGCCACTTTCTGTCCTCTCCTTTACCTGGGGATCCACAATTCATCACCTTGATTTGTATTGTCCTTCTGCATCTGCTCCTTCCTGTCCCCCCACCAAGTCAATTTGTTTACCTTCTGGGTTTTTTTCACCTTCACCTCGTTCCATTTTAAGTTTAAGAAAGGAAGGAAGGAAGAAAGAGAAAGAAAGAAAGAAGGAAATATAGAAAGAAAAAGAAAACTATCTGTCCTGGAAATACTATTTCTGTTCCAGAAGTTTTTCACAATTCCTAAAGAATCTAAAAGTCTCCTCCCTTCTCCAGTGTTAATCCTGCAAGTCTCAGCAGTGAGGCTCTCCCTTTCCCTTCCTTCCTTCTCAACACTGCGAGGGCTGCTAGCCTGGAGCTGGGATTGCTCTGCGGTGTCTCTAAAGATGCTGTGGGAAAACGCTCGTGCCTCCCTGGGGGACCCAGCTCTGGACCCCACAACCGCCCAGGGGATTTTCTGATCAGGGGTCTTGGTAATGTGACAGGAGAAAACCAGAAAATGCTAATATAGCCGTAGACTATGAGAGTTTGATGACACAGAATAATCCTGGGGAGAACAAGGAGTTTCTCAGTCCTTTAGGTAAACTGGTGCCAAGCGTGCGGAGGGGCTTTTCTGTGATACATGATGGGAGTTGAATGTGCTACTAAGACAGATGGCTTCTGCAAAGTGGGTCTCCCCAAAGTGCATACAATCAGAAGGTTGAATAAACCCGGTGTAGTCCCTCAATGTAAGTGAAAAACCGAAGGTTGAGTACTGCATGATAAACATCAGTGAAATAAGGTGTTTTCCAACAGCGGGTCTGGGTGGAATTTTAACAACAAATATTTTTGCAGTTCTGAAGGAGAAACACTTTCCAATTTAGCAAAGGATCTGAATGAAGGGAACAACTGTGGCAAAACAGAGTGTGAACACAGTAGATTCTGCCAAAAGAGAAAACCTTGAGGGAAAAGGAGGATGAAGGTGAACTCTCAGAGTTTTTATTGGATTAGTTCCAGTATAGTGCTGCATGTTGAAATGAACAGCAGCGAGGGCTTGAAACAATTTCTGGTCAGGAATCTGGATTTGTTTTCTCAGTTCCACAATGCTACAGACTACATACAGCTTTTATGTCATGCTCATTAGCTGCACCTTGCTAACTAACTATTTAGGTTCTATAATAATTGCAAACTTAAGTGACTTAATTATTTTTAAACTCTTTTTAACTTAACTCTCTTTGACCAACTACGTAAAATCACTTCATTATTTGATTCACTCACTGGAGCCTGGAACCCTCGACAAGTTAACAAGAGTAAAAACTTCCTCAATTTATGACATTGCAACAACTGAATCAGAACAAAATGTCAACAAATGAAAGAGAGAAACAGACTCAGCTGTGGAGAAGGGTAGGAGAAATGTGTCGCTCCTGTTTTCTATCCGACACCTTTTGGAGGGTCTCATTGCTGGTGACAGACAGAGAAACCCATGTTCTTCTTTGGAATTATCATCCCTGTGACAATGCCAGGTACCTGCAAACCACTGAAAAACAGTAAGCCTCAATGTAAGCCAGAACTAGAAATCCAATTCAGTGTTTTAAATCAATGAGGAAGCCTTGCCAGATGTCTTTAGCTCCAGACCTCATTTCTTTGTCAAGAGGAAAATCTAAGTTCAAAGAATTGTGTAAGGAAAATAAAAAATAGTGCTGATCAGGGTGACAGCAAAGGTACATCTCCTTTAATAAAACAAATGCAACATTTGTAGCAGCTCACAAAAATATAAAATGGCAGTTGGTAAAAAAATAATTATAATGAGGGACATGCTAATTGAATAACTATATTAAGAAAGGAAAACCATGAGTCGACCTAATGCATTTCCATTCATCAGCTGCTCAATTTCCTCTGTCTCTCAAAACAGGATATGAAAATATTCTCTTGCTTTTACAGCTTACACCACATAAAAAATTGGAAAATATCTTTTATCTGAAATCTCACCTTCTTTATCAAATTTCTAACTCAGCTATGATATCTCTTTTTATCATAAAAAAAAGGAAAACTAAGATTGGTGAGTCTCTGTCTATTAAAGAGCTACCACAAAGGTTAAAAAGATGAAGCAGCTTTGTAGGACATGAATGAAAGTCTTCAAAGAAGGCTGCTTAGCTATAGCTACATTATTATTTTTCAGACAAGTACCCCAGCTTAAGCTCAGGATCCTACGGCTCTACCCTTGACACTGCTCCCTGTTCAATTACCTCATGAGGCCCCTTCTGAGTAAGGAAAACTTAAACCACAGCTCAGCGTCTTAAGGCAAGCTTAAAAAGCCTAAAGTCCAGTGCAGCACACAGTACCCCAAATATAGTTCTTCAGCACTGAGTGCTGTGAGCCCAATCTATAGTTAATCTAAGAAGCCATAATGCACATAGGAAAGTATGGATTACGGGGTTCAGTGCAGTTACACTCTAACTAAAAGGCAGGGCAGTAATCCCGAAGGAGATCTGCTAAAGATAATTTTTGGGAATGTGTTACTTACTTCTGCTCCTTTATGACAGGTGCAGAAAGCCTGTAACATTTCTTTTTATAAAAAATGCAAAGGATGGTGTTTGTAGAGGGGTTAATTATACTTGGACAAATATTTAGCTGCAGCATGGAAAGCATTTTACCAAGCTATTTGGGATCTCCCCGAAACTAGGACAGTTTCCAGGCAGAACTTCTTCATCTTCATTTCATCCTACAGAACAGTTAGCGTGTTCCAGGAAAGGGAGCCGTCTCCTGACACCTCTGATAGGGGACAAACATTGCACACAGCAGGAAAACAGTGAATTGATTAGGCAGAAAAAGAATATGCTAGTACAGGTGTATGCCCATGATTTGTGTAAGTGCACTGCTGAATCATCTGGAGAATAATATTGCAATTATAGAACAAGTGGGACTGAAAACCCTAGTGGCTCCTGTGTAAGTTTCCATCCAAACTGCCTAATTTCAGTCATTAACAACTTTCAGGAGCTATCATCTATCAGGTTTCTCAGGTAGCTTTACCGTTCCACAGTAATTTGGTTTTTTAAAGCTTGAAGCTAAATAATCCAATTACTTTTGAGAACTGGAAAAGTAGAGGAGTACTATCCCCATGGCAAATAATGATAACCATGCCTAATTTTGTAAAGGCTCTAATGTCAACACTGTTATCAGACCATGAATGATATCCCACACTTACATCTGGAGAAACACCGCTCCCTTTCTTGTAGAGGAGGAGAGAATCAACACATACCAGGCCAACGCTGTACATTTTGTGCACCTTGGGTAAAGGTGCACAACAGGGCTCCCATCTGCCCCCCTCAAATGAAAAAGAAGCTTGCAGTATTTACCAAATTACCAAGCATTTTTTTAATTCTTAGGAACTTGAAATTAGCCTTTTTTTCACCGTGAGCAGACAGTTGGAGATCATATTTAAGTCCCCACCAAGGCCAGCTTTGCGAGAGACAGCTCCACCGACCCAAACTCCCCAAACTTGGAGCTCTTGGAGCTGCTTTACCAGGAGACCCTTGCCCTTCGCCCCCCACCAGAGCTGTGCAGCATTGCAGCCGTCTGCCTGGCCGTGGGGCTCATGGATCCAGACCCAGACTCCTGGGTTGACATCCCAGCCCATCCTCATCCCCAGGGAGGTGCTCGATGCCGGGGCTGGGGCTGCGTCCCCCCAGTTGCTCTGCTCCCTGCCTGGGGGCAGTGGGATGGTCCCGACTGGTGATTCTCTGCCTTGGCCACCTTGCTGTGGGTCTTGGCTTGCCTTACAAAGCACCCTGCCCTCCCTCCCTACTGATAAACTTTTTTTTTTTTTTTCCCCTCCAAATTCAATATGTTGGAGCGAAAGCATTTTGAAAAGAAAAAAAGGCTGACAGCTCTACTTTAGCTGCCACTTTCCACTCATGTCAAGTGGGGTGGGATGCAGTCCTGATGGTCAAGTGGCCACAGATTAATGTCACTAAAAACGAGCAACTAACTGGGGCTAAAGTTCTCTCATCCTCTACAGGAACTGGTGCCCTGACTCTGGAGGGAGCATATAAAGCTTAGCCTCCCTCACCTACAGTAAATCGTTGTAAATAACCCCCAGAATGTGCTTTCCATTCCGCCTAGCATTAATGATCTGTAAGTTAGGCATCTTGGACATCAAGACTGTCTAAATAGCTGACAGATCAGGACAAGCATTTACTGAATGCAATTTATCCCACCTATCTTGGACAGCTGTCTCCGGATAAGGCACACATCTTCTACAGGGCACCGAAGGAGCTCAAAAGGCCAGCTTAGGCTAAAAAATAAACTGCAGTGATTTTTTTATAAATGTCATTTTAGACATATACTTCCACACCAATGGCTGCTGTGGTAGAGCAGCCACCATTGCATTGATTAGTACATGAGCTTTGAGGATAATTTATGGTGATTTATTTTGGCTAACATTCTGGTCTGAGTGTTAGAGTGAGAGCCAGGGCAGCAGTCTGCAGCCAGGGGTTCTCAGTGGGATTTCACTACGAGGGATGGCAGCTCCTAGCAATTAATTGCAACAAATTAGTAGGGCAGTTTGCAATCTTGGAAAGGGTTTCTGTTGGTTTTTATTCCCATTCAGAAACTTCTACTAGTTTGAAAGGGATTCCTTGGGTGGGCACCTGACTATCCTGGATCTCCTAAGACCTGTATTGATTTTTAGCTTTCAGCCTAGAAACTTGAGGCTGGGAGGGAATTCCTCAATCATCAAGGACAACAGTTTGCTATTGCAGACTTTGAAAACTCACCTCTCTCTATCTTAAAAATCAGTCTTCTTTGTTCCTACTAAACAGCTGTGCAGAACCTCACTACACTCATTTTTACAAGATTTTCTCTACTTTGCAGACTGAATGTGCTGATGGGAAGTGTGTGATTATCTGGTTTTTAATGACAAAACTGTGTCATCCTCATGTTTCATTAGTAGACTCCTATAGTTTCTGCCTACATCATTAATTAATTTTCAAAAAAGACCAAAAATCATCCTTTAGGGATATTGGTGGTAATCATTCCCTAGATTCACACTTCCTCTTTTGACACAACCAGTCTTCTCCTCCTTAATTTCCTTAGACTTTTATACCCCTCTCCTCTGGGTTTACTAAGTGTCTCAAATGGCACCGTAGCATATACTTTAGTGAATGTCAGGTACATTAGTTCCTTGCCTAGAAAAATAATTTTTCATTTCTAAGATAAATATTGTGTTATTCTGGATTTATCTAGCATTGGTAAAATCACATTATGTTCTTGTAGCATTTATTTCAATGCTATTAATTAATATTTTTTCCAACATTATTCTAAAGCTTTGCTTACTACTGAAATAAATCCGTTGATGTTTCTCCATATTTTTCTGTTTTGAAATAGATAATTTTCCAGTCATGAAGCACCACCCAGCACTGACAGAGTAATTTTTAAAACTTCATATCAAGATCTGTGATTTTATATGACAATTTTTTCCAGATTCTGGGATGGAGATTGTCTGATAGGAGCATATCGCATTTCACGAGTGAGGCTTCTACTCTGCTTAAGGTAATTTCTTTTTTTTTTTTAACACATGCCCATAATTTGCTCTGCCTTCACTTCCTCAGTCAGTATCATGGTACATATTTAACTGAAGCATCTGGGGAAGATGGCAGGAAAGAAAAACTAAATCTTATTTAACCTCAATACCATGCTTACTGTATAGGATTCCCCCCCTCATTTCCTTTCTTAGAAACATAGCAAAAAATATACCAGGTCAGACAGGAGATCCACCTCCCTCCGTATCATCATTCCAAGAATAACCTAAGCATTTTCCATGGTAAAAATAATAACATGAAAGTATAGATGCTACTATCAACCTTTCAGGAACTGGTACTGTGCTCTTCATTTCATTTAAACAACTTGACTGTATTCTAAAATCAGGCTTCGTATAACATTCTCAAACACTTTAAAAACCTAGCCTTAAACAGCACCATTTCTTACTCACGTAGTACTTACGTCAATAATCTCTGAGCCAACATTTCTAGAAATACCTTGACCATACCATTCACTTTCATTCTCTCTGTTCTCCACTTTCTATATGTGGCAAGTTAAAATCTTCTACCATTACACAATTCCCAGCAGTATTTCTTTCTATCAACATTTCAAAGATCTCTGTTCAGGCTCCTACCCAGCCTTGAATACCACATAACACCTCTAATTCTTAGAACATTTTTTACAATTCTCCCTCAAAGCAATTTTTTACTTAAGCAGATTCTGTTTTGTCTATACAATCATTTCCTACTTTATAACCATCGATGACATAATTAATATCTAGAGCTGAACCAGTAGATTAATATTTATTTCTCTTTTTTTTCTCTGAAGAATGTACAGCTTTTAACAAACCCAAGACAGTCATGATTGCTATTTTACCGTGATTCTATTATCCCTATTGTGTATCTGTCTCATCTTTACAATATTTCAAATTCTTCCTTTTTTTTTTTTTTTTTAAACTAACATGTGTCACAGACAAGATGATGTGTCTTGACCTTGTGCATTTTTTTAGCTGACAGAGGTATGGTCTAAGAACCCCTGGTAGTAATGTTAAGTCGTAAGGTTTTTAAACTTGAAAATCTCATACAGTCTGAAGTGCTAGTTAAACCTATTTTTTAAGAAATCTGAAAAGACATGAATTATTCAATATAATATTTTGGAAGTTAATGTGAGGTTATAGATTATTCCACTTTAAAACTTTTTTCCTGCATTATGTATAGTCTCACAAACAGCCATTTGCACATACTTCAACAGGCAGTGTTTTTTCTTTGAACATTTACTGACATTAAAAAAAAAGAAAAAATGAAATGAGAATTTTTTATTAAAACTATATATTTGTTTACATGATATGCATAATAAAAACATAAACCAAAACAGTGTTCAGATGATAATTGAGCACCATTGGAGGGTATCTGGAGATTCTGACACTACTAGTCACTCAGACCTGAGAGATCTAAACAGGAGCTTGGTATATTCTGGAGGATGAGCACCTGCTAGCAGTTTCAGATACACCCCAAAATTCTCAGTGTATTCCTAAACTGGTTCTCTCTCAGGGTATTTAATGTACCTACAGCAATAAAGGACTACTACTTTGTCTGACAAGATGTCATCACTCTGTGAAACAACGATGGTGTTCCTGAATGCATGGCTAGATGTTCAGAAATAAGTTGCATTTTCTGTACTATGCCAGTGCCCCATATTGATTTACTTAATTCAAATCAGAATGAAGAATCTGTTTTACACTGAAAGAAGCAATTAAATTACCACATAGGGTCTCCTCCTCGAGAGTTTAGTCCTGCAGTTGCACTGCCTGAGACTGTATATATCAGGTTCCCTTTATCAACGTCTCCCTTCACCGCTGTCCCCCTCCCATATTCTGCACCGAAAAAAACCTGCTGCCTCTTCAGTTTGGTGAATCAGTCATGTCTAGAAATAATGCAGAAAAAGACGGTCCTGTGGTTAAGCTGTTGGAATGACATCTCCAAACTATCACAAAATACATATGTGACTGCATATATCATGCATAACTGTAGGTGTTTTGCACAGACATATCTAACATCTGTTATCCCTTTCTACTAAGCAATGAAGAGAGTCCATGGCAGGACTTCTGTCAGGTGCCTAAATTTAGGTGACCTGAATCTGAGAGAGACATTCCAGTTCAGAGAAAAGCTGTAATGGGCATAAATACAAGTTCCTGAGGAGGAGTAGTGGAGTCAATGGGGTTTAAGAACATAATTAAAATCAAGCTTGTATGTGTTTTGTCTAATGGAGTTGAAATTCTCAAATTAAATATGCCTAAATGTATTAACGGATGGGAGCTTTTCCTTCTGTATACCTCAGTTTCTCATTTAGAAAGAAAAGCTACTCTTTTACATACTTTTATTCAGATTGTGACATCTCTAGGGCAGATAATGTCTCTGGAAGTGGAATTGAAGAAGGTCACTGCTGTCTGTGCCTCTGTATTTCTTTGTAATGTTTTTCTTATAGTCATGCCTCCTGAAGTCATCGGAACACTCTGGAATCCAGGCTTTCATTTGAAAAATTGAAGGCTATGCTTCATAGATATGGAGAAAAGTTTGAGTACATGTTCAAATTTATCTTGACAGTTTAGCAATCAGGCAACAAAAAAAGGAGTGAAAATGTTTAAAGCATCATTACTTTTAAATTGATCTGATGATAATTGGAGCTTCATTTACAGGTTTTGAAATGTTGAAATAGGCAATTCTGATCTCAGTAGTGGGACAAAATGTTCACTGGAATCAAACACTGCAAAAAATGCCTTATTAGCAAATGCATGCTTTGATTGCATGAGCTCATGTACAGACATTTCTGCCCTGACTTTATCTGGAAATATGATGTAGTCAAGGTAGGAAGCGAGACTGTTTGAGCTCTCCCCATCTTCCTCCTTAGTTGAAGCAATTGTCAAAGAGTAGCTGATGAGCAAGAAGGACCCTGAGAACATGGTGGGTTGTGGCATTCAAAATGAGCAAGAATGGTGATCTCAAACTAGAAACAAAACTTTTCAAATATTCCCAGATCTGGGCAGCCAACTGAAACTGAAAAGTCAGACATTTCAGGTACAGGATGCTCATTCCCTTTTCTTATTTTTCTTTCTCATGTTATGAAGAAGCCTATCCCCAAGTTCAAGATTTGCTTATGTCTATTTCCCTGTGTTATGAAGAACCTAATCAACAAAACTACTAAGCAATTAGAAGACTCTTGTTAAAAATTTCCCACATTTACACAAAGCCTGGACACAATTTTGGTGATTACTATTTGCCATACATAAAAATACCCCAACACTCTTTCTCATCTGCTGAAGGTTTGGCTTGGTCCTTATTTCTTCCAGAAATTTCTTCCATTGCCCATTGCCAATTGTTTGTATTCTGTACAAATGTCTGGTCCCTAAGACAGCTTCAAGTATTAAATAAACTATGTCTCAGCAGGTTAGCTACTTATCACTACAGCCACTTGAAAACGGTAGCAGTAGGAGAGCAAAGTGAGATTATCATACGCGTTTGAGAACAGAACATGAAGTCAAGGAAAACAAAAGTCTCTCAGAGAAATAAATACTAGAAAAAGAATCCAATTATAGAACAAGCACATCTTACGTTCTGTTTCTTCCTCTAAACAACAATGCTGCCGAAACAGGAATTTTATATTTAAAGACTAAGTACTTTTCAATTATGCCAAATTGAAGCTTGAGCGAGACAAGGGTGTGTTTCCCTTTTAATGCATGTACTTCAGATTAATACTAGTGAAGGTGAAGAAAAAGATCTTACCAAATACATGGAAAGCAAGATATATCCTGATACCCACAATACAATAGTTTTCACCAAAGCCATTCATTTGGCCAGGCAGTTAGTGAGAAGCAGCATAATTCCTGATACTTTATTTGCTTAGCTCACATCTAGCTAGCGATTCAAAATTTGAGTCACTACCACCCAGGTAGCCAATCCATACACCAGCCAAATTAGACCAAAGAGTACGAAAGGAAAGTTGGGGAGCAGAAATCCTCTCCAGAGATGCTGACTCCTCTCCAGACAACTAACAAGGGAAATTTAGCAACTTGGTCAGAGTGGCTACTGAAGTCTCAAAATAGATAAAGTTAGTTGAGATGTAGCCAAGCAAAAGAAAATAGTGACAATACAGCATGGTCGAAATACATTTCTCGTAGGAATCAAGTGTATTACATACTGCATTTAATTTAGTTAATTATCTATCGATAGGAATATTAATATCTATCTGAGAGGAATCATCCAAAGGTTCTTTTTTTTTTTTTAGTCAGTCCTTTTTATGCTTGCAGCAGAGTGATTCCATTCCTTCTTAAAATATTTTGCTCTTTATCTGGCTTGTAGTGGGGAAAACATTTACAACTTTTTTTGCCAGTTCTTGTTGCACGTTAATATGTTGATTTGTGATTCTGTCATTTAAATATTTCTACAGCCACGTTTCTTCCTCCTGAATGTTTGGGAGAAGTCTTAATTTGTAAAAATAAACCATACTTGAGCTCATACATATGCTTTTGATAGGAATCCTCACCAAGACATTCCATCTTCCTGGGAAGGCAAATATTTAAAGAAGACTGGAGGAGTGTTTTAAGAGAATTGTTTTTTCTCATACAAAATAATCCAAGCCTAAACATAAGCAGCAGTGAGGTGGAGAAAGTTGGATGATCAAACATTCTTTGACTTAAACCAGTTACATTTCTCCCAAGTACAGTCCATGGAAAAAGTTACCCATAATGCGAGCAGATACCAAGGCAGGAGGCAAAGCCGTTGCTGCCTCTGTTGACCTCAGCGTTTACCCAACATTCAGGGTCCTGCAGCTTACTTCTGTCACAAGGAGGAATGGGTGGAGCCAGGTACCTTTGATGCTGTCCTGTTGATTTACAAACAGTGGAGACTAACTCTTTTTTGTCTCAAAACAGCAGGAATGAAAAAGCTAGAGGCAGTTTCCTTGCTTGTAGCTCCAACCCCCTTCTCAGCTCACCACAGTTTAATAAATAGCTTCCTTTCATAGCAGAAAACTGAGAAAAGGTAAGAGCACTTCTCTGTTTGTGTCTTGGCCTCCTCGTTGTTTTATTTGTGGTGAACTGTGGCACTTTTAGTAATTCTCTTCAATTTATCACATCAGTCTGCCTTCACCTCCTTTGTTCTTATCTGACATTTGGGAAAATCCTGGAACCACAAGACCTAAGTCAGCATTAAGATGCTCACGTTATTGCAAACCTAGGAAATGGTTTCTCAGAAAATTAAGGGAGGTAATTAAACACCCAAAGCTTGCTGGTAGCTAAATTGCAACATTTCTATTGGCAGTTTTTTTCTTCGGGCCCATCTCCCGTTGGAGAATAGCTGGTCAGCAACCAATTAGTCTACTTAGCCTCAATGACAGACAGCAATCACTTTCAACTAGTTTTGGTGAATAACATGACCGTACCACTGGTTTGTTTGCCATCTGGGGGCACTTTTTCACGCTGAAAAATACTGTTTATGATAGACAATACGCACAGCGATGCTGAGTGTCAGACCGCTGAGCACACTGCCCTGCTCCCGGGGATTTGTCTGCCTGGGCTGCGGGCCAACTTAGCTAAGGGTGCTGGTGCCTGGCCTTGAAGAGAGCCGGTGGCGAGAGCTCTGCTAAAAACCCTTAGCGGAGGCTCGCCCCAAACAGGTCTGCTGAGACGCCC